>NC_060146.1:8479115-8779115 GCF_021461385.2 Schistocerca piceifrons | reverse complement strand
AGACGGTTCTGCGACCGTGTGGGCTGCAGATTCCTCGACTGCGCCATAGGGTGGTGGGGTTTCGGGTTCCGCTGGATAGATCAGGAGTCCACTACACGCAACAAGCGGCTACACGGGTAGCAGGGGTTGTGTGGCGTGGGCTGGGCGGTTTTTTAGGTTAGATGGCCTTGGGCAAGTACAGAAAGGGCAACAGCCTCAGCGGGTGCGGGGCAAAGTCAGGACATGCGGGGACCAAGCAGCAATCGGTATTGTAATTGTCAACTGTCGAAGCTGCGTTGGTAAAGTACCGGAACTTCAAGCGCTGATAGAAAGCACCGAGGCTGAAATCGTTATAAGTACAGAAAGCTGGTTTAAGCCAGAGATAAATTCTGCCGAAATTTTTACAAAGGTACAGACGGTGTTTAGAAAGGATAGATTGCATGCAACCGGTGGTGGAGTGTTCGTCGCTGTTAGCAGTAGTTTATCCTGTAGTGAAGTAGAAGTGGATAGTTCCTGTGAATTATTATGGGTGGAGGTTACACTAAACAACCGAACTAGGTTAATAATTGGCTCCTTTTACCGACCTCCCGATTCAGCAGCATTAGTGGCAGAACAACTGAGAGAAAATTTGGAATACATTTCACATAAATTTTCTCAGCATGTTATAGTCTTAGGTGGAGATTTCAATTTACCAGATATAGACTGGGACACTCAGATGTTTAGGACGGGTGGTAGGGACCGAGCATCGAGTGACATTATACTGAGTGCACTATCCGAAAATTACCTCAAGCAATTAAACAGAGAACCGACTCGTGGAAATAACATCTTATGTTTTCGACTCTGTATGTACAGAACAGGGAATCAGTGATCATAAGGCCGTTGCAGCATCCCTGAATATGGAAGTTATTAGGAATATAAAAAAAGGGAGGAAGGTTTATCTGTTTAGCAAGAGTAATAGAAGGCAGATTTCAGACTACCTAACAGATCAAAACGAAAATTTCTGTTCCGACACTGACAATGTTGAGTGTTTATGGAAATAGTTCAAGGCAATCGTAAAATGCGTTTTAGACAGGTACGTGCCGAGTAAAACTTTGAGGGACGGGAAAAACCCACCGTGGTACATCAACAAAGTTAGGAAACTACTGCGAAAGCAAAGAGAGTTCCACTCCAAGTTTAAACGCAGCCAAAACCTCTCAGACAAACAGAAGCTAAACGATCTCAAAGTTAGCGTAAGGAGGGCTATGCGTGAAGCGTTCATTGAATTCGAAAGTAAAATTCTATGTAGCGACTTGACAGAAAATCCTAGGAAGTTCTGGTCTTACGTTAAATCAGTAAGTGGCACGAAACAGCATATCCAGACACTACGGGATGATGATGGCATTGAAACAGAGGATGACTCGCGTAAAGCTGAAATACTAAACACCTTTTTCCAAAGCTGTTTCACAGAGGAAGACCGCACTGCAGTTCCTTCTCTAAATCCTCGCACAAACGAAAAAATGGCTGACATCGAAATAAGTGTCCAAGGAATAGAAAAGCAACTGGAATCACTCAATAGAGGAAAGTCCACTGGACCTGACGGGATACCAATTCGATTCTACACAGAGTACGGGAAAGAACTTGCCCCCCTTCTAACAGCCGTGTACTGCAAGTCTCTAGAGGAACGGAGGGTTCCAAACGATTGGAAAAGAGCGCAAATAGTCCCAGTCTTCAAGAAGGGTCGTCGAGCAGATGCGCAAAACTATAGACCTATATCTCTTACGTCGATCTCTTGTAGAATTGTAGAACATGTTTTTTGCTCGCGTATCATGTCATTTCTGGAAACCCAGAATCTACTATGTAGGAATCAACATGGATTCCGGAAACAGCGATCGTGTGAGACCCAACTCGCCTTATTTGTTCATGAGACCCAGAAAATATTAGATACAGGCTCCCAGGTAGATGCTATTTTTCTTGACTTCCGGAAGGCGTTCGATACAGTTCCGCACTGTCGCCTGATAAACAAAGTAAGAGCCTACGGAATATCAGACCAGCTGTGTGGCTGGATTGAAGAGTTTTTAGCAAACAGAACACAGCATGTTGTTATCAATGGAGAGACGTCTACAGACGTTAAAGTAACCTCTGGCGTGCCACAGGGGAGTGTTATGGGACCATTGCTTTTCACAATATATGTAAATGACTTAGTAGATAGTGTCGGAAGTTCCCTGCGGCTTTTCGCGGATGATGCTGTAGTATACAGAGAAGTTGCAGCATTAGAAAATTGTAGCGAAATGCAGGAAGATCTGCAGCGGATAGGCACTTGGTGCAGGGAGTGGCAACTGACCCTTAACATAGACAAATGTAATGTATTGCGAATACATAGAAAGAAGGATCCTTTATTGTATGATTATATGATAGCGGAACAAACACTGGTAGCAGTTACTTCTGTAAAATATCTGGGAGTATGCGTGCGGAACGATTTGAAGTGGAATGATCATATAAAATTAATTGTTGGTAAGGCGGGTACCAGGTTGAGATTCATTGGGAGAGTGCTTAGAAAATGTAGTCCATCAACAAAGGAGGTGGCTTACAAAACACTCGTTCGACCTATACTTGAGTATTGCTCATCAGCGTGGGATCCGTACCAGATCGGTGTGACGGAGGAGATAGAGAAGATTCAAAGAAGAGCGGCGCGATTCGTCACAGGGTTATTTGGTAACCGTGATAGCGTTACGGAGATGTTTAATAAACTCAAGTGGCAGACTCTGCAAAGAGAGGCGCTCTGCATCGCGGTGTAGCTTGCTCGCCAGGTTTCGAAAGGGTGCGTTTCTGGATGAGGTATCGAATATATTGCTTCCCCCTACTTATACCTCCCGAGGAGATCACGAATGTAAAATTAGAGAGATTAGAGCACGCACGGAGGTTTTCAGACAGTCGTTTTTCCCGCGAACCATACGCGACTGGAACAGGAAAGGGAGGTAATGACAGTGGCACTTAAAGTGCCCTCCGCCACACACCGTTGGGTGGCTTGCGGAGTATCAATGTAGATGTAGATGTAGAAGTCGGCATTGTGCATTTTGTATTTAATTCCGATGCAATTACTGTATTTCATCGTCAAAAAGAAGGTCAGAGGGATATAGTAAACCTGAAGTGAAGCATCGGAATCTATAACAAGTGTCACAGGAATGGTTCAAAACAGTCAGTAAGAAGAGTCAGTCTTCTTGTACTTAAGTCGGCATTTTGCCTTTTGTATTTAATTCCGAAGCTATTTCTGCATTTCGTCGCCAATTAGAAGGTCCAAAGGATACAGTAAACCTGAAGTGAAGCATCGGAATCAATAACTAATGCCACAGGAATCGTTCGAAACATAGACAGTAGGAAGAGTCAGTCTTCTTGTACTTAAGTCGGCATTGTGCCTTTTGTATTTAATTCCGATGCAATTTCTGTGTTTCATTGTCAAAAAGAAGGTCAGAGGGATACAGTAAACCTGAAGTGAAGCATCGGAATCTGTAACTAGTGTCACAGGAATGGTTCAAAGCATAGACAGTAGGAAGAGTCAGTCTTCTTGTACTTAAGTCGGCATTGTGCCCTTTGTATTTAATTCCGATGCAATATCTGTGTTTCATCGTCAATAAGAAGGTCCAAGGGATACAGTAAACCTGAAGTGAAGCATCGGAATCTGTAACTAGCGTCACAGGAATGGTTCAAAACATAGTCAGTAAGAAGAGTCAGTCTTCTTGTACTTAAGTCGGCGTTGTGCCTTTTCTATTTAATTCCGATGCAATTTCTGTGTTTCATCGGCAATAAGAACGTCCAAGGGATACAGTAAACCTGAGGTGAAGCATCGGAATCTATAACTAGTGTCACAGGAATGGTTCAAATCATAGACAGTAGGAATAGTCAGTCTTCTTGTACTTATGTCGGCATTGTGCCTTTTCTATTTAATTCCGGTGCAATTTCTGTGTTTCATCGTCAATAAGAAGGTCCAAGGGATACAGTAAACCTGAAGTGAAGCATCGGAATCTATAACTAGTGTCACAGGAATGGTTCAAAACATAGACAGTAAGAAGAGTCAGTCTTCTTGTACTTAAGTCGGCATTGTGCCTTTTCTATTTAATTCCGATGCAATTTCTGTGTTTCATCGTCAATAAGAAGGTCCAAGGGATACAGTAAACCTGAAGTGAAGCATCGGAATCTATAACTAGTGTCACAGGAATGGTTCAAAAAATAGACAGTAAGAAGAGTCAGTCTTCTTGTACTTAAGTCGGCATTGTGCCTTTTCTATTTAATTCCGATGCAATATCTGTGTTTCGTCGTCAATAAGAAGGTCAGAGGGATACAGTAAACCTGAAGTGAAACATCGGAATCTATAACTAGTGTCACAGGAATGGTTCCAAACATAGTCAGTAGGAAGAGTCAGTCTTCTTGTTCTTAAGTCGGCATTGTGCCTTTTCTATTTCATTCCGATTCAATATGTGTGTTGCATCGTCAATGAGAAGGTCAGAGGGATACAGTAAACCTGAAGTGACGCATCGGAACCGATAAATAGTGTCACAGGAATGGGTCTAAACATAGACAGTAAGAATGGTCAGTCTTCTTGTACTTAAGACGGCATTGTGCCTTTTGTATTTAATTCCGATGCAATTTCTGTGTTTCATCGTCAATATAAAGGTCAGAGGGATACAGTAAACCTGAAGTGAAGCATCGGAATCTATAACTAGTGTTACAGGAATGGTTCAAAACAGTCAGTAAGAAGAGTCAATATTCTTGTACTTAAGTCGGCATTGTGCCTTTTGTATTTTATTCCGATGCATTTTCTGTGATTCATCGTCAATAAGAAGGTCCAAGGGATACAGTAAACCTGAAGTGAAGCATCGGAATCTATAACTAGTGTCACAAGAATGGTTCAAAGCATAGTCAGTAAGAAGAGTCAGTCTTCTTGTACTTAAGTCGGCATTGTGCCTTTTCTATTTAATTCCGATGCAATATCTGTCTTTCATCGTCAATAAGAAGGTCAGAGGGATACAGTAAACCTGAAGTGAGGCATTGGAATCTATAACTAGTGTCACAGGAATGGTTCCAAACATAGTCAGTAAGAAGAGTCAGTCTTCTTGTACTTAAGTCGGCATTGTGCCTTTTCTATTTCATTCCGATGCAATATCTGTGTTGCATCGTCAATATGAAGGTCCAAGGGATACAGTAAACCTGAAGTGAATCATCGTAATCTATAACTAGTGTCACAGGAATGGTTCAAATCAGAGTCAGAACGAATAGTCAGTCTACTTGTACTTAAATCGGCATTGTGCCTTTTGTATTTAATTCCGATGCAATTTCTGTGTTTTATCGTCAATAAGAAGGTGCAAGGGATACAGTAAACCTGAAGTGAAGCATCGGAATCTATAACTAGTGTCACAGGAATGGGTCTAAACATAGACAGTAAGAAGGGTCAAACATCTTGTACTTAAGTCGGCATTGTGCGTTTTGTATTTAATTCCGATGCAATATCTGTGTTTCATCGTCAATAAGAAGGTGCAAGGGATACAGTAAACCTGAAGTGAAGCATCGGAATCTATAACTAGTGTCACAGTAATGGTTGAAAACATAGTCAGTAAGAAGAGTCAGTGTTCTTGTACTTAAGCCGGCATTGTTCATTTTGTATTTCATTCCGATGCAATTTCTGTGTTTCATCGTCAAAAAGAAGGTCAGAGGGATACAGTTAACCTGAAGTGAAGCATCGGAATCTATAACTAGTGTCACAGGAATGGTTCAAAACATTGGCAGTAAGAAGAGTCAGTCTTCTTGTACTTAAGTCGGCAATGTGACTTTTCTATTTAATTCCGATGCAATCTGTGTTTCATCGTCAATAAGAAGGTCCAAGGGATACAGCAAACCTGAAGTGAATCATCGTAATCTATAACTAGTGTCACAGGAATGGATCAAAACATAGTCAGTACGAAGAGTCAGTCTTCTTGTACTTAAGACGGCATTGTGCCTTTTGTATTTAATTCCGATGCAATTTCTGTGTTTCATCGTCAATAAGAAGGTCAGAGGGATACAGTAAACCTGAAGTGATGCATCGGAATCTATAACTAGTGTCACAGGAATGGTTCAAAACAGTCAGTAAGAAGAGTCAATCTTCTTGTACTTAAGTCGGCATTGTGCCTTTTGTATTTTATTCCGATGCATTTTCTGTGATTCATCGTCAATAAGAAGGTCCAAGGGATGCAGTAAACCTGAAGTGAAGCATCGGAATCTATAACTAGTGTCACAAGAATGGTTTAAAGCATAGTCAGTAAGAAGAGTCAGTCTTCTTGCACTTAAGTCGGCATTGTGCCTTTTCTATTTAATTCCGATGCAATATCTGTCTTTCATCGTCAATAAGAAGGTCAGAGGGATACAGTAAACCTGAAGTGAGGCATTGGAATCTATAACTAGTGTCACAGGAATGGTTCCAAACATAGTCAGTAAGAAGAGTCAGTCTTCTTGTACTTAAGTCGGCATTGTGCCTTTTGTATTTAATTCCGATGGAATATCTGTGTTTCATCGTCAATAAGAAGGTGCAAGGGATACAGTAAACCTGAAGTGAAGCATCGGAATCTATAACTAGTGTCACAGGAATGGTTCAAACATAGTCAGTAAGAAGAGTCAGTCTTCTTGTACTTACGTCGGCATTGTGCCTTTTCTATTTAATTCCAATGCAATTTCTGTATTTCGTCGCCGTTAAGAGAGTCCAAAGGATATAGTAAACCTGAAGTGAAGCATCGGAATCTATAACTAATGTCACAGGAATCGTTCAAACATAGACAGTAGGAAGAATCAATCTTCTTGTACTTAAGTCGGCATTGTGCCTTTTGTATGTAGTTCCGATGCAACTTCTGTGTTTCATCGTCAATAAGAAGGTCCTAGGGATAGAGTAAACCTGAAGTAAAGCATCGGAATCTATAACTAGTGTCACAGTAATGGTTGAAAACACAGTCAGTAAGAAGAGTCAGTGTTCTTGTACTTAAGTCGGCATTGTGCATTTTGTATTTCATTCCGATGCAATTTCTGTGTTTCATCGTCAAAAAGAAGGTCAGAGGGATACAGTCAACCTGAAGTGAAGCATCGGAATCTATAACTAGTGTCACAGGAATGGTTCAAAACATTGACAGTAAGGAGAGTCAGTCTTCTTGTACTTAAGTCGGCAATGTGACTTTTCTATTTAATTCCGCTGCAATCTGTGTTTCATCGTCAATAAGAAGGTCCAAGGGATACAGCAAACCTGAAGTGAATCATCGTAATCTATAACTAGTGTCACAGGAATGGATCAAAACATAGTCAGTACGAATAGTCAGTCTTCTTGTACTTAAGTCGGCATTGTGCATTTTGTATTTAATTCCGATGCAATTTCTGTATTTCATCGTCAAAAAGAAGGTCAGAGGGATACTGTAAACCTGAAGTGAAGCATCGGAATCTATAACAAGTGTCACAGGAATGGTTCAAAACAGTCAGTAAGAAGAGTCAGTCTTCTTGTACTTAAGTCGGCATGATGCCTTTTGTTTTTATTTCCGAAGCTATTTCTGCATTTCGTCGCCAATTAGAAGGTCCAAAGGATACAGTAAACCCGAAGTGAAGCATCGGAATCGATAACTAATGTCACAGAAATCGTTCGAAACATAGACAGTATGAAGAGTCAGTCTTCTTGTACTTAAGTCGGCATTGTGCCTTTTCTATTTCATTCCGATGCAATATCTGTGTTGCATCGTCAATAAGAAGGTCCAAGGGATACAGTAAACCTGAAGTGAATCATCGTAATCTATAACTAGTGTCACAGGAATGGTTCAAACATAGTCAGTACGAAGAGTCAGTCTTCTCGTACTTAAGTCGACATTGTGCCTATTGTATTTAATTCCAATGCAATTTCTGTGTTTCATCGTCAATAAGAAGGTCAGAGGGATACAGTAAACCAGAAGTGAAGCATCGGAATCTATAACTAGTGTCACAGGAATGGTTCAAAACATAGACAGTAAGAAGAGCCAGTCTTCTTGTACTTCAGTCGGCATTGGGCTTTTTGTATTTAATTTCGATGCAATTTCTGTGTTTCATCGTCAATTAGAAGGTCAGAGGGATACAGTAAACCTGAAGTGAAGCATCGGAATCTATAACTAGTGAAACAGGAATGGTTCTAACCATATACAGTAAGAAGAGTCAGTATTCTTGTACTGAAGTCGGCATTGGGCCTTTTGTATTTAATTCCGATGCAATTTGTGTGTTTCATCGTCAATAATAAGGTCAGCTGGGTACAGTAAACCTGAAGTGAAGCATCGGAATCTATAACTAGTGTCACAGGAATGGTTCATAACATAGGCAGTAAGAAGAGCCAGTCCTCTTGTACTTGAGTCGGCATATTGCCTTTTGTATTTAATTCCGATGAAATTTCTGTGTTTGATCGTCAATAAGAAGGTCAGAGGGATGCAGTAAACCTGAAGTGAAGCATCGGAATCTATAACTAGTGTCATAGGAATGGTTCAGAACATAGACAGATAGAAGAGTCAGTCTTCTTGTACTTAAGTCGGCATTGTGCCCTTTGTATTTAATTAAGTTTCAATTTCTGTGATTCATCGTCAATAAGAAGGTCAGAGGGATACAACAAACCTGAAGTGAAGCATCGGAATCAAGAACTAGTGTCACGGGAAAGGTTCAAAGCATAGACAGTAAGAAGAGTCAGTCTTCTTGTACTTAAGTCGGCATTGTGCCTTATGTATATAATTCCAATGCAATTTCTCTGTTTAATCGTCAATAAGAAGATCAGAGGGATACAGTAAACCTGAAGTGAAGCATCGGAATCTATAACTAGTGTCACAGGAATGGTTCAAAGCAGAGACATTAAGCAGAGGCAGTCTTCTTGTACTTGAGTCGGCATTGTGCCTTTTTTATTTAATTCCGTTGCAATTTCTGTGTTTAATCGTTAATAAGAATGTCTGAAGGATACAGTAAACCTGAAGTGAAGCATCGGAATCTATAACTAGTGTCACCGGAATGGTTCAAAACGTAGACAATAGAAAGAGTCAGTCTTCTTGTACTTCACTCGGCTTAGTGCCTTTTGCATTTAATTCCAATGCAATATCTGTGTTTCATCGTCAATACGAAGGTCAGGGGGATACAGTAAACCTGAAGTGAAGCATCGGAATCTATAACTAGTGTCACAGGAATGGTTCAAATCATAGACAGTAATATGAGCCAGTCTTCTTGTACTTATGTCGGCATTGTGCCTTTTGTTTTTAATTCCGATGCAATTTCTTTGCTTCATCGTCAATAAGAACGTCAGCTGGATACAGTGAACCTGAAGTTAAGCATCGGAATCTATAGCTAGTGTCACAGGAATGGTTCAAAACATAGACAGTAAGAAGAGTCAGTCTTCTTGTACTTAAGTCGGCATTGTGCCTTTTGTATTTAATTCCGATGCAATTTCTGTGCTTCATCGTCAATAAGAATGTCAGCTGGATACAGTGAATCTGAAGTTAAGCATCGGAATCTATTACTAGTGTCACAGGAAAGGTTCAAAATATATACAGTAAGAAGAGTCAGTCTTCTTGTACTTATGTCGGCATTGTGCCTTTTGTATATAATTCCGATGCAATTAGTGTGTTTCATCGACAATAAGAAGGTCAGAGGGATACAGTAAACCTGAAGTGATGCATCGGAATCTGTAACTAGTGTCACAGGAATGGTTCAAAACAGTCAGTAAGAAGAGTCAATCTTCTTGTACTTAAGTCGGCATTGTGCCTTTTGTATTTTATTCCGATGCATTTTCTGTGATACATCGTCAATAAGAAGGTCCAAGGGATGCAGTAAACCTGAAGTGAAGCATCGGAATCTATAACTAGTGTCACAGGAATGGTTCAAAGCATAGTCAGTAAGAAGAGTCAGTCGTCTTGCACTTAAGTCGGCATTGTGCCTTTTCTATTTAATTCCGATGCAATATCTGTCTTTCATCGTCAATAAGAAGGTCAGAGGGATACAATAAACCTGAAGTGAGGCATTGGAATCTATAACTAGTGTCACAGGAATGGTTCCAAACATAGTCAGTAAGAAGAGTCAGTCTTCTTGTACTTAAGTCGGCATTGTGCCTTTTGTATTTAATTCCGATGGAATATCTGTGTTTCATCGTCAATAAGAAGGTGCAAGGGATACAGTAAACCTGAAGTGAAGCATCGGAATCTATAACTAGTGTCACAGGAATGGTTCAAACATAGTCAGTAAGAAGAGTCAGTCTTCTTGTACTTACGTCGGCATTGTGCCTTTTCTATTTAATTCCAATGCAATTTCTGTATTTCGTCGCCGTTAAGAGAGTCCAAAGGATATAGTAAACCTGAAGTGAAGCATCGGAATCTATAACTAATGTCACAGGAATCGTTCAAACATAGACAGTAGGAAGAATCAATCTTCTTGTACTTAAGTCGGCATTGTGCCTTTTGTATGTAGTTCCGATGCAACTTCTGTGTTTCATCGTCAATAAGAAGGTCCTAGGGATAGAGTAAACCTGAAGTAAAGCATCGGAATCTATAACTAGTGTCACAGTAATGGTTGAAAACACAGTCAGTAAGAAGAGTCAGTGTTCTTGTACTTAAGTCGGCATTGTGCATTTTGTATTTCATTCCGATGCAATTTCTGTGTTTCATCGTCAAAAAGAAGGTCAGAGGGATACAGTCAACCTGAAGTGAAGCATCGGAATCTATAACTAGTGTCACAGGAATGGTTCAAAACATTGACAGTAAGGAGAGTCAGTCTTCTTGTACTTAAGTCGGCAATGTGACTTTTCTATTTAATTCCGCTGCAATCTGTGTTTCATCGTCAATAAGAAGGTCCAAGGGATACAGCAAACCTGAAGTGAATCATCGTAATCTATAACTAGTGTCACAGGAATGGATCAAAACATAGTCAGTACGAATAGTCAGTCTTCTTGTACTTAAGTCGGCATTGTGCATTTTGTATTTAATTCCGATGCAATTTCTGTATTTCATCGTCAAAAAGAAGGTCAGAGGGATACTGTAAACCTGAAGTGAAGCATCGGAATCTATAACAAGTGTCACAGGAATGGTTCAAAACAGTCAGTAAGAAGAGTCAGTCTTCTTGTACTTAAGTCGGCATGATGCCTTTTGTTTTTATTTCCGAAGCTATTTCTGCATTTCGTCGCCAATTAGAAGGTCCAAAGGATACAGTAAACCCGAAGTGAAGCATCGGAATCGATAACTAATGTCACAGAAATCGTTCGAAACATAGACAGTATGAAGAGTCAGTCTTCTTGTACTTAAGTCGGCATTGTGCCTTTTCTATTTCATTCCGATGCAATATCTGTGTTGCATCGTCAATAAGAAGGTCCAAGGGATACAGTAAACCTGAAGTGAATCATCGTAATCTATAACTAGTGTCACAGGAATGGTTCAAACATAGTCAGTACGAAGAGTCAGTCTTCTCGTACTTAAGTCGACATTGTGCCTATTGTATTTAATTCCAATGCAATTTCTGTGTTTCATCGTCAATAAGAAGGTCAGAGGGATACAGTAAACCAGAAGTGAAGCATCGGAATCTATAACTAGTGTCACAGGAATGGTTCAAAACATAGACAGTAAGAAGAGCCAGTCTTCTTGTACTTCAGTCGGCATTGGGCTTTTTGTATTTAATTTCGATGCAATTTCTGTGTTTCATCGTCAATTAGAAGGTCAGAGGGATACAGTAAACCTGAAGTGAAGCATCGGAATCTATAACTAGTGAAACAGGAATGGTTCTAACCATATACAGTAAGAAGAGTCAGTATTCTTGTACTGAAGTCGGCATTGGGCCTTTTGTATTTAATTCCGATGCAATTTGTGTGTTTCATCGTCAATAATAAGGTCAGCTGGGTACAGTAAACCTGAAGTGAAGCATCGGAATCTATAACTAGTGTCACAGGAATGGTTCATAACATAGGCAGTAAGAAGAGCCAGTCCTCTTGTACTTGAGTCGGCATATTGCCTTTTGTATTTAATTCCGATGAAATTTCTGTGTTTGATCGTCAATAAGAAGGTCAGAGGGATGCAGTAAACCTGAAGTGAAGCATCGGAATCTATAACTAGTGTCATAGGAATGGTTCAGAACATAGACAGATAGAAGAGTCAGTCTTCTTGTACTTAAGTCGGCATTGTGCCCTTTGTATTTAATTAAGTTTCAATTTCTGTGATTCATCGTCAATAAGAAGGTCAGAGGGATACAACAAACCTGAAGTGAAGCATCGGAATCAAGAACTAGTGTCACGGGAAAGGTTCAAAGCATAGACAGTAAGAAGAGTCAGTCTTCTTGTACTTAAGTCGGCATTGTGCCTTATGTATATAATTCCAATGCAATTTCTCTGTTTAATCGTCAATAAGAAGATCAGAGGGATACAGTAAACCTGAAGTGAAGCATCGGAATCTATAACTAGTGTCACAGGAATGGTTCAAAGCAGAGACATTAAGCAGAGGCAGTCTTCTTGTACTTGAGTCGGCATTGTGCCTTTTTTATTTAATTCCGTTGCAATTTCTGTGTTTAATCGTTAATAAGAATGTCTGAAGGATACAGTAAACCTGAAGTGAAGCATCGGAATCTATAACTAGTGTCACCGGAATGGTTCAAAACGTAGACAATAGAAAGAGTCAGTCTTCTTGTACTTCACTCGGCTTTGTGCCTTTTGCATTTAATTCCAATGCAATATCTGTGTTTCATCGTCAATACGAAGGTCAGGGGGATACAGTAAACCTGAAGTGAAGCATCGGAATCTATAACTAGTGTCACAGGAATGGTTCAAATCATAGACAGTAATATGAGCCAGTCTTCTTGTACTTATGTCGGCATTGTGCCTTTTGTTTTTAATTCCGATGCAATTTCTTTGCTTCATCGTCAATAAGAACGTCAGCTGGATACAGTGAACCTGAAGTTAAGCATCGGAATCTATAGCTAGTGTCACAGGAATGGTTCAAAACATAGACAGTAAGAAGAGTCAGTCTTCTTGTACTTAAGTCGGCATTGTGCCTTTTGTATTTAATTCCGATGCAATTTCTGTGCTTCATCGTCAATAAGAATGTCAGCTGGATACAGTGAATCTGAAGTTAAGCATCGGAATCTATTACTAGTGTCACAGGAAAGGTTCAAAATATATACAGTAAGAAGAGTCAGTCTTCTTGTACTTATGTCGGCATTGTGCCTTTTGTATATAATTCCGATGCAATTAGTGTGTTTCATCGACAATAAGAAGGTCAGAGGGATACAGTAAACCTGAAGTGATGCATCGGAATCTGTAACTAGTGTCACAGGAATGGTTCAAAACAGTCAGTAAGAAGAGTCAATCTTCTTGTACTTAAGTCGGCATTGTGCCTTTTGTATTTTATTCCGATGCATTTTCTGTGATACATCGTCAATAAGAAGGTCCAAGGGATGCAGTAAACCTGAAGTGAAGCATCGGAATCTATAACTAGTGTCACAGGAATGGTTCAAAGCATAGTCAGTAAGAAGAGTCAGTCGTCTTGCACTTAAGTCGGCATTGTGCCTTTTCTATTTAATTCCGATGCAATATCTGTCTTTCATCGTCAATAAGAAGGTCAGAGGGATACAATAAACCTGAAGTGAGGCATTGGAATCTATAACTAGTGTCACAGGAATGGTTCCAAACATAGTCAGTAAGAAGAGTCAGTCTTCTTGTACTTAAGTCGGCATTGTGCCTTTTGTATTTAATTCCGATGGAATATCTGTGTTTCATCGTCAATAAGAAGGTGCAAGGGATACAGTAAACCTGAAGTGAAGCATCGGAATCTATAACTAGTGTCACAGGAATGGTTCAAACATAGTCAGTAAGAAGAGTCAGTCTTCTTGTACTTACGTCGGCATTGTGCCTTTTCTATTTAATTCCAATGCAATTTCTGTATTTCATCGTCAAAAAGAAGGTCAGAGGGATACTGTAAACCTGAAGTGAAGCATCGGAATCTATAAGAAGTGTCACAGGAATGGTTCAAAACAGTCAGTAAGAAGAGTCAGTCTTCTTGTACTTAAGTCGGCATGATGCCTTTTGTTTTTATTTCCGAAGCTATTTCTGCATTTCGTCGCCAATTAGAAGGTCCAAAGGATACAGTAAACCCGAAGTGAAGCATCGGAATCGATAACTAATGTCACAGAAATCGTTCGAAACATAGACAGTATGAAGAGTCAGTCTTCTTGTACTTAAGTCGGCATTGTGCCTTTTGTATTTAATTCCGATGCAATATCTGTGTTTCATCGTCAATAAGAAGGTCCAAGGGATACAGTAAACCTGAAGTGAAGCATCGGAATCTGTAACTAGCGTCACAGGAATGGTTCAAAACATAGTCAGTAAGAATAGTCAGTCTTCTTGTACTTAAGTCGGCATTGTGCCCTTTCTATTTAATTCCGATGCAATTTCTGTGTTTCATCGTCAATAAGAACGTCCAAGGGATACAGTAAACCTGAAGTGAAGCATCGGAATCTATAACTAGTGTCACAGGAATGGTTCAAATCATAGACAGTAGGAAGAGTCAGTCTTCTTGTACTTAAGTCGGCATTGTGCCTCTTCTTTTTAATTCCGATGCAATTTCAGTGTTTCATCGTCAATAAGAATGTAAGAGGGATACAGTAACCCTGAAGTCAAGCATCGGAATCTGTAAATAGCGTCACAGGAATGGTTCAAAGCATAGACAGAAAGAAGAGTCAGTCTTCTTGTACTTAAGTCGGTATTGTGCCTTTTCTATTTAATTCCGATGCAATTTCTGTGTTTCATCGTCAATAAGAAGGGCCAAGGGATACAGTAAACCTGAAGCGAAGCATCGGAATCTATAACTAGTGTCACAGGAATGGTTCAAATCATAGACAGTAGGAAGAGTCAGTCTTCTTGTACTTAAGTCGGCATTGTGCCTTTTCTATTTAATTCCGATGCAATTTCTGTGTTTCATCGTCAATAAGAAGTTCAGAGGGATACAGTAAACCTGAAGTGAAGCATCGGAATCCATAACTAGTGTCACAAGAATGGTTCAAAACCTAGTCAGTAAGAAGAGTCAGTCTTCTTGTACTTAAGTCGGCATTGTGCCTTTTCTATTTAATTCCGATGCAATATATGTGTTTCATCGTCAATAAGAAGGTCAGAGGGATACAGTAAATTTGAAGTGAGGCATCGGAATCTATAACTAGTGTCACAGGAATGGTTCCAAGCATAGTCAGTAAGAAGAGTCAGTCTTCTTGTACTTAAGTCGGCATTGTGCCTTTTCTATTTCATTCCGATGCAATATCTGTGTTGCATCGTCAATAAGAAGGTCCAAGGGATACAGTAAACCTGAAGTGAATCATCGTAATCAATAACTAGTGTCACAGGAATGGGTCAAACATAGTCAGTACGAAGAGTCAGTCTTCTCGTACTTAAGTCGACATTGTGCCTATTGTATTTAATTCCAATGCAATTTCTGTGTTTCATCGTCAATAAGAAGGTCAGAGGGATACAGTAAACCAGAAGTGAAGCATCGGAATCTATAACTAGTGTCACAGGAATGGTTCAAAACATAGACAGTAAGAAGAGCCAGTCTTCTTGTACTTCAGTCGGCATTGGGCTTTTTGTATTTAATTTCGATGCAATTTCTGTGTTTCATCGTCAATTAGAAGGTCAGAGGGATACAGTAAACCTGAAGTGAAGCATCGGAATCTATAACTAGTGAAACAGGAATGGTTCTAACCATATACAGTAAGAAGAGTCAGTATTCTTGTACTGAAGTCGGCATTGGGCCTTTTGTATTTAATTCCGATGCAATTTGTGTGTTTCATCGTCAATAATAAGGTCAGCTGGGTACAGTAAACTTGAAGTGAAGCATCGGAATCTATAACTAGTGTCACAGGAATGGTTCATAACATAGGCAGTAAGAAGAGCCAGTCCTCTTGTACTTGAGTCGGCATATTGCCTTTTGTATTTAATTCCGATGAAATTTCTGTGTTTGATCGTCAATAAGAAGGTCAGAGGGATGCAGTAAACCTGAAGTGAAGCATCGGAATCTATAACTAGTGTCATAGGAATGGTTCAGAACATAGACAGATAGAAGAGTCAGTCTTCTTGTACTTAAGTCGGCATTGTGCCTTTTGTATTTAATTAAGTTTCAATTTCTGTGATTCATCGTCAATAAGAAGGTCAGAGGGATACAACAAACCTGAAGTGAAGCATCGGAATCAAGAACTAGTGTCACAGGAAAGGTTCAAAGCATAGACAGTAAGAAGAGTCAGTCTTCTTGTACTTAAGTCGGCATTGTGCCTTATGTATATAATTCCAATGCAATTTCTCTGTTTAATCGTCAATAAGAAGATCAGAGGGATACAGTAAACCTGAAGTGAAGCATCGGAATCTATAACTAGTGTCACAGGAATGGTTCAAAGCAGAGACATTAAGCAGAGGCAGTCTTCTTGTACTTGAGTCGGCATTGTGCCTTTTTTATTTAATTCCGTTGCAATTTCTGTGTTTAATCGTTAATAAGAATGTCTGAAGGATACAGTAAACCTGAAGTGAAGCATCGGAATCTATAACTAATGTCACAGGAATCGTTCAAACATAGACAGTAGGAAGAATCAATCTTCTTGTACTTAAGTCGGCATTGTGCCTTTTGTATGTAGTTCCGATGCAACTTCTGTGTTTCATCGTCAATAAGAAGGTCCTAGGGATAGAGTAAACCTGAAGTAAAGCATCGGAATCTATAACTAGTGTCACAGTAATGGTTGAAGACACAGTCAGTAAGAAGAGTCAGTGTTCTTGTACTTAAGTCGGCATTGTGCATTTTGTATTTCATTCCGATGCAATTTCTGTGTTTCATCGTCAAAAAGAAGGTCAGAGGGATACAGTCAACCTGAAGTGAAGCATCGGAATCTATAACTAGTGTCACAGGAATGGTTCAAAACATTGACAGTAAGGAGAGTCAGTCTTCTTGTACTTAAGTCGGCAATGTGACTTTTCTATTTAATTCCGATGCAATCTGTGTTTCATCGTCAATAAGAAGGTCCAAGGGATACAGCAAACCTGAAGTGAATCGTCGTAATCTATAACTAGTGTCACAGGAATGGATCAAAACATAGTCAGTACGAATAGTCAGTCTTCTTGTACTTAAGTCGGCATTGTGCATTTTGTATTTAATTCCGATGCAATTTCTGTATTTCATCGTCAAAAAGAAGGTCAGAGGGATACTGTAAACCTGAAGTGAAGCATCGGAATCTATAACAAGTGTCACAGGAATGGTTCAAAGCAGTCAGTAAGAAGAGTCAGTCTTCTTGTACTTAAGTCGGCATGATGCCTTTTGTTTTTATTTCCGAAGCTATTTCTGCATTTCGTCGCCAATTAGAAGGTCCAAAGGATACAGTAAACCCGAAGTGAAGCATCGGAATCAATAACTAATGTCACAGAAATCGTTCGAAACATAGACAGTATGAAGAGTCAGTCTTCTTGTACTTAAGTCGGCATTGTGCCTTTTGTATTTAATTCCGATGCAATATCTGTGTTTCCTCGTCAATAAGAAGGTCCAAGGGATACAGTAAACCTGAAGTGAAGCATCGGAATCTGTAACTAGCGTCACAGGAATGGTTCAAAACATAGTCAGAAAGAATAGTCAGTCTTCTTGTACTTAAGTCGGCATTGTGCCCTTTCTATTTAATTCCGATGCAATTTCTGTGTTTCATCGTCAATAAGAACGTCCAAGGGATACAGTAAACCTGAAGTGAAGCATCGGAATCTATAACTAGTGTCACAGGAATGGTTCAAATCATAGACAGTAGGAAGAGTCAGTCTTCTTGTACTTAAGTCGGCATTGTGCCTCTTCTTTTTAATTCCGATGCAATTTCAGTGTTTCATCGTCAATAAGAATGTAAGAGGGATACAGTAACCCCGAAGTCAAGCATCGGAATCTGTAACTAGCGTCACAGGAATGGTTCAAAGCATAGACAGAAACAAGAGTCAGTCTTCTTGTACTTAAGTCGGTATTGTGCCTTTTCTATTTAATTCCGATGCAATTTCTGTGTTTCATCGTCAATAAGAAGGGCCAAGGGATACAGTAAACCTGAAGCGAAGCATCGGAATCTATAACTAGTGTCACAGGAATGGTTCAAATCATAGACAGTAGGAAGAGTCAGTCTTCTTTTACTTAAGTCGGCATTGTGCCTTTTCTATTTAATTCCGATGCAATTTCTGTGTTTCATCGTCAATAAGAAGTTCAGAGGGATACAGTAAACCTGAAGTGAAGCATCGGAATCCATAACTAGTGTCACAAGAATGGTTCAAAACCTAGTCAGTAAGAAGAGTCAGTCTTCTTGTACTTAAGTCGGCATTGTGCCTTTTCTATTTAATTCCGATGCAATATATGTGTTTCATCGTCAATAAGAAGGTCAGAGGGATACAGTAAATTTGAAGTGAGGCATCGGAATCTATAACTAGTGTCACAGGAATGGTTCCAAACATAGTCGGTAAGAAGAGTCAGTCTTCTTGTACTTAAGTCGGCATTGTGCCTTTTCTATTTCATTCCGATGCAATATCTGTGTTGCATCGTCAATAAGAAGGTCCAAGGGATACAGTAAACCTGAAGTGAATCATCGTAATCTATAACTAGCGTCACAGGAATGGTTCAAACATAGTCAGTACGAAGAGTCAGTCTTCTTGTACTTAAGTCGACATTGTGCCTATTGTATTTAATTCCAATGCAATTTCTGTGTTTCATCGTCAATAAGAAGGTCAGAGGGATACAGTAAACCAGAAGTGAAGCATCGGAATCTATAACTAGTGTCACAGGAATGGTTCAAAACATAGACAGTAAGAAGAGCCAGTCTTCTTGTACTTCAGTCGGCATTGGGCTTTTTGTATTAAATTTCGATGCAATTTCTGTGTTTCATCGTCAATAAGAAGGTCAGAGGGATACAGTAAACCTGAGGTGAAGCATCGGAATCTATAACTAGTGAAACAGGAATGGTTCTAACCATATACAGTAAGAAGAGTCAGTATTCTTGTACTGAAGTCGGCATTGGGCCTTTTGTATTTAATTCCGATGCAATTTCTGTGTTTCATCGTCAATAATAAGGTCAGCTGGGTACAGTAAACCTGAAGTGAAGCATCGGAATCTATAACTAGTGTCACAGGAATGGTTCATAACATAGGCAGTAAGAAGAGCCAGTCCTCTTGTACTTGAGTCGGCATATTGCCTTTTGTATTTAATTCCGATGAAATTTCTGTGTTTGATCGTTAATAAGAATGTCTGAAGGATACAGTAAACCTGAAGTGAAGCATCGGAATCTATAACTAGTGTCACCGGAATGGTTCAAAACGTAGACAATAGAAAGAGTCAGTCTTCTTGTACTTCACTCGGCTTTGTGCCTTTTGCATTTAATTCCAATGCAATATCTGTGTTTCATCGTCAATACGAAGGTCAGGGGGATACAGTAAACCTGAAGTGAAGCATCGGAATCTATAACTAGTGTCACAGGAATGGTTCAAAACAGAGACATTAAGCAGAGGCAGTCTTCTTGTACTTGAGTCGGCATTGTGCCTTTTTTATTTAATTCCGTTGCAATTTCTGTGTTTCATCGTTAATAAGAATGTCTGAAGGATACAGTAAACCTGAAGTGAAGCATCGGAATCTATAACTAGTGTCACCGGAATGGTTCAAAACGTAGACAATAGAAAGAGTCAGTCTTCTTGTACTTCACTCGGCTTTGTGCCTTTTGCATTTAATTCCAATGCAATATCTGTGTTTCATCGTCAATACGAAGGTCAGGGGGATACAGTAAACCTGAAGTGAAGCATCGGAATCTATAACTAGTGTCACAGGAATGGTTCAAATCATAGACAGTAATATGAGCCAGTCTTCTTGTACTTATGTCGGCATTGTGCCTTTTGTTTTTAATTCCGAAGCAATTTCTGTGCTTCATCGTCAATAAGAACGTCAGCTGGATACAGTGAACCTGAAGTTAAGCATCGGAATCTATAGCTAGTGTCACAGGAATGGTTCAAAACATAGACAGTAAGAAGAGTCAGTCTTCTTGTACTTAAGTCGGCATTGTGCCTTTTGTATTTAATTCCGATGCAATTTCTGTGCTTCATCGTCAATAAGAATGTCAGCTGGATACAGTGAACCTGAAGTTAAGCATCGGAATCTATTACTAGTGTCACAGGAAAGGTTCAAAATATATACAGTAAGAAGAGTCAGTCTTCTTGTACTTATGTCGGCATTGTGCCTTTTGTATATAATTCCGATGCAATTAGTGTGTTTCATCGACAATAAGAAGGTCAGAGGGATACAGTAAACCTGAAGTTAAGCATCGGAATCTATGACTAGTGTCACAGGAATGGTTCAAAGCATACACAGTAAGAGGAGTCAGTGTTCTTGTACTTAGGTCGGCATTGTGTCTTTTGTATTTAATTAAGATGCAATTTCTGTGTTTCATCGTCAATAATAAGGTCAGAGGGATACAGTAAACCTGAAGTGAAGCATCGGAATCTATAACTAGTGTCATAGGAATGGTTGAAAACATAGACAGTTAGAAGAGTCAGTCTTCTTGTACTTAAGTCGGCATTGTGCCTTTTGTATTTAATTAAGTTTCAATTTCTGTGATTCATCGTCAATAAGAAGGTCAGAGGGATACAGTAAACCTGAAGTGAAGCATCGGAATCAAGAACTAGTGTCACAGGAAAGGTTCAAAGCATAGACAGTAAGAAGAGTCAGTCTTCTTGTACTTAAGTCGGCATTGTGCCTTATGTATATAATTCCAATGCAATTTCTGTGTTTCATCGTCAATAAGAAGATCAGAGGGATACAGTAAACCTGAAGTGAAGCATCGGAATCTATAACTAGTGTCACAGGAATGGTTCAAAACATAGACATTAAAATGAGGCAGTCTTCTTGTACTTGAGTCGGCATTGTGCCTTTTGTATTTAATTCCGTTGCAATTTCTGTGTTTCATCGTCAATAAGAATGTCTGAGGGATACAGTAAACCTGAAGTGAAGCATCGGAATCTGTAACTAGTGTCACCGGAATGGTTCAAAACGTAGACACTAGAATGAGTCAGTCTTCTTGTACTTAAGTCGGCATTGTGCCTTTTGTATTTAATACCGATGCAATTTCTGTGCTTCATCGTCAATACGAATGTCAGCTGGATACAGTGAACCTGAAGTTAAGCATCGGAATCTATAACTAGTGTCACAGGAATGGTTCAAAGCATATACAGTAAGAAGAGTCAGTC
Source organism: Schistocerca piceifrons (assembly GCF_021461385.2). Classification (NCBI taxonomy): domain Eukaryota; kingdom Metazoa; phylum Arthropoda; class Insecta; order Orthoptera; family Acrididae; genus Schistocerca; species Schistocerca piceifrons. The sequence goes on along the minus strand of NC_060146.1, from coordinate 8,757,916 downwards.
TTCTTCTACTTAAGTCGGCATTGTGCCTTTTGTATATAATTCCGATGCAATTAATGTGTTTCATCGACAATAAGAAGGTCAGAATGATACAGTAAACCTGAAGTGAAGCATAGGAATCTATAACTAGTGTCACAGGAATGGTTCAAACATAGACAGTAAGAAGAGCAAGTCTTCTTGTACTTGAGTCGGCATTGGGCCTTTTGTATTTATTTCCGATGTAATTTCTGTGTTTGATCGTCAATAAGAAGGACAGAGGGATACAGTAAACCAGAAGTGAAGCATCGGAATCTATAACTAGTGTCACAGGAATAGTTCATAACATAGACAATAAGAAGAGGCAGTCTTCTTGTACTTGAGTCGGCATTGTGCCTTTTGTATTTAATTCCGATGGAATTTCTGTGTTCGATCGTCAATAAGAAGGTCAGAGGGATACAGTAAACCTGAGGTGAAGCATCGGAATCTATAACTAGTGTCACAGGAATGGTTCAAAACATAGACAGTAAGAAGAGTCAGTCTTCTTGTGCTTAAGTCGGCATTGTGCCTTTTGTATTTAATTCCGATGCAGTTTTTGTGTTTCATCGTCAATAAGAAGATCAGAGGGATACAGTAAACCTGAAGAGAAGCATCGGAATCTGTAACTAGTGTCACAGGAATGGTTCAAAACATCGACATTAAGAAGAGCCAGTCTTCTTGTACTTGAGTCGGCATTGTGCCTTTAGTATTTAATTCCGTTGCAATTTCTGTGTTTCATCGTTAATAAGAAGGTCTGACGGATACAGTAAACCTGAAGTGAAGCATCGGAGTCTATAACTAGTGTCACCGGAATGGTTCAAAACGTAGACAGTAATATGAGCCAGTCTTCTTGTACTTATTTCGGCATTGTGCCTTTTGTTTTTAATTGCGATGCAATTTCTGTGCTTCATCGCCAATAAGAAGGTCAGCTGGATACAGTGAACCTGAAGTTAAGCATCGGAATCTATAGCTAGTGTCACAGGAATGGTTCAAAACATAGACAGTAAGAAGAGTCAGTCTTCTTGTACTTAAGTCGGCATTGTGCCTTTTGTATATAATTCCGATGCAATTAGTGTGTTTCATCGACAATAAGAAGGTCAGAGGGACACAGTAAACCTGAAGTGAAGCATAGGAATCTATAACTAGTGTCACAGGAATGGTTCAAAACACCGACAGTATGAAGAGCCAGTCTTCTTGTACTTGAGTCGTCATTGGGCCTTTTGTATTTAATTCCGATGCAATTTCTGTGTTTCATGGTCAATAAGAAGGTCAGTTGGGTACAGTAAACCTGAAGTGAAGCATCGGAATCTATAACTAGTGTCACAGGAATGGTTCAAAACATAGGCAGTAAGAAAAGCCAGTCTTCTTGTACTTGGGTCGGAATATTGCCTTTTGTATTTAATTCCGATGAAATTTCTGTGTTTGATCGTCAATAAGAAGGGCAGAGGGATACAGTAAACCTGAGGTGAAGCATCGGAATCTATAACTAGTGTCACAGGAATGGTTCAAAACTTAGACAGTAAGAAGAGTCAGTCTTCTTATGCTTAAGTCGGCATTGTGCCTTTTGTATATAATTCCGATGCAATTAGTGTGTTTCATCGGCAATAAGAAGGTCAGAGGGATACAGTAAACCTGAAGTGAAGCATCGGAATCTATAACTAGTGTCACCGGAATGGTTCAAAACGTAGCCAATAGAAAGAGTCAGTCTTCTTGTACTTCACTCGGCTTTGTGCCTTTTGTATTTAATTCCAATGCAATATCTGTGTTTCATCGTCAATACGAAGGTCAGGGGGATACAGTAAACCTGAAGTGAAGCATCGGAATCTATAGCTAGTGTGACAGGAATGGTTCAAACATAGACAGTAAGAAGAGTCAGTCTTCTTGTACTTAAGTCGGCATTGTGCCTTTTGTATTTAATACCGATGCAATTTCTGTGCTTCATCGTCAATAAGAATGTCAGCTGGATACAGTGAACCTGAAGTTAAGCATCGGATTCTATAACTAGTGTCACAGGAATGGTTCAAAACATATACAGTAAGAAGAGTCAGTCTTCTTCTACTTAAGTCGGCATTGTGCCTTTTGTATATAATTCCGATGCAATTAATGTGTTTCATCGACAATAAGAAGGTCAGAATGATACAGTAAACCTGAAGTGAAGCGTATGAATCTATAACTAGTGTCACAGGAATGGTTCAAAACATAGACAATAAGAAGAGCAAATCTTCTTGTACTTGAGTCGGCATTGGGCCTTTTGTATTTACTTCCGATGAAATTTCTGTGTTTGATCGTCAATAAGAAGGACAGAGGGATACAGTAAACCAGAAGTGAAGCATCGGAATCTATAACTAGTGTCACAGGAATAGTTCAAAACATAGACATTAAGAAGAGGCAGTCTTCTTGTACTTGAGTCGGCATTGTGCCTTTTGTATTTAATTCCGATGAAATCTCTGTGTTCGATCGTCAATAAGAAGGTCAGAGGGATACAGTAAACCTGAGGTGAAGCATCGGAATCTATAACTAGTGTCACAGGAATGGTTCAAAACATGGACAGTAAGAAGAGTCAGTCTTCTTGTGCTTAAGTCGGCATTGTGCCTTTTGTATTTAATTCCGATGCAGTTTTTGTGTTTCATCGTCAATAAGAAGATCAGAGGGATACAGTAACCCTGAAGTGAAGCATCGGAATCTGTAACTAGTGTCACAGGAATGGTTCGAAACATCGACAGTAAGTAGAGCCAGTCTTCTTGTACTTGAGTCGGCATTGAGCCTTTAGTATTTAATTCCGTTGCAATTTCTGTGTTTCATCGTTAATAAGAAGGCCTGAGGGATACAGTAAACCTGAAGTGAAGCATCGGAGTCTATAACTAGTGTCACCGGAATGGTTCAAAACGTAGACAATACAAAGAGTCAGTCTTCTTGTACTTCACTCGGCATTGTGCCTTTTGTAATTAATTCCAATGCAATATCTGTGTTTCATCGTCAATACGAAGGTCAGGGGGATACAGTAATCCTGAAGTCAAGCATCGGAATCTATAGCTAGTGTCACAGGAATGGTTCAAAACATAGACAGTAAGAAGAGTCAGTTTTCTTGTACTCAAGTCGGCATTGTGCCTTTTGTATTTAATTCCGATGCAATTTCTGTGATACATCGTCAATAAGATGGTCACAGGGATACAGTAAACCTGAAGTGAAGCATCGGAATCTATAACTAGTGTCACAGGAATGGTTCAAATCATAGACAGTAATATGAGCCAGTCTTCTTGTACTTATGTCGGCATTGTGCCTTTTATTTTTAATTCCGATGCAATTTCTGTGCTTCATCGCCAATAAGAAGGTCAGCTGGATACAGTGAACCTGAAGTTAAGCATTGGAATCTATAGCTAGTGTCACAGGAATGGTTCAAAACATAGACAGTAAGAAGAGTCAGTCTTCTTGTACTTAAGTCGGCATTGTGCCTTTTGTATTTAATTCCGATGCAATTTCTGTGCTTCATCGTCAATAAGAATGTCAGCTGGATACAGTGAACCTGAAGTTAAGCATCGGAATCTATAACTAGTGTCACAGGAATGGTTCAAAACATAGGCAGTAAGAAGAGCCAGTCTTCTTGTACTTGAGTCGGAATATTGCCTTTTGTATTTAATTCCGATGAAATTTCTGTGTTTGATCGTCAATAAGAATGGCAGAGGTATACAGTAAACCTGAGGTGAAGCATCGGAATCTATAACTTGTGTCACAGGAATGGATCATAGCATAGACAGTAAGAAGAGTCAGTCTTCTTATGCTTAAGTCGGCATTGTGCCTTTTGTATTTAATTCCGATGCAGTTTTTGTGTTTCATCGTCAATAAGAAGGTCAGAGGGATACAGTAAACCTGGAGTGAAGCATCGGAATCTATAACTAGTGGCAATGTAATGGTTCAAAACATAGACAGTAAGAAGAGTCAGTCTGCTTGTACTTAAGTCGGCATTGTGCCTTTTGTATTTAATTCCGATGCAATTTCTGTGCTTCATCGTCAATAAGAATGTCAGCTGGATACAGTGAACCTGAAGTTAAGCATCGGAATCTACTACTAGTGTCACAGGAATGGTTCAAATCATAGACAGTAAGAAGAGCCAGTCTTCTTGTACTTGAGTCGGCCATGTGCCTTTTGTATTTAATTAAAATGCAATTTCTGTGTTTCATCGTCAATAAGAAGGTGAAAGGGATACAGTCAACATGAAGTGAAGCATCGGAATCAATAACTAGTGTCACAGGAAAGGTTCAAAATATATACAGTAAGAAGAGTCAGTCTTCTTGTACTTAAGTCGGCATTGTGCCTTTTGTATATAATTCTGATGCAATTAGTGTGTTTCATCGGCAATAAGAAGGTCAGAGGGATACAGTAAACCTGAAGTGAAGCATAGGAATCTATAACCAGTGTCACAGGAATGGTTCAAAACACAGACAGTATGAAGAGCCAGTCTTCTTGTACTTGAGTCGGCATTGGGCATTTTGTATTTAATTCCGATGCAATTTCTGTGATTCATGGTCAATAAGAAGGTCAGTTGGGTACAGCAAACCTGAAGTGAAGCATCGGAATCTATAACTAGTGTCAGAGGAATGGTTCAAAACATAGGCAGTAAGTAGAGCCAGTCTTCTTGTACTTGAGTCGGAATATTGCCTTTTGTATTTAATTCCGATGAAATTTCTTTGTTTGATCGTCAATAAGAACGGCAGAGGGATACAGAAAACCTGAGGTGAAGCATCGGAATCTATAACTAGTGTCACAGGAATGGTTCAAAACATAGACAGTAAGAAGAGTCAGTCTTCTTGTGCTTAAGTCGGCATTGTGATTTTTGTATTTAATTCCGATGCAGTTTTTGTGTTTCATCGTCAATAACAAGGTCAGAGGGATACAGTAAAACTAAAGTGAAGGATCGGAATCTATGACTAGTGTCACAGGAATGGTTCAAAACATACACAGTAAGAAGAGTCAGTGTTCTTGTACTTAGGTCGGCATTGTGTCTTTTGTATTTATTTAAGATGTAATTTCTGTGTTTCATCGTCAATAATAAGGTCAGCTGGGTACAGTAAACCTGAAGTGAAGCATCGGAATCTATAACTAGTGTCACAGGAATGGTTCATAACATAGGCAGTAAGAAGAACCAGTCTTCTTGTACTTGAGTCGGCATATTGCCTTTTGTATTTAATTCCGATGAAATTTCTGTGTTTGATCATCAATAAGAAGGTCAGAGGGATGCAGTAAACCTGAAGTGAAGCAACGGAATCTATAACTAGTGTCATAGGAAAGGTTCAGAACATAGACAGTTAGAAGAGTCATTCTTCTTGTACTTAAGTCGGCATTGTGCCTTTTGTATTTAATTAAGTTTCAATTTCTGTGATTCATCGTCAATAAGAAGGTCAGAGGGATACAGTAAACCTGAAGTGAAGCATCGGAATCAAGATCTAGTGTCACAGGAAAGTTTCAAAGCATAGACAGTAAGAAGAGTCAGTCTTCTTGTACTTAAGTCGGCATTGTGCATTATGTATATAATTCCAATGCAATTTCTGTGTTTCATCGTCAATAAGAAGATCAGAGGGATACAGTAAACCTGAAGTGAAGCATCGGAATCTATAACTAGTGTCACAGGAATGGTTCAAAACATAGACATTAAGAAGAGGCAGTCTTCTTGTACTTGAGTAAGCCTTGTGCCTTTTGTATTTAATTCCGTTGCAATTTCTGTGTTTCATCGTCAATAATAATGTCTGAGGGGTACAGTAAACCTGAAGTGAAGCATCGGAATCTATAACTAGTGTCACCGGAATGGTTCAAATCGTAAACAATAGAAAGAGTCAGTCTTCTTGTACTTCACTCGGCTTTGTGCCTTTTGTATTTAATTCCAATGCAATATCTGTGTTTCACCGTCAATACGAAGGTCAGGGGGATACAGTAAACCTGAAGTGAAGCATCGGAATCTATATAGCTAGTGTCACAGGAATGGTTCAAAACATAGACATTAAGAAGAGTCAGTCTTCTTGCACTTAAGTCGGCATTGTGCCTTTTGTATTTAATTCCGATGCAATTTCTGTGCTTCATCGTCAATAAGAATGTCAGCTGGATACAGTGAACCTGAAGTTAAGCATCGGAATCTATAACTAGTGTCACAGGAATGGTTCAAAACATAGGCAGTAAGAAGAGCCAGTCTTCTTGTACTTGAGTCGGAATATTGCCTTTTGTATTTAATTCCGATGAAATTTCTGTGTTTGATCGTCAATAAGAAGGGCAGAGGTATACAGTAAACCTGAGGTGAAGCATCGGAATCTATAACTTGTGTCACAGAAATGGATCAAAGCATAGACAGTAAGAAGAGTCAGTCTTCTTATGCTTAAGTCGGCATTGTGCCTTTTGTATTTAATTCCGATGCAGTTTTTGTGTTTCATCGTCAATAAGAAGGTCAGAGGGATAGAGTAAACCTGGAGTGAAGCATCGGAATCTATAACTAGTGGCAATGTAATGGTTCAAAACATAGACAGTAAGAAGAGTCAGTCTGCTTGTACTTAAGTCGGCATTGTGCCTTTTGTATTTAATTCCGATGCAATTTCTGTGCTTCATCGTCAATAAGAATGTCAGCTGGATACAGCGAACCTGAAGTTAAGCATCGGAATCTATTACTAGTGTCACAGGAATGGTTCAAATCATAGACAGTAAGAAGAGCCAGTCTTCTTGTACTTGAATCGGCCATGTGCCTTTTGTATTTAATTAAAATGCAATTTCTGTGTTTCATCGTCAATAAGAAGGTGAAAGGGATACAGTCAACATGAAGTGAAGCATCGGAATCAATAACTAGTATCACAGGAAAGGTTCAAAATATATACAGTAAGAAGAGTCAGTCTTCATGTACTTAAGTCGGCATTGTGCCTTTTGTATATAATTCCGATGCAATTAGTGTGTTTCATCGGCAATAAGAAGGTCAGAGGGATACAGTAAACCTGAAGTGAAGCATAGGAATCTATAACCAGTGTCACAGGAATGGTTCAAAACACAGACAGTATGAAGAGCCAGTCTTCTTGTACTTGAGTCGGCATTGGGCCTTTTGTATTTAATTCCGATGCAATTTCTGTGATTCATGGTCAATAAGAAGGTCAGTTGGGTACAGCAAACCTGAAGTGAAGCATCGGAATCTATAACTAGTGTCAGAGGAATGGTTCAAAACATAGGCAGTAAGTAGAGCCAGTCTTCTTGTACTTGAGTCGGAATATTGCCTTTTGTATTTAATTCCGATGAAATTTCTTTGTTTGATCGTCAATAAGAACGGCAGAGGGATACAGAAAACCTGAGGTGAAGCATCGGAATCTATAACTAGTGTCACAGGAATGGTTCAAAACATAGACAGTAAGAAGAGTCAGTCTTCTTGTGCTTAAGTCGGCATTGTGCCTTTTGTATTTAATTCCGATGCAGTTTTTGTGTTTCATCGTCAATAAGAAGATCAGAGGGATACAGTAAACCTGAAGTGAAGCATCGGAATCTGTAACTAGTGTCACTGGAATGGTTCAAAACATAGACAGTAAGAAGAGCCAGTCTTCTTGTACTTGAGTCGGCATTGTGCCTTTTGTATTTAATTCCGTTGCAATTTCTGTGTTTCATCGTCAATAAGAAGGTCAGAGGGATACAGTCAACCTGAAGTAAACCATCGGAATCAATAACTAGTGTCACAGGAATAGTTCAAAACATAGACATTAAGAAGAGGCAGTCTTCTTGTACTTGAGTCGGCATTGTGCCTTTTGTATTTAATTCCGATGAAATTTCTGTGTTCGATCGTCAATAAGAAGGTCAGAGGGATACAGTAGACCTGAGGTGAAGCATCGGAATCTATAACTAGTGTCACAGGAATGGTTCAAAACATAGACAGTAAGAAGAGTCAGTCTTCTTGTGCTTAAGTCGGCATTGTGCCTTTTGTATTTAATTCCGATGCAGTTTTTGTGTTTCATCGTCAATAAGAAGATCAGAGGGATACAGTAAACCTGAAGTGAAGCATCGGAATCTGTAACTAGTGTCACTGGAATGGTTCAAAACATAGACAGTAAGAAGAGCCAGTCTTCTTGTACTTGAGTCGGCATTGTGCCTTTTGTATTTAATTCCGTTGCAATTTCTGTGTTTCATCGTCAATAAGAAGGTCAGAGGGATACAGTCAACCTGAAGTAAACCATCGGAATCAATAACTAGTGTCACAGGAAAAGTTCAAAGCATAGACAGTAAGAAGAGTCAGTCTTGTTGTACTTAAGTCGGCATTGTGCCTTTTGTATATAATTCCGATGCAATTTCTGTGTTTCATCGTCAATACGAAGGTCAGAGGGATACAGTAAACCTGAAGTGAAGCATCGGAATCTATAACTAGCGTCACAGGAATGGTTCAAAGCATAGACAGTAAGAAGAGCCAGGCTTCTTGTACTTACGTCTGCATTGTGCCTTTTGTATTTAATTATGATGCAATTTCTGTGATTCATCGTCAATAAGAAGGTCGGAGGGATACAGTAAACAGGGAGTGAAGCATCGGAATCTATAACTAGTGTCACAGGAATGGTTCAAAACATAGATAGTAAGAAGAGTCTGTTTTCTTGTACTTAAGTCGCCATTGGGCCCTTTGTATATAATTACGATGCAATTTCTGTGTTTCATCGTCAATAAGAAGGTCAGAGGGATACAGTAAACCTGAGGTGAAGCATCGGATCTATAACTAGTGTCACAGAAACGGTTCAAAACATAGAGAGTAAGAAGAGCCAGTCTTCTTGTACTTGATTCAGCATTGTGCATTTTGTATTTAATTCCGATGTAATTTATGTGTTTCTTCATCAATAAGAAGGTCAGAGGGGTACAATAAACCTGAAGTGAAGCATCAGAATCTATAACTAGTGTCACAGAAATGGTTCAAAACATAGACAGTAAGAAGAGCCAGTCTTATTGTACTTGAGTCGGCATTGTGCCTTTTGTATTTAATTCCGATGCAATTTATGTGTTTCCTCGTCAATAAGACGGTCAGAGGGATACAGTAAACCTGAAGTGAAGCATCGGAATCTATAACTAGTGTCACAGGAATGGTACAAATCATAGACAGAAGGAAGAGTCAGTCTTCTTGTACTTAAGTCGGCATTGTGCCTTTTGTATTTAATTCCGATGCAATTTCTGTGTTTCATCGTCAATAAGAAGGTCAGAGGGATACAGTAAACCTGAAGTGAAGCATCGGAATCTATAACTAGTGTCACAGGAATAGTTAAAACCATAAACAGTATGAAGAGTCAGTGTACTTGGACTGAGGTTGGCATTGTGCCTTTTGTATTTAATTAAGATGCAATTTCTGTGTTTCAACGTCAATAATAAGGTCAGAGGGATACAGTAAACCTGAAGTGAAGCCTCGGAATCTATAACTAGTGTCCCAGGAATTGTTCTAAAGCAGACAGTAGTAAGAAACAGTCATCTTGTACTTAAGTCGGCATTGTGCCTTTTGTATATAATTCCGATGCCATTTCTGTGTTTCATCGTCAATAAGAAGCTCAGAGGGATACAGTAAACCTGAAGTGAAGCATCGGAATCTATAACTAGTGTCACAGGAATGGATCAAAACATAGAGAGTAAGAAGAGTCAGTCTCCTTGTACTTTAGTCGGCATTGAGCATTTTGTATTTAATTCCGATGCAATTTCTGTGTTTCATCGACAATAAGAAGGTCAGAGGGATACATTAAACCTGAAGTGAAGCATGGGAATCTATAACTAGTGTCACAGGAATGGTTCAAAGCATAGACAGTAAGAAGAGTCAGTCTTCTTGTGCTTAAGTCGGCATTGTGCCTTTTGTATTTAATTCCGATGCAGTTTTTGTGTTTCATCGTCAATAAGAAGATCAGAGGGATACAGTAAACCTGAAGTGAAGCATCGGAATCTGTAACTAGTGTCACAGGAATGGTTCAAAACATCGACAGTAAGAAGAGCCAGTCTTCTTGTACTTGAGTCGGCATTGTGCCTTTAGTATTTAATTCCGTTGCAATTTCTGTGTTTCATCGTTAATAAGAAGGTCTGAGGGATACAGTAAACCTGAAGTGAAGCATCGGAGTCTATAACTAGTGTCACCGGAATGGTTCAAAACGTAGACAGTAATATGAGCCAGTCTTCTAGTGCTTATGTCGGCATTGTGCCTTTTGTTTTTAATTGCGATGCAATTTCTGTGCTTCATCGCCAATAAGAAGGTCAGCTGGATACAGTGAACCTGAAGTTAAGCATCGGAATCTATAGCTAGTGTCACAGGAATGGTTCAAAACATAGACAGTAAGAAGAGTCAGTCTTCTTGTACTTAAGTCGGCATTGTGCCTTTTGTATATAATTCCGATGCAATTAGTGTGTTTCATCGACAATAAGAAGGTCAGAGGGACACAGTAAACCTGAAGTGAAGCATAGGAATCTATAACTAGTGTCACAGGAATGGTTCAAAACACCGACAGTATGAAGAGCCAGTCTTCTTGTACTTGAGTCGGCATTGGGCCTTTTGTATTTAATTCCGATGCAATTTCTGTGTTTCATGGTCAATAAGAAGGTCAGTTGGGTACAGTAAACCTGAAGTGAAGCATCGGAATCTATAACTAGTGTCACAGGAATGGTTCAAAACATAGGCAGTAAGAAAATCCAGTCTTCTTGTACTTGGGTCGGAATATTGCCTTTTGTATTTAATTCCGATGAAATTTCTGTGGTTGATCGTCAATAAGAAGGGCAGAGGGATACAGTAAACCTGAGGTGAAGCATCGGAATCTATAACTAGTGTCAAAGGAATGGTTCAATACTTAGACAGTAAAAAGAGTCAGTCTTCTTATGCTTAAGTCGGCATTGTGCCTTTTGTATATAATTACGATGCAATTAGTGTGTTTCATCGGCAAAAAGAAGGTCAGAGGGATACAGTAAACCTGAAGTGAAGCATCGGAATCTATAACTAGTGTCACCGGAATGGATCAAAACGTAGACAATAGAAAGAGTCAGTCTTCTTGTACTTCACTCGGCTTTGTGCCTTTTGTATTTAATTCCAATGCAATATCTGTGTTTCATCGTCAATACGAAGGTCAGGGGGATACAGTAAACCTGAAGTGAATCATCGGAATCTATAGCTAGTGTCACAGGAATGGTTCAAACATAGACAGTAAGAAGAGTCAGTCTTCTTGTACTTAAGTCGGCATTGTGCCTTTTGTATTTAATACCGATGCAATTTCTGTGCTTCATCGTCAATAAGAATGTCAGCTGGATACAGTGAACCTGAAGTTAAGCATCGGAATCTATAACTAGTGTCACAGGAATGGTTCAAAACATATACAGTAAGAAGAGTCAGTCTTCTTCTACTTAAGTCTGCATTGTGCCTTTTGTATATAATTCCGATGCAATTAATGTGTTTCATCGACAATAAGAAGGTCAGAATGATACAGTAAACCTGAAGTGAAGCATAGGAATCTATAACTAGTGTCACAGGAATGGTTCAAAACATAGACAATAAGAAGAGCAAATCTTCTTGTACTTGAGTCGGCATTGGGCCTTTTGTATTTACTTCCGATGAAATTTCTGTGTTTGATCGTCAATAAGAAGGACAGAGGGATACAGTAAACCAGAAGTGAAGCATCGGAATCTATAACTAGTGTCACAGGAATAGTTCAAAACATAGACATTAAGAAGAGGCAGTCTTCTTGTACTTGAGTCGGCATTGTGCCTTATGTATTTAATTCCGATGAAATCTCTGTGGTCGATCGTCAATAAGAAGGTCAGAGGGATACAGTAAACCTGAGGTGAAGCATCGGAATCTATAACTAGTGTCACAGGAATGGTTCAAAACATGGACAGTAAGAAGAGTCAGTCTTCTTGTGCTTAAGTCGGCATTGTGCCTTTTGTATTTAATTCCGATGCAGTTTTTGTGTTTCATCGTCAATAAGAAGATCAGAGGGATACAGTAACCCTGAAGTGAAGCATCGGAATCTGTAACTAGTGTCACAGGAATGGTTCGAAACATCGACAGTAAGAAGAGCCAGTCTTCTTGTACTTGAGTCGGCATTGTGCCTTTAGTATTTAATTCCGTTGCAATTTCTGTGTTTCATCGTTAATAAGAAGGTCTGAGGGGTACAGTAAACCTGAAGTGAAGCATCGGAGTCTATAACTAGTGTCACCGGAATGGTTCAAAACGTAGACAGTAATATGAGCCAGTCTTCTTGTACTTATGTCGGCATTGTGCCTTTTGTTTTTAATTGCGATGCAATTTCTGTGCTTCATCGCCAATAAGAATTTCAGCTGGATACAGTGAACCTGAAGTTAAGCATCGGAATCTATGGCTAGTGTCACAGGAATGGTTCAAAACATAGACAGTAAGAAGAGTCAGTCTTCTTGTACTTAAGTCGGCATTGTGCCTTTTGTATTTAATTCCGTTGCAATTTCTGTGTTTCATCGTCAATAAGAAGGTCAGAGGGATACAGTCAACCTGAAGTAAACCATCGGAATCAATAACTAGTGTCACAGGAAAAGTTCAAAGCATAGACAGTAAGAAGAGTCAGTCTTGTTGTACTTAAGTCGGCATTGTGCCTTTTGTATATAATTCCGATGCAATTTCTGTGTTTCATCGTCAACACGAAGGTCAGAGGGATACAGTAAACCTGAAGTGAAGCATCGGAATCTATAACTAGCGTCACAGGAATGGTTCAAAGCATAGACAGTAAGAAGAGCCAGTCTTCTTGTACTTACGTCTGCATTGTGCCTTTTGTATTTAATTATGATGCAATTTCTGTGATTCATCGTCAATAAGAAGGTCGGAGGGATACAGTAAACAGGGAGTGAAGCATCGGAATCTATAACTAGTGTCACAGGAATAGTTCAAAACATAGATAGTAAGAAGAGTCTGTTTTCTTGTACTTAAGTCGCCATTGGGCCCTTTGTATACAATTACGATGCAATTTCTGTGTTTCATCGTCAATAAGAAGGTCAGAGGGATACAGTAAACCTGAGGTGAAGCATCGGATCTATACCTAGTGTCACAGAAATGGTTCAAAACATAGAGAGTAAGAAGAGCCAGTCTTCTTGTACTTGATTCAGCATTGTGCATTTTGTATTTAATTCCGATGTAATTTATGTGTTTCTTCATCAATAAGAAGGTCAGAGGGGTACAATAAACCTGAAGTGAAGCATCGGAATCTATAACTAGTGTCACAGAAATGGTTCAAAACATAGACAGTAAGAAGAGCCAGTCTTATTGTACTTGAGTCGGCATTATGCCTTTTGTATTTAATTCCGATGCAATTTATGTGTTTCCTCGTCAATAAGACGGTCAGAGGGATACAGTAAACCTGAAGTGAAGCATCGGAATCTATAACTAGTGTCACAGGAATGGTACAAATCATAGACAGAAGGAAGAGTCAGTCTTCTTGTACTTAAGTCGGCATTGTGCCTTTTGTATTTAATTCCGATGCAATTTCTGTGTTTCATCGTCAATAAGAAGGTCAGAGGGATACAGTAAACCTGAAGTGAAGCATCGGAATCTATAACTAGTGTCACAGGAATAGTTAAAACCATAAACAGTATGAAGAGTCAGTGTACTTGGACTGAAGTTGGCATTGTGCCTTTTGTATTTAATTAAGATGCAATTTCTGTGTTTCAACGTCAATAATAAGGTCAGAGGGATACAGTAAACCTGAAGTGAAGCCTCGGAATCTATAACTAGTGTCCCAGGAATTGTTCTAAAACAGACAGTAGTAAGAAACAGTCATCTTGTACTTAAGTCGGCATTGTGCCTTTTGTATATAATTCCGATGCAATTTCTGTGTTTCATCATCAATAAGAAGCTCAGAGGGATACAGTAAACCTGAAGTGAAGCATCGGAATCTATAACTAGTGTCACAGGAATGGATCAAAACATAGAGAGTAAGAAGAGTCAGTTTCCTTGTACTTTAGTCGGCATTGAGCATTTTGTATTTAATTCCGATGCAATTTCTGTGTTTCATCGACAATAAGAAGGTCAGAGGGATACATTAAACCTGAAGTGAAGCATGGGAATCTATAACTAGTGTCACAGGAATGGTTCAAAACATAGACAGTAAGAAGAGTCAGTCTTCTTGTGCTTAAGTCGGCATTGTGCCTTTTGTATTTAATTCCGATGCAGTTTTTGTGTTTCATCGTCAATAAGACGATCAGAGGGATACAGTAAACCTGAAGTGAAGCATCGGAATCTGTAACTAGTGTCACAGGAATGGTTCAAAACATCGACAGTAAGAAGAGCCAGTCTTCTTGTACTTGAGTCGGCATTGTGCCTTTAGTATTTAATTCCGTTGCAATTTCTGTGTTTCATCGTTAATAAGAAGGTCTGAGGGATACAGTAAACCTGAAGTGAAGCATCGGAGTCTATAACTAGTGTCACCGGAATGGTTCAAAACGTAGACAGTAATATGAGCCAGTCTTCTTGTACTTATGTCGGCATTGTGCCTTTTGTTTTTAATTGCGATGCAATTTCTGTGCTTCATCGCCAATAAGAAGGTCAGCTGGATACAGTGAACCTGAAGTTAAGCATCGGAATCTATAGCTAGTGTCACAGGAATGGTTCAAAACATAGACAGTAAGAAGAGTCAGTCTTCTTGTACTTAAGTCGGCATTGTGCCTTTTGTATATAATTCCGATGCAATTAGTGTGTTTCATCGACAATAAGAAGGTCAGAGGGACACAGTAAACCTGAAGTGAAGCATAGGAATCTATAACTAGTGTCACAGGAATGGTTCAAAACACCGACAGTATGAAGAGCCAGTCTTCTTGTACTTGAGTCGGCATTGGGCCTTTTGTATTTAATTCCGATGCAATTTCTGTGTTTCATGGTCAATAAGAAGGTCAGTTGGGTACCGTAAACCTGAAGTGAAGCATCGGAATCTATAACTAGTGTCACAGGAATGGTTCAAAACATAGGCAGTAAGAAAAGCCAGTCTTCTTGTACTTGGGTCGGAATATTGCCTTTTGTATTTAATTCCGATGAAATTTCTGTGGTTGATCGTCAATAAGAAGGGCAGAGGGATACAGTAAACCTGAGGTGAAGCATCGGAATCTATAACTAGTGTCAAAGGAATGGTTCAAAACTTAGACAGTAAAAAGAGTCAGTCTTCTTATGCTTAAGTCGGCATTGTGCCTTTTGTATATAATTCCGATGCAATTAGTGTGTTTCATCGGCAATAAGAAGGTCAGAGGGATACAGTAAACCTGAAGTGAAGCATCGGAATCTATAACTAGTGTCACCGGAATGGTTCAAAACGTAGACAATAGAAAGAGTCAGTCTTCTTGTACTTCACTCGGCTTTGTGCCTTTTGTATTTAATTCCAATGCAATATCTGTGTTTCATCGTCAATACGAAGGTCAGGGGGATACAGTAAACCTGAAGTGAATCATCGGAATCTATAGCTAGTGTCACAGGAATGGTTCAAACATAGACAGTAAGAAGAGTCAGTCTTCTTGTACTTAAGTCGGCATTGTGCCTTTTGTATTTAATACCGATGCAATTTCTGTGCTTCATCGTCAATAAGAATGTCAGCTGGATACAGTGAACCTGAAGTTAAGCATCGGAATCTATAACTAGTGTCACAGGAATGGTTCAAAACATATACAGTAAGAAGAGTCAGTCTTCTTCTACTTAAGTCGGCATTGTGCCTTTTGTATATAATTCCGATGCAATTAATGTGTTTCATCGACAATAAGAATGTCAGAATGATACAGTAAACCTGAAGTGAAGCATAGGAATCTATAACTAGTGTCACAGGAATGGTTCAAAACATAGACAATAAGAAGAGCAAATCTTCTTGTACTTGAGTCGGCATTGGGCCTTTTGTATTTACTTCCGATGAAATTTCTGTGTTTGATCGTCAATAAGAAGGACAGAGGGATACAGTAAACCAGAAGTGAAGCATCGGAATCTATAACTAGTGTCACAGGAATAGTTCAAAACATAGACATTAAGAAGAGGCAGTCTTCTTGTACTAGAGTCGGCATTGTGCCTTTTGTATTTAATTCCGATGAAAGCTCTGTGTTCGATCGTCAATAAGAAGGTCAGAGGGATACAGTAAACCTGAGGTGAAGCATCGGAATCTATAA
Source organism: Schistocerca piceifrons (assembly GCF_021461385.2). Lineage (NCBI taxonomy): Eukaryota > Metazoa > Arthropoda > Insecta > Orthoptera > Acrididae > Schistocerca > Schistocerca piceifrons. The sequence continues at coordinate 8,741,803 of NC_060146.1, read as the reverse complement.
CTAGTGTCACAGGAATGGTTCAAAGCATGGACAGTAAGAAGAGTCAGTCTTCTTGTGCTTAAGTCGGCATTGTGCTTTTTGTATTTAATTCCGATGCAGTTTTTGTGTTTCATCGTCAATAAGAAGATCAGAGGGATACAGTAACCCTGAAGTGAAGCATCGGAATCTGTAACTAGTGTCACAGGAATGGTTCGAAACATCGACAGTAAGAAGAGCCAGTCTTCTTGTACTTGAGTCGGCATTGTGCCTTTAGTATTTAATTCCGTTGCAATTTCTGTGTTTCATCGTTAATAAGAAGGTCTGAGGGGTACAGTAAACCTGAAGTGAAGCATCGGAGTCTATAACTAGTGTCACCGGAATGGTTCAAAACGTAGACAATAGAAAGAGTCAGTCTTCTTGTACTTCACTCTGCATTGTGCCTTTTGTAATTAATTCCAATGCAATATCTGTGTTTCATCGTCAATACGAAGGTCAGGGGGATACAGTAATCCTGAAGTCAAGCATCGGAATCTATAGCTAGTGTCACAGGAATGGTTCAAAACATAGACAGTAAGAAGAGTCAGTTTACTTGTACTCAAGTCGGCATTGTGCCTTTTGTATTTAATTCCGATGCAATTTCTGTGATACATCGTCAATAAGATGGTCACAGGGATACAGTAAACCTGAAGTGAAGCATCGGAATCTATAACTAGTGTCACAGGAATGGTTCAAAACATAGGCAGTAAGAAGAGCCAGTCTTCTTGTACTTGAGTCGGAATATTGCCTTTTGTATTTAATTCCGATGAAATTTCTGTGTTTGATCGTCAATAAGAAGGGCAGAGGTATACAGTAAACCTGAGGTGAAGCATCGGAATCTATAACTTGTGTCACAGGAATGGATCAAAGCATAGACAGTAAGAAGAGTCAGTCTTCTTATGCTTAAGTCGGCATTGTGCCTTTTGTATTTAATTCCGATGCAGTTTTTGTGTTTCATCGTCAATAAGAAGGTCAGAGGGATACAGTAAAACTGGAGTGAAGCATCGGAATCTATAACTAGTGGCAATGTAATGGTTCAAAACATAGACAGTAAGAAGAGTCAGTCTGCTTGTACTTAAGTCGGCATTGTGCCTTTTGTATTTAATTCCGATGCAATTTCTGTGCTTCATCGTCAATAAGAATGTCAGCTGGATACAGTGAACCTGAAGTTAAGCATCGGAATCTATTACTAGTGTCACAGAAATGGTTCAAATCATAGACAGTAAGAAGAGCCAGTCTTCTTGTACTTGAGTCGGCCATGTGCCTTTTGTATTTAATTAAAATGCAATTTCTGAGTTTCATCGTCAATAAGAAGGTGAAAGGGATACAGTCAACATGAAGTGAAGCATCGGAATCAATAACTAGTGTCACAGGAAAGGTTCAAAATATATACAGTAAGAAGAGTCAGTCTTCTTGTACTTAAGTCGGCATTGTGCCTTTTGTATATAATTCCGATGCAATTAGTGTGTTTCATCGGCATTAAGAAGGTCAGAGGGATACAGTAAACCTGAAGCGAAGCATAGGAATCTGTAACCAGTGTCACAGGAATGGTTCAAAACACAGACAGTATGAAGAGCCAGTCTTCTTGTACTTGAGTCGGCATTGGGCCTTTTGTATTTAATTCCGATGCAATTTCTGTGATTCATGGTCAATAAGAAGGTCAGTTGGGTACAGTAAACCTGAAGTGAAGCATCGGAATCTATAACTAGTGTCAGAGGAATGGTTCAAAACATAGGCAGTAAGTAGAGCCAGTCTTCTTGTACTTGAGTCGGAATATTGCCTTTTGTATTTAATTCCGATGAAATTTCTTTGTTTGATCGTCAATAAGAACGGCAGAGGGATACAGAAAACCTGAGGTGAAGCATCGGAATCTATAACTAGTGTCACAGGAATGGTTCAAAACATAGACAGTAAGAAGAGTCAGTCTTCTTGTGCTTAAGTCGGCATTGTGATTTTTGTATTTAATTCCGATGCAGTTTTTGTGTTTCATCGTCAATAAGAAGGTCAGAGGGATACAGTAATACTAAAGTGAAGCATCGGAATCTATGACTAGTGTCACAGGAATGGTTCAAAGCATACACAGTAAGAAGAGTCAGTGTTCTTGTACTTAGGTCGGCATTGTGTCTTTTGTATTTATTTAAGATGCAATTTCTGTGTTTCATCGTCAATAATAAGGTCAGCTGGGTACAGTAAACCTGAAGTGAAGCATCGGAATCTATAACTAGTGTCACAGGAATGGTTCATAACATAGGCAGTAAGAAGAACCAGTCTTCTTGTACTTGAGTCGGCATATTGCCTTTTGTATTTAATTCCGATGAAATTTCTGTGTTTGATCATCAATAAGAAGGTCAGAGGGATGCAGTAAACCTGAAGTGAAGCATCGGAATCTATAACTAGTGTCATTGGAAAGGTTCAGAACATAGACAGTTAGAAGAGTCAGTCTTCTTGTACTTAAGTCGGCATTGTGCCTTTTGTATTTAATTAAGTTTCAATTTCTGTGATTCATCGTCAATAAGAAGGTCAGAGGGATACAGTAAACCTGAAGTGAAGCATCGGAATCAGGAACTAGTGTCACAGGAAAGGTTCAAAGCATAGACATTAAGAAGAGTCAGTCTTCTTGTACTTAAGTCGGCATTGTGCATTTTGTATTTAATTCCGATGCAATTTCTGTGCTTCATCGTCAATAAGTATGTCAGCTGGATACAGTGAACCTGAAGTTAAGCATCGGAATCTATAACTAGTGTCACAGGAATGGTTCAAAACATATACAGTAAGAAGAGTCAGTCCTCTTCTACTTAAGTCGGCATTGTGCCTTTTGTATATAATTCCGATGCAATTAATGTGTTTCATCGACAATAAGAAGGTCAGAGGGATACAGTAAACCTGAAGTGAAGCATAGGAATCTATAACTAGTGTCACAGGAATGGTTCAAAACATAGAAAGTAGGAAGAGCAAGTCTTCTTGTACTTGAGTCGGCATTGGGCCTTTTGTATTTAATTCCGATGAAATTTCTGTGTTTGATCGTCAATAAGAAGGATAGAGGGATACAGTAAACTGGAAGTGAAGCATCGGAATCTATAACTATTGTCACAGGAATAGTTCAAAACATAGACATTAAGAAGAGGCAGTCTTCTTGTACTTGAGTCGGCATTGTCCCTTTTGTATTTAATTCCGATGAAATTTCTGTGTTCGATCGTCAATAAGAAGGTCAGAGGGATACAGTAGACCTGAGGTGAAGCATCGGAATCTATAACTAGTGTCACAGGAATGGTTCAAAACATAGACAGTAAGAAGGGTCAGTCTTCTTGTGCTTAAGTCGGCATTGTGCCTTTTGTATTTAATTCCGATGCAGTTTTTGTGTTTCATCGTCAATAAGAAGATCAGAGGGATACAGTAAACCTGAAGTGAAGCATCGGAATCTGTAACTAGTGTCACAGGAATGGTTCAAAACATAGACAGTAAGAAGAGCCAGTCTTCTTGTACTTGAGTCGGCATTGTGCCTTTTGTATTTAATTCCGTTGCAATTTCTGTGTTTCATCGTCAATAAGAAGGTCAGAGGGATACAGTCAACCTGAAGTAAACCATCGGAATCAATAACTAGTGTCACAGAAAAGTTCAATGCATAGACAGTAAGAAGAGTCAGTCTTCTTGTACTTAAGTCGGCATTGTGCCTTTTGTATATAATTCCGATGCAATTTCTGTGTTTCATCGTCAATACGAAGGTCAGAGGGATACAGTAAACCTGAAGTGAAGCATCGGAATCTATAACTAGCGTCACAGGAATGGTTCAAAGCATAGACAGTAAGAAGAGCCAGTCTTCTTGTACTTACGTCTGCATTGTGCCTTTTGTATTTAATTATGATGCAATTTCTGTGATTCATCGTCAATAAGAAGGTCGGAGGGATACAGTAAACAGGGAGTGAAGCATGGGAATCTATAACTAGTGTCACAGGAATGGTTCAAAACATAGATAGTAAGAAGAGTCTGTTTTCTTGTACTTAAGTCGCCATTGGGCCATTTGTATATAATTACGATGCAATTTCTGTGTTTCATCGTCAATAAGAAGGTCAGAGGGATACAGTAAACCTGAGGTGAAGCATCGGATCTATAACTAGTGTCACAGAAATGGTTCAAAACATAGAGAGTAAGAAGAGCCAGTCTTCTTGTACTTGATTCAGCATTGTGCATTTTGTATTTAATTCCGATGTAATTTATGTGTTTCTTCATCAATAAGAAGGTCAGAGGGGTACAATAAACCTGAAGTGAAGCATCGGAATCTATAACTAGTGTCACAGAAATGGTTCAAAACATAGACAGTAAGAAGAGCCAGTCTTATTGTACTTGAGTCGGCATTGTGCCTTTTGTATTTAATTCCGATGCAATTTATGTGTTTCCTCGTCAATAAGACGGTCAGAGGGATACAGTAAACCCGAAGTCAAGCATCGGAATCTATAACTAGTGTCACAGGAATGGTACAAATCATAGACAGAAGGAAGAGTCAGTCTTCTTGTACTTAAGTCGGCATTGTGCCTTTTGTATTTAATTCCGATGCAATTTCTGTGTTTCATCGTCAATAAGAAGGTCAGATGGATACAGTAAACCTGAAGTGAGGCATCGGAATCTATAACTAGTGTCACAGGAATAGTTAAAACCATAAACAGTATGAAGAGTCAGTGTACTTGGACTGAAGTCGGCATTGTGCCTTTTGTATTTAATTAAGATGCAATTTCTGTGTTTCAACGTCAATAATAAGGTCGGAGGGATACAGTAAACCTGAAGTGACGCCTCGGAATCTATAACTAGTGTCCCAGGAATTGTTCTAAAACAGACAGTAGTAAGAAACAGTCATCTTGTACTTAATTCGGCATTGTGCCTTTTGTATATAATTCCGATGCAATTTCTGTGTTTCATCGTCAATAAGAAGCTCAGAGGGATACAGTAAACCTGAAGTGAAGCATCGGAATCTATAACTAGTGTCACAGGAATGGATCAAAACATAGAGAGTAAGAAGAGTCAGTTTTCTTGTACTTTAGTCGGCATTGAGCATTTTGTATTTAATTCCGATGCAATTTCTGTGTTTCATCGAGAATAAGAAGGTCAGAGGGATACATTAAACCTGAAGTAAAGCATGGGAATCTATAACTAGTGTCACAGGAATGGTTCAAAACATAGACAGTAAGAAGAGTCAGTCTTCTTGTGCTTAAGTCGGCATTGTGCCTTTTGTATTTAATTCCGATGCAGTTTTTGTGTTTCATCGTCAATAAGAAGATCAGAGGGATACAGTAAACCTGAAGTGAAGCATCGGAATCTGTAACTAGTGTCACAGGAATGGTTCAAAACATCGACAGTAAGAAGAGCCAGTCTTCTTGTACTTGAGTCGGCATTGTGCCTTTAGTATTTAATTCCGTTGCAATTTCTGTGTTTCATCGTTAATAAGAAGGTCTGAGGGATACAGTAAACCTGAAGTGAAGCATCGGAGTCTATAACTAGTGTCACCGGAATGGTTCAAAACGTTGACAGTAATATGAGCCAGTCTTCTTGTACTTATGTCGGCATTGTGCCTTTTGTTTTTAATTGCGATGCAATTTCTGTGCTTCATCGCCAACAAGAAGGTCAGCTGGATACAGTGAACCTGAAGTTAAGCATCGGAATCTATAGCTAGTGTCACAGGAATGGTTCAAAACATAGACAGTAAGAAGAGTCAGTCTTCTTGTACTTAAGTCGGCATTGTGCCTTTTGTATATAATTCCGATGCAATTAGTGTGTTTCATCGACAATAAGAAGGTCAGAGGGACACAGTAAACCTGAAGTGAAGCATAGGAATCTATAACTAGTGTCACAGGAATGGTTCAAAACACCGACAGTATGAAGAGCCAGTCTTCTTGTACTTGAGTCGGCATTGGGCCTTTTGTATTTAATTCCGATGCAATTTCTGTGTTTCATGGTCAACAAGAAGGTCAGTTGGGTACAGTAAACCTGAAGTGAAGCATCGGGATCTATAACTAGTGTCACAGGAATGGTTCAAAACATAGGCAGTAAGAAAAGCCAGTCTTCTTGTACTTGGGTCGGAATATTGCCTTTTGTATTTAATTCCGATGAAATTTCTGTGTTTGATCGTCAATAAGAAGGGCAGAGGGATACAGTAAACCTGAGGTGAAGCATCGGAATCTATAACTAGTGTCACAGGAATGGTTCAAAACTTAGACAGTAAGAGGAGTCAGTCTTCTTATGCTTAAGTCGGCATTGTGCCTTTTGTATATAATTCCGATGCAATTAGTGTGTTTCATCGGCAATAAGAAGGTCAGAGGGATACAGTAAACCTGAAGTGAAGCATCGGAATCTATAACTAGTGTCACCGGAATGGTTCAAAACGTAGACAATAGAAAGAGTCAGTCTTCTTGTACTTCACTCGGCTTTGTGCCTTTTGTATTTAATTCCAATGCAATATCTGTGTTTCATCGTCAATACGAAGGTCAGGGGGATACAATAAACCTGAAGTGAAGCATCGGAATCTATAGCTAGTGTCACAGGAATGGTTCAAACATAGACAGTAAGAAGAGTCAGTCTTCTTGTACTTAAGTCGGCATTGTGCCTTTTGTATTTAATACCGATGCAATTTCTGTGCTTCATCGTCAATAAGAATGTCAGCTGGATACAGTGAACCTGAAGTTAAGCATCGGAATCTATAACTAGTGTCACAGGAATGGTTCAAAACATATACAGTAAGAAGAGTCAGTCTTCTTCTACTTAAGTCGGCATTGTGCCTTTTGTATATAATTCTGATGCAATTAATGTGTTTCATCGACAATAAGAAGGTCAGAATGATACAGTAAACCTGAAGTGAAGCATAGGAATCTATAACTAGTGTCACAGGAATGGTTCAAAACATAGACAATAAGAAGAGCAAATCTACTTGTACTTGAGTCGGCATTGGGCCTTTTGTATTTACTTCCGATGAAATTTCTGTGTTTGATCGTCAATAAGAAGGACAGAGGGATACAGTAAACCAGAAGTGAAGCATCGGAATCTATAACTAGTGTCACAGGAATAGTTCAAAACATAGACATTAAGAAGAGGCAGTCTTCTTGTACTTGAGTCGGCATTGTGCCTTTTGTATTTAATTCCGATGAAATTTCTGTGTTCGATCGTCAATAAGAAGGTCAGAGGGATACAGTAGACCTGAGGTGAAGCATCGGAATCTATAACTAGTGTCACAGGAATGGTTCAAAACATAGACAGTAAGAAGAGTCAGTCTTCTTGTGCTTAAGTCGGCATTGTGCCTTTTGTATTTAATTCCGATGCAGTTTTTGTGTTTCATCGTCAATAAGAAGATCAGAGGGATACAGTAAACCTGAAGTGAAGCATCGGAATCTGTAACTAGTGTCACAGGAATGGTTCAAAACATAGACAGTAAGAAGAGCCACTCTTCTTGTACTTGAGTCGGCATTGTGCCTTTTGTATTTAATTCCGTTGCAATTTCTGTGTTTCATCGTCAATAAGAAGATCAGAGGGATACAGTCAACCTGAAGTAAACCATCGGAATCAATAACTAGTGTCACAGGAAAAGTTCAAAGCATAGACAGTAAGAAGAGTCAGTCTTCTTGTACTTAAGTCGGCATTGTGCCTTTTGTATATAATTCCGATGCAATTTCTGTGTTTCATCGTCAATACGAAGGTCAGAGGGATACAGTAAACCTGAAGTCAAGCATCGGAATCTATAACTAGCTTCACAGGAATGGTTCAAAGCATAGACAGTAAGAAGAGCCAGTCTTCTTGTACTTACGTCTGCATTGTGCCTTTTGTATTGAATTATGATGCAATTTCTGTGATTCATCGTCAATAAGAAGGTCGGAGGGATACAGTATACAGGGAGTGAAGCATCGGAATCTATAACTAGTGTCACAGGAATGGTTCAAAACATAGATAGTAAGAAGAGTCTCTTTTCTTGTACTTAAGTCGCCATTGGGGTCTTTGTGTATAATTACGATGCAATTTCTGTGTTTCATCGTCAATAAGAAGGTCAGAGGGATACAGTAAACCTGAGGTGAAGCATCGGATCTATAACTAGTGTCACAGAAATGGTTCAAAACATAGAGAGTAAGAAGAGCCAGTCTTCTTGTACTTGATTCAGCATTGTGCATTTTGTATTTAATTCCGATGTAATTTATGTGTTTCTTCATCAATAAGAAGGTCAGAGGGGTACAATAAACCTGAAGTGAAGCATCGGAATCTATAACTAGTGTCACAGAAATGGTTCAAAACATAGACAGTAAGAAGAGCCAGTCTTATTGTACTTGAGTCGGCATTGTGCCTTTTGTATTTAATTCCGATGCAATTTATGTGTTTCCTCGTCAATAAGACGGTCAGAGGGATACAGTAAACCTGAAGTGAAGCATCGGAATCTATAACTAGTGTCACAGGAATGGTACAAATCATAGACAGAAGGAAGAGTCAGTCTTCTTGTACTTAAGTCGGCATTGTGCCTTTTGTATATAATTCCGATGCAATTTCTGTGTTTCATCGTCAATAAGAAGGTCAGAGGGATACAGTAAACCTGAAGTGAAGCATCGGAATCTATAACTAGTGTCACAGGAATGGTTCATGACATAGACAGTAAGACGTGTCAGTTTTCTTGTACTTAAGTAAGCATTGTGCCTTATGTATATAATTCCGATGCAATTTCTGTGTTTCATCGTCAATAAGAAGGTCAGATGGATACAGTAAACCTGAAGTGAAGCATCGGAATCTATAACTAGTGTCACAGGAATAGTTAAAACCATAAACAGTATGAAGAGTCAGTGTACTTGGACTGAAGTCGGCATTGTGCCTTTTGTATTTAATTAAGATGCAATTTCTGTGTTTCAACGTCAATAATAAGGTCAGAGGGATACAGTAAACCTGAAGTGAAGCCTCGGAATCTATAACTAGTGTCCCAGGAATTGTTCTCAAACAGACAGTAGTAAGAAACAGTCATCTTGTACTTAAGTCGGCATTGTGCCTTTTGTATATAATTCCGATGCAATTTCTGTGTTTCATCGTCAATAAGAAGCTCAGAGGGATACAGTAAACCTGAAGTGAAGCATCGGAATCTATAACTAGTGTCACATGAATGGATCAAAACATAGAGAGTAAGAAGAGTCAGTTTTCTTGTACTTTAGTCGGCATTGAGCATTTTGTATTTAATTCCGATGCAATTTCTGTGTTTCATCGACAATAAGAAGGTCAGAGGGATACATTAAACCTGAAGTGAAGCATGGGAATCTATAACTAGTGTCATAGGAATGGTTCAAAACATAGACAGTAAGAAGTGTCAGTCTTTTTGTACTTAAGTCGGCATTGTGCCTTTTGTATTTAATTCCGATGCAATTTCTGTGTTTCATCGTCAATACGAAGGTCAGAGGGATACAGTAAACCTGAAGTGAAGCATCGGAATCTATGACTAGTGTCACAGAAATGGTTGAAAACATAGACAGTAAGAAGAGCCAGTCTTCTTGTACTTGAGTCGGCATTGTGCCTTTTGTATTCAATTCCGTTGCAATTTCTGTGCTTCATCGTCAATAAGGTGGTCAGAGTGATACAGTAAACCTGAAGTGAAGCATCGGAATCTATAACTAGTTTAACAGCAATGGTACAAAACGTAGACAGTAAGAAGAGCCAGTCTTCTTGTACTTGAGTCGGCATTGTGCCGTTTGTATTTAATTCCGATGCAGTTTCTGTGTCTCATCGTCTATAAGAAGGTCAGAGGGATATAGTTAACCTGAAGTGAAGCATAGGAATCTATAACTAGTGTCACAGGAATGGTTCAAAACATAGACAGTAAGTAGAGCCAGTCTTCTTGTACTTGAGTCGGCATTGTGTCTTTTGTATTTAATTCCGATGCAATTTCTGTGTTTCATCGTCAATAAGAAGGTCAGAGGGATACACTAAACCTGAAGTTAAGCATCGGAATCTATAACTAGTGTCACAGGAATGCTTCAAAACATAGAGAGTAAGAAAAGTCAGTCTTTTTGTACTTAAGTCGCCATTGTGCCTTTTATATTTAATTCCGATGCAATTTCTGTGTTTCATCGTCAATAAAAAGATCAGAGGGATACAGTAAACCTGAAGTGAAGCATCGGAATCTATAACAAGGGTCACAGGAATCGATCAAAACATAGACAGTAAGAAGAGCCAGTCTTCTTGTGCTTGAGGTGGCATTGTGCCTTTTGTGTTTAATTCCGATGCAATTTCTGTGTTTCATCGTCAATAAGAAGGTCAGAATGAAACAGCAAACCTGAAGTAAAGCATCGGAATCTATAACTAGTGGCACAGGAATGGTTCTAACCATAGACAGTAAGAAGAGTCAGTGTTCTTGTACTGAAGTCAGCATTGTGCCTTTTGTATTTAATTAAGATGCAATTTCTGTGTATCATCGTCAATAAGAAGGTCAGAGGGATACAGTAAACCTGAAGTGAAGCATCGGAATCTAGAACTAGTGTCACAGGAATGGTTCAAATCATAGAAAGAAGAGTCTGTCTTCTTGTACTTAAGTCGGCATTGTGCCTTTTGTATTTAATTCCGATGCAATATCTATGCTTCATAATCAATAAGAACGTCAGCTGGATACAGTAAACCTGAAATGAAGCATCGGAATCTATAACTAGTGTCACAGGAATGGTTCAAAACATAGAAATTAAGAAGAGCCTGTCTTCTCGTACTTGAGTAGGCATTGTGCCTTTTCTATTTAATTCCGATGAATTTTCGATGTTTTATCGTCAATAAGAAGGTCAGAGGGATACAGTAAACCTGAAGTGAAGCTTCGAAGTCTGTTACTAGTGTCACAGGAATGGTTCACAACAGAGACAGGAGGGAAGAGTCAGTCTTCTTGTACTTACGTCTGCCTTATGCACTTTGCATTTAATTAAGATGCAATTTCTGTGTTTCATCGTCAATAAGAAGGTCATAGGGATACAGTAAACCTGAAGTGAAGCATCGGAATCTATAACTAGTGTCACAGAAATCGTTCAAAACATAGTCAGTAAGAAGAGCCAGTCTTCTTGTACTTGAGTCGGCATTGTGCCTTTTGTATTTAATTTCGATGCAATTGATGTGTTTCTTCGTCAATAAGAAGGTCAGAGGGATACAATAAAACTGAAGTGAAGCATCGGAATCTATAACTAGTTTCATAGGAATGGTTCAAAACATAGAAAGTAAGAAGAGCCAGTCTTCTTGTACTTAGGTCGGCATTGTGCCTTTTGTATTTAATTCGGATGCAATTTCTGTGTTTCATAGTCAATAAGAAGGTCAGAGGGATACAGTAAACCTGAGGTGAAGCATCGGATCTATAACTAGTGTCACAGAAATGGTTCAAAACATAGAGAGTAAGAAGAGCCAGTCTTCTTGTACTTGAGTCAGCATTGTGCCTTTTGTATTTAATTCCGATGCAATTTATGTGTTTCTTCGTCAATAAGAAGGTCAGAGGGGTACAATAAACCAGAAGTGAAGCATCGGAATCTAAAACTAGTGTCACAGAAATGGTTCAAAACATAAACAGTAAGAAGAGCCAGACTTCTTGTACTTGAGTCGGCATTGTGCCCTTTGTATTTAATTCCGATGCAATTTATGTGTTTCCTCGTCAATAAGACGGTCAGAGGGATACAGTAAACCTGAAGTGAAGCATCGGAATCTATAACTAGTGTCACAGGAATGGTACAAATCATAGACAGAAGGAAGAGTCAGTCTTCTTGTACTTAAGTCGGCATTGTGCCTTTTGTATTTAATTCCGATGCAATTTCTGTGTTTCATCGTCAATAAGAAGGTCAGAGGGATACAGTAAACCTGTAGTGAAGCATCGGAATCTATAACTAGTGTCACAGGAATGGTTCAAGACATAGACAGTAAGACGTGTCAGTTTTCTTGTACTTAAGTCGGCATTGTGCCTTATGTATTTAATTCCGATGCAATTTCTGTGTTTCATCGTCAACAAGAAGGTCAGATGGATACAGTAAACCTGAAGTGAAGCATCGGAATCTATAACTAGTGTCACAGGAATAGTTAAAACCATAAACAGTATGAAGAGTCAGTGTACTTGTACTGAAGTCGGCATTGTGCCCATTGTATTTAATTAAGATGCAATTTCTGTGTTTCAACGTCAATAATAAGGTCAGAGGGATACAGTAAACCTGAAGTGAAGCATCGGAATCTATAACTAGTGTCACAGGAATTGTTTTAAAACAGACAGTAGTAAGAAACAGTCATCTTGTACTTAAGTCGGCATTGTGCCTTTTGTATATAATTCCGATGCAATTTCTGTGTTTCATCGTCAATAGGAAGCTCAGAGGGATACAGTAAACCTGAAGTGAAGCATCGGAATCTATAACTAGTGTCACAGGAATGGATCAAAACATAGAGAGTAAGAAGAGTCAGTTTTCTTGTACTTTAGTCGGCATTGTGCCTTTTGTATTTAATTCCGATGCAATTTCTGTGTTTCATCGTCAATAAGAAGGTCAGAGGGATACATTAAACCTGAAGTGAAGCATGGGAATCTATAACTAGTGTCATAGAAATGGTTCAAAACATAGACAGTAAGAAGAGTCAGTCTTTTTGTACTTAAGTCGGCATTGTGCCTTTTGTATTTAATTCCGATGCAATTTCTGTGTTTCATCGTCAATACGAAGGTCAGAGGGATACAGTAAACCTGAAGTGAAGCATCGGAATCTATAACTAGTGTCACAGGAATGGTTCAAAACATAGACAGTAAGAAGGGTCAGTCTTCTTGTACTTAAGTCGGCATTGTGCCTTTTGTATTTAATTCCGATGCAATATCTGTGTTTCTTCATCAATAAGAAGGTCAGAGGCATACAGTAAACCTGAAGTGAAGCATCGGAATCTTTGACTAGTGTCACAGAAATGGTTGAAAACATAGACAGTAAGAAGAGAAAGTCTTCTTGTACTTGAGTCGGCATTGTGCCTTTTGTATTTAATTCCGTTGCAATTTCTGTGCTTCATCGTCAATAAGAAGGTCAGAGTGATACAGTAAACCTTAAGTGAAGCATCGGAATCTATAACTAGTGTCACAGCAATGGTTCAAAACATAGACAGAAAGAAGAGCCAGTCTTCTTGTACTTGAGTCGGCATTGTGCCGTTTGTATTTAATTCCGATGCAGTTTCTGTGTTTCAGCGTCTATAAGAAGGTCAGAGGGATACAGTAAACCTGAAGTGAAGCATAGGAATCTATAACTAGTGTCACCGAAATGGTTCAAAACATAGACAGTAAGAAGAGCCAGTTTTCTTGTACTTGAGTCGGCATTGTGCCTTTTGTATTTAGTTCCGATACAATTTCTGTGTTTCATCGTCAATAAGAAGGTCAGAGGGATACGGTAAACCTGAAGTGAGGCATCGGAATCTATAACTAGTGTCACATGAATGGTTCAAAACATAGACAGTAAGAGGAGTCAGTTTTCTTGTACTTAAGTCGGCATTGTGCCTTTTGTATTTAATTCCGATTCAATTTCTGTGTTTCATCGTCAATAAGAAGGTCAGAGGGATTCAGTAAACCTGAAGTGAAGCATCGGAATCTATAACTAGTGTCACAGGAATGGTTCAAAACATAGAGAGTAAGATAAGTCAGTCTTTTTGTACTTAAGTCGCCATTGTGCCTTTTACATTTAATTCCGATGCAATTTCTGTGTTTCATCGTCAATAAAAAGATCAGATTCATACAGTAAGCCTGAAGTGAAGCATCGGAATCTATAACTAGGGTCACAGGAATCGTTCAAAACATAGACAGTAAGAAGAGCCAGTCTTCTTGTGCTTGAGGTGGCATTGTGCCTTTTGTGTTTAATTCCGATGCAATGTCTGTGTTTCATCGTCAATAAGAAGGTCAGAGGGATACAGTAAACCTGAAGTGAAGCATCGGAATCTATAACTAGTGTCACAGGAATGGTACAAAACATAGACAGAAGGAAGAGTCAGTCTTCTTGTACTTAAGTCGGCATTGTGCCTTTGTATTTAATTCCGATGCAATTTCTGTGTTTCATCGTCAATAAGAGGGTCAGAGGGATACAGTAAACCTGAAGTGAAGCATCGGAATCTATAACTAGTGTCACAGGAATGGTTCAAAACATAGACAGTAAGAAGAGCCAGTTATCTTGTACTTGAGTCGGCATTGTGCCTTTTGTATTTAATTCCGATGAATTTTCTGTGTTTGATCGTCAATAAGAGGGTCAGAGGGATACCGTAAACCTGAGGTGAAGCATCGGAATCTATAACTAGTGTCACAGGAATGGTTCAAAACATAGACAGTAAGAAGAGTCAGTCATCTTGTACTTAAGTCAGCATTGTGCCACTTGTATATAATTCCGATGCAATTTCTGTGTTTGATCGTCAATACGAAGCTCAGAGGGATACAGTAAACCTGAAGTGAAGCATCGGAATCTATAACTAGTGTCACAGGATTGGTTCAAAACATAGAGAGTAAGAAGAGTCAGTTTTCTTGTACTTAAGTCGGCATTGTGCCTTTTGTATTTATTTCCGATGCAATTTCTGTGTTTCAAGGTCAATAAGAAGGTCAGAGGGATACAGTAAACCTGAAGTGAAGCATCGGAATCTATAACTAGTGTCACAGGAATGGTTCAAAACGTAGACAGTAAGAAGAGTCAGTCTTTTTGTACTTAAGTTGGCATTGTGCCTTTTGTATTTAATTCCGATGCAATTTCTGTGTTTCATCGTCTATACGAAGGTCAGATGGAAACAGTAAACCTGAAGTGAAGCATCGGAATCTATAACCAGTGTCACAGGAATGGTTCAAACATAGACAGTAAGAAGGGTCAGTCATCCTGTACCTAAGTCGGCATTGTGCCTTTTGTATTTAATTCCGATGCAATATCTGTGTTTCTTCGTCAATACGAAGGTCAGAGGGATACAGTAAACCTGAATTGAAGCATCGGAATCTATAACTAGTGTCACAGAAATGGTTCAAAACATAGACAGTAAGAGAAGCCAGTATTGTTGTACTTGAGTCGGCATTGTGCCTTTTGTATTTAATTCCGTTGCAATTTCTGTGCTTCATTGCCAATAAGAAGGTCAGAGGGATACAGTAAACCTGAAGTGAAGCATCGGAATCTATAACTAGTGTCACAGGAATGGTTCAAAGCATAGACAGTAAGAAGAGTCAGTTTTCTTGTACTTAAGTCGGCATTGTACTTTTGTATTTAATTCCGATGCAATTTCTGTGTTTCATCGTCAATAAGAAGGTCAGAGGGATACAGCAAACCTGAAGTGAAGCATCGGAATCTATAACTTGTGTCACAGGAATGGTTCAAACCATAGACAGTAAGAAAAGTCAGTGTTCTTGTAATGAAGTTGGCATTGTGCCTTTTGTATATAATTCCGATGCAATTTCTGTGTTTCATCGTCAATAAGAAGGTCAGCTGGATACAGTAAACCTGAAGTGAAGCATCGGAATCTATAACTAGTGCCACAGGAATGGTTCAAATCATAGGCAGTAAGAAGAGCCAGTCTTCTTGTACTTAAGAGGGCATTGTGGCTTTTGTATTTAATTCCGATGAGATTTCTGTGTTTGATCGTCAATAAGAAGGTCAGAGGGATACAGTAAAACTGAAGTTTAGCTTCGGAATCTATAACTAGTGTCACAGGAATGGTTCAAACCATAGACAGTAAGAAGAGTCAGTGTTCTTGTACTGAAGTCGGCATTGTGCCTTTTGTATATAATTCCGATGCAATTTCTGTGTTTCATCGTCAATAAGAAGGTCAGCTGGATGCAGTAAACCTGAAGTGAAGCATCGGAATCTATAACTAGTGTCACAGGAATGGTTCAAAACATTGACAGTAAGAAGAGCCAGTCATGTTGTACTTGAGTCGGCATTGTGCCTTTTGTATTTAATTCCGTTGCAAATTCTGTGCTTCATTGCCAATAAGAAGGTCAGAGTGATACAGTAAACCTGAAGTGAAGCATCGGAATCTATAACTAGTGTCACAGGAATGGTTCAAAACGTAGACATTTAGAAGAGTCAGTCTTTTTGTACTTAAGTCGGCATTGTGGTTTTTGTATATAATTCCGATGCAATTTCTGTGTTTCATCGTCAATACGAAGGTCAGAGGGATACAGTAAACCTGAAGTGAAGCATCGGAATTTATAACTAGTGCCACAGGAATGGTTCAAAACGTAGAGAGTAAGAAGAGTCAGTCTTTTTGTACTTAAGTTGGCATTGTGCCTTTTGTATTTAATTCCGATGCAATTTCTGTGTTTCATCGTCTATACGAAGGTCAGAGGGATACAGTAAACCTGAAGTGAAGCATCGGAATCTATAACCAGTGTCACAGGAATGGTTCAAACATATACAGTAAGAAGGGTCAGTCTTCCTGTACCTAAGTCGGCATTGTGCCTTTTGTATTTAATTCCGATGCAATATCTGTGTTTCTTCGTCAATAAGAAGGTCAGAGGGATACAGTAAACCTGAATTGAGGCATCGGAATCTATAACTAGTGTCACAGAAATGGTTCAAAACATAGACAGTAAGAGAAGCCAGGATTGTTGTACTTGAGTCGGCATTGTGCCTTTTGTATTTAATTCCGTTGCAATTTCTGTGCTTCATTGCCAATAAGAAGGTCAGAGGGATACATTAAACCTGAAGTGAAGCATGGGAATCTATAACTAGTGTCATAGAAATGGTTCAAAACATAGACAGTAAGAAGAGTCAGTCTTTTTGTACTTAAGTCGGCATTGTGCCTTTTGTATTTAATTCCGATGCAATTTCTGTGTTTCATCGTCAATACGAAGGTCAGAGGGATACAGTAAACCTGAAGTGAAGCATCGGAATCTATAACTAGTGTCACAGGAATGGTTCAAAACATAGACAGTAAGAAGGGTCAGTCTTCTTGTACTTAAGTCGGCATTGTGCCTTTTGTATTTAATTCCGATGCAATATCTGTGTTTCTTCATCAATAAGAAGGTCAGAGGCATACAGTAAACCTGAAGTGAAGCATCGGAATCTTTGACTAGTGTCACAGAAATGGTTGAAAACATAGACAGTAAGAAGAGAAAGTCTTCTTGTACTTGAGTCGGCATTGTGCCTTTTGTATTTAATTCCGTTGCAATTTCTGTGCTTCATCGTCAATAAGAAGGTCAGAGTGATACAGTAAACCTTAAGTGAAGCATCGGAATCTATAACTAGTGTCACAGCAATGGTTCAAAACATAGACAGAAAGAAGAGCCAGTCTTCTTGTACTTGAGTCGGCATTGTGCCGTTTGTATTTAATTCCGATGCAGTTTCTGTGTTTCAGCGTCTATAAGAAGGTCAGAGGGATACAGTAAACCTGAAGTGAAGCATAGGAATCTATAACTAGTGTCACCGAAATGGTTCAAAACATAGACAGTAAGAAGAGCCAGTTTTCTTGTACTTGAGTCGGCATTGTGCCTTTTGTATTTAGTTCCGATACAATTTCTGTGTTTCATCGTCAATAAGAAGGTCAGAGGGATACGGTAAACCTGAAGTGAGGCATCGGAATCTATAACTAGTGTCACATGAATGGTTCAAAACATAGACAGTAAGAGGAGTCAGTTTTCTTGTACTTAAGTCGGCATTGTGCCTTTTGTATTTAATTCCGATTCAATTTCTGTGTTTCATCGTCAATAAGAAGGTCAGAGGGATTCAGTAAACCTGAAGTGAAGCATCGGAATCTATAACTAGTGTCACAGGAATGGTTCAAAACATAGAGAGTAAGATAAGTCAGTCTTTTTGTACTTAAGTCGCCATTGTGCCTTTTACATTTAATTCCGATGCAATTTCTGTGTTTCATCGTCAATAAAAAGATCAGATTCATACAGTAAGCCTGAAGTGAAGCATCGGAATCTATAACTAGGGTCACAGGAGTCGTTCAAAACATAGACAGTAAGAAGAGCCAGTCTTCTTGTGCTTGAGGTGGCATTGTGCCTTTTGTGTTTAATTCCGATGCAATGTCTGTGTTTCATCGTCAATAAGAAGGTCAGAGGGATACAGTAAACCTGAAGTGAAGCATCGGAATCTATAACTAGTGTCACAGGAATGGTACAAAACATAGACAGAAGGAAGAGTCAGTCTTCTTGTACTTAAGTCGGCATTGTGCCTTTGTATTTAATTCCGATGCAATTTCTGTGTTTCATCGTCAATAAGAGGGTCAGAGGGATACAGTAAACCTGAAGTGAAGCATCGGAATCTATAACTAGTGTCACAGGAATGGTTCAAAACATAGACAGTAAGAAGAGCCAGTTATCTTGTACTTGAGTCGGCATTGTGCCTTTTGTATTTAATTCCGATGAATTTTCTGTGTTTGATCGTCAATAAGAGGGTCAGAGGGATACCGTAAACCTGAGGTGAAGCATCGGAATCTATAACTAGTGTCACAGGAATGGTTCAAAACATAGACAGTAAGAAGAGTCAGTCATCTTGTACTTAAGTCAGCATTGTGCCACTTGTATATAATTCCGATGCAATTTCTGTGTTTGATCGTCAATACGAAGCTCAGAGGGATACAGTAAACCTGAAGTGAAGCATCGGAATCTATAACTAGTGTCACAGGATTGGTTCAAAACATAGAGAGTAAGAAGAGTCAGTTTTCTTGTACTTAAGTCGGCATTGTGCCTTTTGTATTTATTTCCGATGCAATTTCTGTGTTTCAAGGTCAATAAGAAGGTCAGAGGGATACAGTAAACCTGAAGTGAAGCATCGGAATCTATAACTAGTGTCACAGGAATGGTTCAAAACGTAGACAGTAAGAAGAGTCAGTCTTTTTGTACTTAAGTTGGCATTGTGCCTTTTGTATTTAATTCCGATGCAATTTCTGTGTTTCATCGTCTATACGAAGGTCAGATGGAAACAGTAAACCTGAAGTGAAGCATCGGAATCTATAACCAGTGTCACAGGAATGGTTCAAACATAGACAGTAAGAAGGGTCAGTCATCCTGTACCTAAGTCGGCATTGTGCCTTTTGTATTTAATTCCGATGCAATATCTGTGTTTCTTCGTCAATACGAAGGTCAGAGGGATACAGTAAACCTGAATTGAAGCATCGGAATCTATAACTAGTGTCACAGAAATGGTTCAAAACATAGACAGTAAGAGAAGCCAGTATTGTTGTACTTGAGTCGGCATTGTGCCTTTTGTATTTAATTCCGTTGCAATTTCTGTGCTTCATTGCCAATAAGAAGGTCAGAGGGATACAGTAAACCTGAAGTGAAGCATCGGAATCTATAACTAGTGTCACAGGAATGGTTCAAAGCATAGACAGTAAGAAGAGTCAGTTTTCTTGTACTTAAGTCGGCATTGTACTTTTGTATTTAATTCCGATGCAATTTCTGTGTTTCATCGTCAATAAGAAGGTCAGAGGGATACAGCAAACCTGAAGTGAAGCATCGGAATCTATAACTTGTGTCACAGGAATGGTTCAAACCATAGACAGTAAGAAAAGTCAGTGTTCTTGTAATGAAGTTGGCATTGTGCCTTTTGTATATAATTCCGATGCAATTTCTGTGTTTCATCGTCAATAAGAAGGTCAGCTGGATACAGTAAACCTGAAGTGAAGCATCGGAATCTATAACTAGTGCCACAGGAATGGTTCAAATCATAGGCAGTAAGAAGAGCCAGTCTTCTTGTACTTAAGAGGGCATTGTGGCTTTTGTATTTAATTCCGATGAGATTTCTGTGTTTGATCGTCAATAAGAAGGTCAGAGGGATACAGTAAAACTGAAGTTTAGCTTCGGAATCTATAACTAGTGTCACAGGAATGGTTCAAACCATAGACAGTAAGAAGAGTCAGTGTTCTTGTACTGAAGTCGGCATTGTGCCTTTTGTATATAATTCCGATGCAATTTCTGTGTTTCATCGTCAATAAGAAGGTCAGCTGGATGCAGTAAACCTGAAGTGAAGCATCGGAATCTATAACTAGTGTCACAGGAATGGTTCAAAACATTGACAGTAAGAAGAGCCAGTCATGTTGTACTTGAGTCGGCATTGTGCCTTTTGTATTTAATTCCGTTGCAAATTCTGTGCTTCATTGCCAATAAGAAGGTCAGAGTGATACAGTAAACCTGAAGTGAAGCATCGGAATCTATAACTAGTGTCACAGGAATGGTTCAAAACGTAGACATTTAGAAGAGTCAGTGTTTTTGTACTTAAGTCGGCATTGTGGTTTTTGTATATAATTCCGATGCAATTTCTGTGTTTCATCGTCAATACGAAGGTCAGAGGGATACAGTAAACCTGAAGTGAAGCATCGGAATTTATAACTAGTGCCACAGGAATGGTTCAAAACGTAGAGAGTAAGAAGAGTCAGTCTTTTTGTACTTAAGTTGGCATTGTGCCTTTTGTATTTAATTCCGATGCAATTTCTGTGTTTCATCGTCTATACGAAGGTCAGAGGGATACAGTAAACCTGAAGTGAAGCATCGGAATCTATAACCAGTGTCACAGGAATGGTTCAAACATATACAGTAAGAAGGGTCAGTCTTCCTGTACCTAAGTCGGCATTGTGCCTTTTGTATTTAATTCCGATGCAATATCTGTGTTTCTTCGTCAATAAGAAGGTCAGAGGGATACAGTAAACCTGAATTGAGGCATCGGAATCTATAACTAGTGTCACAGAAATGGTTCAAAACATAGACAGTAAGAGAAGCCAGGATTGTTGTACTTGAGTCGGCATTGTGCCTTTTGTATTTAATTCCGTTGCAATTTCTGTGCTTCATTGCCAATAAGAAGGTCAGAGTGATACAGTAAACCTGAAGTGAAGCATCGGAATCTATAACTAGTGTCACAGGAATGGTTCAGACCATAGACAGTAAGAAAAGTCAGTGTTCTTGTACTGAAGTCGGCATTGTGCCCTTTGTATATAATTCCGATGCAATTTCTGTGTTTCATCGTCAATAAGAAGGTCAGCTGGATACAGTAAACCTGAAGTGAAGCATCGGAATCTATAACTAGTGCCACAGGAATGGTTCAAAACATAGGCAGTAAGAAGAGCCAGTCTTCTTGTACTTGAGTCGGCATTGTGGCTTTTGTATTTAATTCCGATGAGATTTCTGTGTTTGATCGTCAATAAGAAGGTCAGAGGGATACAGTAAAACTGAAGTTAAGCATCGGAATCTAAAACTAGTGTCACAGGAATGGTTTAAAACATAGTCAGTAAGAAGTGTCAGTCTTCTTGTACTTAAGTCGGCATTGTGCCTCTTGTATACATTTCCGATGCAATTTCTGTGTTTCATCGTCAATAAGAAGCTCAGAGGGATACAGTAAACCTAAAGTGACGCATCGGAATCTATAACTAGTGTCACAGGAATGGTTCAAAACATAGAGAGTAAGAAGAGTCAGTTTTCTTGTACGTAAGTCGGCATTGTGCCTTTTGTATTTGATTCCGATGCAATTTCTGTGTTTCATCGTCAATAAGAAGGTCAGAGGGATACAGTAAACCTGAAGTGAAGCACCGGAATCTATAACTAGTGTCACAGGATGGTTCAAAACGTAGACAGTTAGAAGAGTCAGTCTTTTTGTACTTAAGTCGGCATTGTGGTTTTTGTATATAATTCCGATGCAATTTCTGCCTTTCATCGTCAATACGAAGGTCAGAGGGATACAGTAAACCTGAAGTGAAGCATCGGAATCTATAACTAGTGTCACCGGAATGGTTCAAACCATAGACAGTAAGAAGAGTCAGTGTTCTTGTACTGAAGTCGGCATTGTGCCTTTTGTATATAATTCCGATGCAATTTCTGTGTTTCATCGTCAATAAGAAGGTCAGCTGGATGCAGTAAACCTGAAGTGAAGCATCGGAATCTATAACTAGTGTCACAGGAATGGTTCAAAACATAGACAGTAAGAAGAGCCAGTCTTGTTGTAGTTGAGTCGGCATTGTGCCTTTTGTATTTAATTCCGTTGCAATTTCTGTGCTTCATTGCCAATAAGAAGGTCAGAGTGATACAGTAAACCTGAAGTGAAGCATCGGAATCTATAACTAGTGTCACAGGAATGGTTCAAAACGTAGACATTTAGAAGAGTCAGTCTTTTTGTACTTAAGTCGGCATTGTGGTTTTTGTATATAATTCCGATGCAATTTCTGTGATTCATCGTCAATACGAAGGTCAGAGGGATACAGTAAACCTGAAGTGAAGCATCGGAATCTATAACTAGTGTCACAGGAATGGTTCAAACCATAGACAGTAAGAAGAGTCAGTATTCTTGTACTGAAGTCGGTATTGTGCCTTTTGTATATAATTCCGATGCAATTTGTGTGTTTCATCGTCAATAAGAAGGTCAGCTGAATACAGTAAACCTGAAGTGAAGCATCGGAATCTATAAGTAGTGCCACAGGAATGGTTCAAAACATAGGCAGTAAGAAGAGCCAGACTTCTTGTACTTGAGTCGGCATTGTGGCTTTTGTATTTAATTCCGATGAGATTTCTGTGTTTGATCGTCAATAAGAAGGTCAGAGGGATACAGTAAATCTGAAGTTAAGCATCGGAATCTATAACTAGTGGCATAGGAATGGTTCAAAACATAGTCAGTAAGAAGTGTCAGTCTTCTTGTACTTAAGTCGGCATTGTGCCTCCTGTATACTTTTCCGATGCAATTTCTGTGTTTCATCGTCAATAAGAAGCTCAGAGGGATACAGTAAACCTGAAGTGAAGCATGTGAATCTATAACTAGTGTCACAGGAATGGTTCTAAACGTAGACAGTTAGAAGAGTCAGCCTTTTTGTACTTAAGTCGGCATTGTGGTTTTTGTATATAATTCCGATGCAATTTCTGTGTTTCATCGTCAATACGAAGGTCAGAAGGATACAGTAAACCTGAAGAGAAGCATCGGAATTTATAACTAGTGTCACAGGAAAGGTTCTAAACATAGAGAGTAAGAAGGGTCAGTCTTCTTGTACTTATGTCGGCATTGTGCCTTTTGTATTTAATTCCGATGCAATTTCTGTGTTTCTTCGTCAATAAGAAGGTCAGAGGGATACAGTAAAACTGAATTGAAGCATCGGAATCTATAACTAGTGTCACAGAAATGGTTCAAAATATAGACAGTAAGAGAAGCCAGTATTGTTGTACTTGAGTCGGCATTGTGCCTTTTGTATTTAATTCCGTTGCAATTTCTGTGCTTCATTGCCAATAAGAAGGTCAGAGTGATACAGTAAACCTGAAGTGAAGCATCGGAATCTATAACTAGTGTCACAGGAATGGTTCAAACCATAGACAGTAAGAGAAGTCAGTGTTCTTGTACTGAAGTCGGCATTATGCCTTTTGTATATAATTCCGATGCAATTTCTGTGTTTCATCGTCAATAAGAAGGTCAGCTGGATACAGTAAACCTGAAGTGAAGCATCGGAAACTATAACTAGTGCCACAGGAATGGTTCAAAACATAGGCAGTAAGAAGAGCCAGTCTTCTTGTACTTGAGTCGGCATTGTGGCTTTTGTATTTAATTCCGATGAGATTTCTGTGTTTGATCGTCAATAAGAAGGTCAGCGGGATACAGTAAAACTGAAGTTAAGCATCGGAATCTATAACTAGTGTCATAGGAATGGTTTAAAACATAGTCAGTAAGAAGTGTCAGTCTTCTTGTACTTAAGTCGGCATTGTGCCTCTTGTATACATTTCCGAAGCAATATCTGTGTTTCATCGTCAATAAGAAGCTCAGAGGGATACAGTAAACCTAAAGTGACGCATCGGAATCTATAACTAGTGTCACAGGAATGGTTCAAAACGTAGACAGTTAGAAGAGTCAGTCTTTTTGTACTTAAGTCGGCATTGTGGTTTTTGTATATAATTCCGATGCAATTTCTGTGTTTCATCGTCAATACGAAGGTCAGAGGGATACAGTAAACCTGAAGTGAAGCATCGGAATCTATAACTAGTGTCACAGGAATGGTTCAAACCATAGGCAGTAAGAAGAGTCAGTGTTCTTGTACTGAAGTCGGCATTGTGCCTTTTGTATATAATTCCGATGCAATTTTGTGTTTCATCGTCAATAAGAAGGTCAGCTGGATGCAGTAAACCTGAAGTGAAGCATCGGAATCTATAACTAGTGTCACAGGAATGGTTCAAAACATAGACAGTAAGAAGAGCCAGTCTTGTTGTACTTGAGTCGGCATTGTGCCTTTTGTATTTAATTCCGTTGCAATTTCTGTGCTTCATTGCCAATAAGAAGGTCAGAGTGATACAGTAAACCTGAAGTGAAGCATCGGAATCTATAACTAGTGTCACAGGAATGGTTCAAAACGTAGACATTTAGAAGAGTCAGTCTTTTTGTACTTAAGTCGGCATTGTGGTTTTTTGTATATAATTCCGATGCAGTTTCTGTGTTTCATCGTCAATACGAAGGTCAGAGGGATACAGTAAACCTGAAGTGAAGCATCGGAATCTATAACTAGTGTCACAGGAATGGTTCAAACCATAGACAGTAAGAAGAGTCAGTGTTCTTGTACTGAAGTCGGCATTGTGCTTTTTGTATATAATTCCGATGCAATTTCTTTGTTTCATCGTCAATAAGAAGGTCAGCTGGATACAGTAAACCTGAAGTGAAGCATCGGAATCTATAACTAGTGCCACAGGAATGGTTCAAAACATAGGCAGTAAGAAGAGCCAGACTTCTTGTACTTGAGTCGGCATTGTGGCTTTAGTATTTAATTCCGATGAGATTTCTGTGTTTGATCGTCATTAAGAAGGTCAGAGGGATACAGTAAACCTGAAGTTAAGCATCGGAATCTATAACTAGTGTCATAGGAATGGTTCAAAACATAGTCAGTAAGAAGTGTCAGTCTTCTTGTACTTAAGTCGGCATTGTGCCTCTTGTATACTTTTCCGATGCAATTTCTGTGTTTCATCGTCAATAAGAAGGTCAGCTGGATACAGTAAACCTGAAGTGAAGCATCGGAATCTATAACTAGTGCCACAGGAATGGTTCAAAACATAGGCAGTAAGAAGAGCCAGACTTCTTGTACTTGAGTCGGCATTGTGGCTTTAGTATTTAATTCCGATGAAATTTCTGTGTTTGATCGTCATTAAGAAGGTCAGAGGGATACAGTAAACCTGAAGAGAAGCATCGGAATTTATAACTAGTGTCACAGGAATGGGTCTAAACATAGAGAGTAAGAAGGGTCAGTCTTCTTGTACTTATGTCGGCATTGTGCCTTTTGTATTTAATTCCGATGCAATATCTGTGTTTCTTCGTCAATAAGAAGGTCAGAGGGATACAGTAAAATTGAAGTGAAGCATCGGAATCTATAACTAGCGTCACAGGAATGGTTCAAAACATAGACAGTAAGAAGGGTCAGTCTTCTTGTACTTAAGTCGGCATTGTGCCTTTTGTATATAATTCCGATGCAATTTACGTGTTTCATCGTCAATAAGAAGGTCGGCCGGATACAGTAAAGCTGAAGTGAAGCATCGGAATCTATAACTAGTGCCACAGGAATGGTTCAAAACATAGGCAGTAAGAAGAGCCAGTCTTCTTGTACTTGAGTTGGCATTGTGACATTAGCATTTAATTCCGATGAGATTTCTGTGTTTGATCGTCAATGAGAAGGTCAGAGGGATACAGTAAACCTGAAGTGAAGCATCGGTATTTATAAGTAGTGTCATAGGAATGGTTCAAAACATAGACAGTAAGAAGAGTCAGTTTTCTTGTACTTGGTTCGGCATTGTGCATTTTGTATTTAATTCGGATGCAATATCTGTGTTTCATAGTCAATAAGAAGGTCAGAGGGATACAGTAAACCTGAAGTTAAGCATCGGAATCTATAACTAGTGTCATAGGAATGGTTCAAAACATAGTCAGTAAGAAGTGTCAGTCTTCTTGTACTGAAGTCAGCATTGTGCCTCTTGTATACATTTCCGATGCAATTTCTGTGTTTCATCGTCAATAAGATGCTCAGAGGGATACAGTAAACCTGAAGTGACGCATCGGAATCTATAACTAGTGTCACAGGAATGGTTCAAAACATAGAGAGTAAGAAGAGTCAGTTTTCATGTACTTGAGTCGGCACTGTGCCTTTTGTATTTGATTCCGATGCAACTTCTGTGTTTCATCGTCAATAAGAAGGTCAGAGGGATACAGTAAACCTGAAGTGAAGCATCGGAATCTATAACTAGTGTCACAGGAATGGTTCACAACGTAGACAGTTAGAAGAGTCAGTCTTTTTGTACTTAAGTCGGCATTGTGGTTTTTGTATATACTTCCGATGCAAATTCTGTGTTTCATCGTCAATACGAAGGTCAGAAGGATACAGTAAAACTGAAGTGAAGCATCGGAATCTATAACTAGTGTCACAGGAATGGTTCTAAACATAGACAGTAAGAAGGGTCAGTCTTCTTGTACTTATGTCGGCATTGTGCCTTTTGTAATTAATTCCGATGCAATATGTGTGTTTCTTCGTCAATAAGAAGGTCAGAGGGATACAGTAAACCTGAAGTGAAGCATCGGTATCTATAACTAGTGACACGGGAATGGTTCAAATTTTAGACAGTAAGAAGAGTCAGTTTTCTTGTACTTAAGTTGGAATTGTGCCTTTTGTATTTAATTCCGATGCAATTTCTGTGTTTCATCGTCAATATATAGGTCAGAGGCATACAGTAAACCTGAAGTGAAGCATCGGAATCTATAACTAGTGTCACAGGAATGGTTCAAAACATAGACAGTAAGAAGAGTCAGTTTTCTTCTACTTAAGTCGGCATTGTGCCTATTGTATTTAAGTCCGATGCAATTTCTGTGTTTCATCGTCAATAAGAAGGTCACAGGGATACAGTAAACATGAAGTGAAGCATCGGAATCTATAACTAGTGTCGCAGGAATGGTTCAAAACATAAACAGTAAGAGGAGTCAGTTTTTTGTACTTAGGTCGGCATTGTGCTTTTTGTATTTAATTCCGATGCAATTTCTGTGTTTCATCGTCAATAAGAAGGTCAGAGGGTACAGTAAAATTGAAGTGAAGCATCGGAATCTATAACTAGCGTCACAGGAACGGTTCAAAACATAGACAGTAAGAAGGGTCAGAGTTCTTGTACTTAAGTCGGCATTGTGCTTTTTGTATATATTTCCGATGCAACTTACGTGTTTCATCGTCAATAAGAAGGTCGGCTGCATACAGTAAAGCTGAAGTGAAGCATCGGAATCTATAACTAGTGCCACAGGAATGGTTCAAAACATAGGCAGTAAGAAGAGCCAGTCTTCTTGTACTTGAGTCGGCATTGTGACATTAGTATTTAATTCCGATGAAATTTCTGTGTTTGATCGTCAATGAGAAGGTCAGAGGGATACAGTAAACCTGAAGTTAAGCATCGGAATCTATAACTAGTGTAATTGGAATGGTTCAAAACATAGACAGTAAGAAGAGTAAGTCTTCTTGTACTTGGGTCGGCATAGTGCATTTTGTATTTAATTCGGATGCAATATCTGTGTTTCATTGTCAATAAGACGGTCAGAGGGATACAGTAAACCTGAAGTTAACCATCGGAATCTATAACTAGTGTCATAGGAATGGTTTAAAACATAGTCAGTAAGAAGTGTCAGTCTTCTTGTATTTAAGTCGGCATTGTGCCTTTTGTATTTAATTCCGATGCAATATCTGTGTTTCATCGTCAATATATAGGTCAGAGGGATACAGTAAACCTGAAGTGAAGCATCGGAATCTCAAACTAGTGTCCAGGAATGGTTCAAAACATAGACAGTAAGAAGAGTCAGTTTTATTGTACTTAAGTCGGCATTGTGCCTTTTGTATTTAAGTCCGATGCAATTTCTGTGTTTCCACGTCAATAAGAAAGTCACAGGGATACAGTAAACATGACGTGAAGCATCGGAATCTATAACTAGTGTCACAGGAATGGTTCAAAACATAAACAGTAAGAAGAGTCAGTTTTCTTGTACTTAGGTCGTCATTGTGCCTTTTGTATTTAATTCCGATGCAATTTCTGTGTTTCATCGTCAATAGGAAGCTCAGAGGGATACAGTAAACCTGAAGTGAAGCATCGGAATCTATAACTAGCGTCACAGGAGTGGTTCAAAACATAGACAGTAAGAAGGGGCAGTCTTCTTGTACTTAAGTCGGCATTGTGCCTTTTGTATTTAATTCCGATGCAATTTACGTGTTTCATCGTCAATAAGAAGGTCAGAGGGATACAGTAAACCTGAAGTGAAGCATCGGAATCTATAACTAGTGTCACAGGCACGATTCAAACCATAGACAGTAAGAAGAGTCAGTGTTCTTGTACTTAAGTCGGCATTGTGCCTTTTGTATATAATTCCGATGCAATTTCTGTGTTTCATCGTCAATAAGAAGATCAGAGGGATACAGTAAACCTGAAGTTAAGCATCGGAATCTATAACTAGTGTCATAGGAATGGTTCATAACATAGACAGTAAGAAGAGCCTGTCTTCTTGTACTTGGGACGGCATTGTGCCTTTTGTATTTAATTCGGATGCAATATCTGTGTTTCATAGTCAATAAGAAGGTCAGAGGGATACAGTAAACCGGAAGTGAAGCATCGGTATCTATAACTAGTGACACGGGAATGGTTCAAACTTAGACAGTAAGAAGAGTCAGTTTTCTTGTACTTAAGTCGGCATTGTGCCTTTTGTATTTAATTCCGACGCAATATCTGTGTTTCATCGTCAATATATAGGTCAGAGGGATACATTAAACCTGAAGTGAAGCATCGGAATCTATAACTAGTGTCACAGCAATGGTTCAAAACATAGACAGTAAGAAGAGTCAGTTTTATTGTACTTAAGTCGGCATTCTGCCTTTTGTATTTAAGTCCGATGCAATTTCTGTGTTTCCACGTCAATAAGAAGGTCACAGGGATACAGTAAACATGAAGTGTAGCATCGGAATCTATAACTAGTGTCACAGGAATGGTTCAAAACATGAACAGTACGTAGAGTCAGTCTTCTTGTACTTTAGTCTGCATGGTGCCTCTTGTATTTAATTCCGATGCTATTTAAGTGCTTCATCGTCAATAAGAAGGTCAGCTGGATACAGTAGACCTGAAGTGAAGCATCGAAATCTTTAACTAGTGTCACAGGAATGGTTCAAAACGTAGACAGAAAGAAGAGCCACACTTCTTGTACTTGAGTCGGCATTGTGCCTTTTGTATTTAATCCCGAAGAATTTTCTGTATTTGATCGTCAATAAGAAGGTCAGACGGATACAGTAAACCTGAAGTGAAGCATCGTAATCTATAACTAGTGTCACAGGAATGGTTCAAACCATAGACAGTAAAAAGAGTCAGTGTTCTTGTACTGAAGTCGGCATTGTGCGTTTTGTATTTAATTAAGATGCAATTTCTGTGTTTCAACGTCAATAATGAGGTCAGAGGGATACAGTAAACCTGAAGTGAAGCATCGGAATCTATAACTAGTGACACAGGAGTGGTTCAAAACATAGATAGTAAGAAGAGTCAGTAATCTTGTACTTAAGTCGGCATTGTGCCTTTTGTATTTAATAAAGATGCAATTACTGTGTTTCATCGTCAATAAGATGGTGAATGGGATACAGTAAACCTGAAGTGAAGCATCGGAAGCTATAACTAGTGGCACAGGAATGGTTCGAAGCATAGACTGTAATAAGAGTCAGTCTTCTTGTACTTAAGTCGGCATTGTGCCTTTTGTATATAATTCCGATGCAATATCTGTGTTTCATCGTCAATAAGAAGCTCAGAGGGATACAGTAAACCTGAAGTGAAGCATCGTAATCTATAACTAGTGTCACAGGAATGGTTCAAAACATAGAGAGTAAGAAGAGTCAGTTTTCTTGTACTTAAGTCGGCATTGTCCCTTTTGTATATAATTCCGATGCAATTTCTGTGTTTCATCGTCAATAAGAAGGTCAGAGGGATACAGTAAACCTGAAGTGAAGTATCGGAATCTATAACTAATGTCACAGGAATGGTTCAAACTATAGACAGTAAGAAGAGTCAGTGTTCTTGTACTGAATTCGGCATTGTGCCTTTTGTATATAATTCCGTTGCAATTTCTGTGTTTCATCGTCAATAAGAAGGTCAGCTGGATACAGTGAACCTGAAGAGAAGCATCGGAATCTATAACTAGTGCCACAGGAATGGTTCAAAACATAGGCAGTAAGAAGAGCCAGTCTTCTTGTACTTGAGTCGGCATTGTGCCTTTTGTATTTCATTCCGATGAGATTTCTGTGTTTGATCGTCATTAAGAAGGTCAGAGGGATACAGTAAACCTGAAGTTAAGCATCGGAATCTATAACTAGTTTCACAGGAATGGTAGAAAACATTGACAGTAAGAAGAGTCAGTCTTCTTGTACTTAAGTCGGTATTGTGCCTTTTGTATTTAATTCGGATGCAATTTTTGTGTTTCATCGTCAATACGAAGGTCAGAGGGATACAGTAAACCTGAAGTGAAGCATCAGAATCTATAACTAGTGTCACAGGAATAATTCAAAACATAGACAGTAAGATGAGTCAGTCTTCTAGTACTTAAGTCGGCATTGTGCCTTTTGTATTTAATTCCGATGCATTTTCTGTGTTTCATCGTCAATAAGAGGGTCAGAGGGATACAGTAAACCTGAAGTGAAGCATCGGAATCTATAACTAGCGTCACAGGAACGGTTCAAAACATAGACAGTAAGAAGGGTCAGAGTTCTTGTACTTAAGTCGGCATTGTGCTTTTTGTATATATTTCCGATGCAACTTACGTGTTTCATCGTCAATAAGAAGGTCGGCTGCATACAGTAAAGCTGAAGTGAAGCATCGGAATCTATAACTAGTGCCACAGGAATGGTTCAAAACATAGGCAGTAAGAAGAGCCAGTCTTCTTGTACTTGAGTCGGCATTGTGACATTAGTATTTAATTCCGATGCATTTTCTGTGTTTGATCGTCAATGAGAAGGTCAGAGGGATACAGTAAACCTGAAGTTAAGCATCGGAATCTATAACTAGTGTAATTGGAATGGTTCAAAACATAGACAGTAAGAAGAGTAAGTCTTCTTGTACTTGGGTCGGCATAGTGCATTTTGTATTTAATTCGGATGCAATATCTGTGTTTCATAGTCAATAAGAAGGTCAGAGGGATACAGTAAACCTGAAGTTAACCATCGGAATCTATAACTAGTGTCATAGGAATGGTTTAAAACATAGTCAGTAAGAAGTGTCAGTCTTCTTGTATTTAAGTCGGCATTGTGGCTTTTCTATTTAATTCCGATGCAATTTTTGTGTTTCATCGTCAATAAGAAGGACCAAGGGATACAGTAAACCTGGAGTGAAGCATCGGAATCTATAACTAGTGTAAATGGAATGGTTCAAAGCATAGAGAGTAAGAAGAGTCAGTTTTCTTGTACTTAAGTCGGCATTGTGCCTCTTGTATACATTTCCGATGCAATTTCTGTGTTTCATCGTCAATAAGAAGCTCAGAGGGATACAGTAAACCTGAAGTGAAGCATCGGAATCTATAACTAGTGTCACAGGAATGGTTCAAAGCATAGAGAGTAAGAAGAGTCACTTTTCTTGTACTTATGTCGGCATTGTGCCTTTTGTATTTAATTCCGATGCAATTTCTGTGTTTCATCGTTAATAAGAAGGTCAGAGGGATACGGTAAACCTAAAGTGAAGTATCGGAATCTATAACTAGCGTCACAGGAATGGTTCAAAACGTAGACAGTAAGAAGACTCAGTCTTTTTGTACTTAGGTCGGCATTGTGCCTTTTGTATTTAATTCCGATGCAATATCTGTGTTTCTTCGTCAATACGAAGGTCAGAGGGATACAGTAAACCGGAAGTGAAGTATCGGTATCTATAACTAGTGACACGGGAATGGTTCAAACTTAGACAGTAAGAAGAGTCAGTTTTCTTGTACTTCAGTCGGCATTGTGCCTTTTGTATTTAATTCCGATGCAATATCTGTGTTTCATCGTCAATATATAGGTCAGAGGGATACAGTAAACCTGAAGTGAAGCATCGGAATCTCAAACTAGTGTCCAGGAATGGTTCAAAACATAGACAGTAAGAAGAGTCAGTTTTATTGTACTTAAGTCGGCATTGTGCCTTTTGTATTTAAGTCCGATGCAATTTCTGTGTTTCCACGTCAATAAGAAAGTCACAGGGATACAGTAAACATGACGTGAAGCATCGGAATCTATAACTAGTGTCACAGGAATGGTTCAAAACATAAACAGTAAGAAGAGTCAGTTTTCTTGTACTTAGGTCGTCATTGTGCCTTTTGTATTTAATTCCGATGCAATTTCTGTGTTTCATCGTCAATAGGAAGCTCAGAGGGATACAGTAAACCTGAAGTGAAGCATCGGAATCTATAACTAGCGTCACAGGAGTGGTTCAAAACATAGACAGTAAGAAGGGGCAGTCTTCTTGTACTTAAGTCGGCATTGTGCCTTTTGTATTTAATTCCGATGCAATTTACGTGTTTCATCGCCAATAAGAAGGTCAGAGGGATACAGTAAACCTGAAGTGAAGCATCGGAATCTATAACTAGTGTCACAGGCACGATTCAAACCATAGACAGTAAGAAGAGTCAGTGTTCTTGTACTTAAGTCGGCATTGTGCCTTTTGTATATAATTCCGATGCAATTTCTGTGTTTCATCGTCAATAAGAAGATCAGAGGGATACAGTAAACCTGAAGTTAAGCATCGGAATCTATAACTAGTGTCATAGGAATGGTTCATAACATAGACAGTAAGAAGAGCCTGTCTTCTTGTACTTGGGACGGCATTGTGCCTTTTGTATTTAATTCGGATGCAATATCTGTGTTTCATAGTCAATAAGAAGGTCAGAGGGATACAGTAAACCGGAAGTGAAGCATCGGTATCTATAACTAGTGACACGGGAATGGTTCAAACTTAGACAGTAAGAAGAGTCAGTTTTCTTGTACTTAAGTCGGCATTGTGCCTTTTGTATTTAATTCCGACGCAATATCTGTGTTTCATCGTCAATATATAGGTCAGAGGGATACAGTAAACCTGAAGTGAAGCATCGGAATCTATAACTAGTGTCTCAGGAATGGTTCAAAACATAGACAGTAAGAAGAGTCAGTTTTATTGTACTTAAGTCGGCATTCTGCCTTTTGTATTTAAGTCCGATGCAATTTCTGTGTTTCCACGTCAATAAGAAGGTCACAGGGATACAGTAAACATGAAGTGAAGCATCTGAATCTATAACTAGTGTCACAGGAATGGTTCAAAACATGAACAGTACGTAGAGTCAGTCTTCTTGTACTTTAGTCTGCATGGTGCCTCTTGTATTTAATTCCGATGCTATTTAAGTGCTTCATCGTCAATAAGAAGGTCAGCTGGATACAGTAGACCTGAAGTGAAGCATCGAAATCTTTAACTAGTGTCACAGGAATGGTTCAAAACGTAGACAGAAAGAAGAGCCAGACTTCTTGTACTTGAGTCGGCATTGTGCCTTTTGTATTTAATCCCGAAGAATTTTCTGTATTTGACCGTCAATAAGAAGGTCAGACGGATACAGTAAACCTGAAGTGAAGCATCGTAATCTATAACTAGTGTCACAGGAATGGTTCAAACCATAGACAGTAAAAAGAGTCAGTGTTCTTGTACTGAAGTCGGCATTGTGCGTTTTGTATTTAATTAAGATGCAATTTCTGTGTTTCAACGTCAATAATGAGGTCAGAGGGATACAGTAAACCTGAAGTGAAGCATCGGAATCTATAACTAGTGACACAGGAATGGTTCAAAACATAGATAGTAAGAAGAGTCAGTAATCTTGTACTTAAGTCGGCATTGTGCCTTTTGTATTTAATAAAGATGCAATTACTGTGTTTCATCGTCAATAAGATGGTGAATGGGATACAGTAAACCTGAAGTGAAGCATCGGAAGCTATAACTAGTGGCACAGGAATGGTTCGAAGCATAGACTGTAATAAGAGTCAGTCTTCTTGTACTTAAGTCGGCATTGTGCCTTTTGTATATAATTCCGATGCAATATCTGTGTTTCATCGTCAATAAGAAGCTCAGAGGGATACAGTAAACCTGAAGTGAAGCATCGTAATCTATAACTAGTGTCACAGGAATGGTTCAAAACATAGAGAGTAAGAAGAGTCAGTTTTCTTGTACTTAAGTCGGCATTGTCCCTTTTGTATATAATTCCGATGCAATTTCTGTGTTTCATCGTCAATAAGAAGGTCAGAGGGATACAGTAAACCTGAAGTGAAGTATCGGAATCTATAACTAATGTCACAGGAATGGTTCAAACTATAGACAGTAAGAAGAGTCAGTGTTCTTGTACTGAATTCGGCATTGTGCCTTTTGTATATAATTCCGTTGCAATTTCTGTGTTTCATCGTCAATAAGAAGGTCAGCTGGATACAGTGAACCTGAAGAGAAGCATCGGAATCTATAACTAGTGCCACAGGAATGGTTCAAAACATAGGCAGTAAGAAGAGCCAGTCTTCTTGTACTTGAGTCGGCATTGTGCCTTTTGTATTTCATTCCGATGAGATTTCTGTGTTTGATCGTCATTAAGAAGGTCAGAGGGATACAGTAAACCTGAAGTTAAGCATCGGAATCTATAACTAGTTTCACAGGAATGGTAGAAAACATTGACAGTAAGAAGAGTCAGTCTTCTTGTACTTAAGTCGGTATTGTGCCTTTTGTATATAATTCCGATGCAATTTCTGTGTTTCATCGTCAATAAGAAGGTCAGCTGGATACAGTGAACCTGAAGAGAAGCATCAGAATCTATAACTAGTGTCACAGGAATAATTCAAAACATAGACAGTAAGATGAGTCAGTCTTCTAGTACTTAAGTCGGCATTGTGCCTTTTGTATTTAATTCCGATGCATTTTCTGTGTTTCATCGTCAATAAGAGGGTCAGAGGGATACAGTAAACCTGAAGTGAAGCATCGGAATTTATAACTAGTGTCACATGAATGGTTCAAAACATAGGCAGTAAGAAGAGTCAGGCATCTTGTACTGAAGTCGGCATTGTGCCTTTTGTATTTTTATTCCGATGCAATTTCTGTTTTTCATCGTCAATAAGAAGTCCAGAGAGATACAGAAAACCTGAAGTGAAGCATCGGAATCTATAACTTGTGTCACAGGAATGGTTCAAATCATAGACAGTAAGAAGAGTCAGTCTTTTTGTACTTAAGTCGGCATTGAGCCTTTTGTATATAGTTCCGAAGCAATTTCTGTATTTCATCGTCAATACGAAGGTCAGAGGGATACAGTAAACCTGAAGTGAAGCATCGGAATCTATAACTAGTGTCACAGGAATGGTTCAAATCATAGACAGTAAGAAGGGTCAGTCTTCATGTAGTTAAGTCGGCATTGTGCCTTTTGTATTTAATTCCGAAGCTATATCTGTGTTTCTTCGTCAATAAGAAGGTCAGAGGGATACAGTAAACCTGAAGTGAAGCATCGGAATCTATAACTAGTGTCACTGGAATGGTTCAAAACATAGACAGGAAGTATAGCCAGTCTTCTTGTACTTGAGTCGGCATTTTGCCTTTTGTATTTAATTCCGATGGAATTTCTGTTTTTCATCGTCAATAAGAGGGTCAGATGGATACAGTAAAACAGAAGTGAAGCATCGGAATCTATAACTAGTGTCACAGGAATGGTTCAAAACAAAGACAGTAAGAAGAGTCAGCTTTCTTGTACTTAAATCGGCATTGTGCCTTTTGTATGTAATTCCGATGCAATTTCTGTGTTTCATCGTCAATAAGGAGGTCAGAGGGATACAGTGAACCTGAAGTGAAGCATCGGAATCTACAACTAGTGTCACAGGAATGGTTCAAACCATAGACAGTAAGAAGAGTCAGTCATCTTGTACTTAAGTCGGCATTGTGCCTTTTGTAATTATTTAAGATGCAATTTCTGTGTTTCATCGTCAATCAGAAGGTGAATGGGATACAGTAAGCCTGAAGTGAAGCATCGGAAGCTATAACTAGTGTCACAGGAATGGTTCAAAACATAGACAGTAAGAAGAGTCAGTCTTCAGGTACTTAAGTCGGCATTATGCCTTTTGTATATAATTCCGATGCAATATCTGTGTTTCATCGTCAATAAAAAGCTCAGAGGGATACAGTAAACCTGTAGTGAAGCATCGGAATCTATAACTAGTGTCACAGGAATGGTTCAAAACATAGAGAGTAAGAAGTGTCAGTTTTCTTGTACTTAAGTCGGCATTGTGCCTTTTGTATATAATTCCGATGTAATTTCTGTGTTTCATCGTCAATAAGAAGGTCAGAGGGATACAGAAAACCTTAAGTGAAGCATCTGAATCTATAACTAGTGTCACAGGAATGGTTCAAACAATAGACAGTAAGATGAGTCAGTGTTCTTGTACTGAAATCGGCATTGTGCCTTTTGTATATAATTCCGTTGCAATTTCTGTGTTTCATCGTCAATAAGAAGGTCAGCTGGATACAGTGAACCTGAAGAGAAGCATCGGAATCTATAACTAGTGCCACAGGAATGGTTCAAAACATAGGCAGTAAGAAGAGCCAGTCTTCTTGTACTTGAGTTGGCATTGTGTCTTTTGTATTTAATACCGATGAGATTTCTGTGTTTGATCGTCAATAAGAAGGTCAGAGGGATACAGTAAACCCGAAGTTAAGCATCGGAATCTATAACTAGTGTCACAGGAATGGTAGAAAACATTGATAGTAAGAAGAGTAGTCTTCTTGTACTTAAGACGGTATTGTGCCTTTTGTATTTAATTCGGATGCAATATTTGTGTTTCATCGTCAATAAGAAGGTCAGAGGGATACAGAAAACCTGAAGTGAAGCATCGGAATCTATTACTAGTGTCACAGGAATGGTTCAAAACATTGACAGTAAGAAGAGTCAGTCTTCTAGAACTTAAGTCGGCATTGTGCCTTTTGTATTTAATTCTGATGCATATTCTTTGTTTCATCGTCAATAACAAGGTCCAAGGGATACAGTAAACCTGAAAGGAAGCATCGGAATCTAAAACCGGTCTCACAGGAAAGGTTCAAAACATGGACAGTAAGAAGAGCCAGTCTTCTCGTAGTTGAGTCGGCATTGTGCCTCTTGTATTTAATTCAGATGCAATTTCTGTGTTTCATCGTCAGTACGACGGTCAAAGGGATACAGTAAACCTGAAGTGAAGCATCGGAATCTATAACTAGTGTCACAGGAATATTTCAAAACATAGACAGTAAGAAGAGTCAGTCTTCTTGTACTTAAGTCTGCATTGTGCCTTTTGTATATAATTTCGAAGCTATATCTGGGTTTCTTCGTCAATAAGAAGGTCAGAGGGATACAGTAAACCTGAAGTGAAGCATCGGAATCTATAACTAGCGTCACAGGAATGGTTCAACACAAAGACAGTAAGAAGAGTCAGTTTTCTTGTACTTAAATCGGCATTGTGCCTTTTGTATTTAATTCCGATGCAATTTCTGTGTTTCATCGTCAATAAGAAGGTCACAGGGATACAGTAAACCGGAAGTGAAGCATCGGAATCTATAACTAGTGTCACAGGAATAGTTCAAAACATATCCAGTAAGAAGAGTCAGTTTTCTTGTACTTAGGTCGGTAATGTACCGTTTGTATTTAATTCCGATGCAATTTCTGTTTTTCATTGTCAATAAGAAGGTCAGATGGATACAGTAAAACAGAAGTGAAGCATCGGAATCTATAACTAGTGTCACAGGAATGGTTCAAAACAAAGACGGTAAGAAGAGTCAGCTTTCTTGTACTTAAATCGGCATTGTGCCTTTTGTAATTAATTCTGATGCATATTCTGTGTTTCATCGTCAATAACAAGGTCCAAGGGATACAGTAAACCTGAAAGGAAGCATCGGAATCTAAAACCGGTCTCACAGGAAAGGTTCAAAACATGGACAGTAAGAAGAGCCAGTCTTCTCGTAGTTGAGTCGGCACTGTGCCTCTTGTATTTAATTCAGATGCAATTTCTGTGTTTCATCGTCAGTACGACGGTCAAAGGGATACAGTAAACCTGAAGTGAGGCATCGGAATCTATAACTAGTGTCACAGGAATGGTTCAAAACATAGACAGTAAGAAGAGTCAGTCTTCTTGTACTTAAGTCTGCATTGTGCCTTTTGTATATAATTTCGAAGCTATATCTGGGTTTCTTCGTCAATAAGAAGGTCAGAGGGATACAGTAAACCTGAAGTGAAGCATCGGAATCTATAACTAGTGTCACAGGAATGGTTCAAAACAAAGACAGTAAGAAGAGTCAGTTTTCTTGTACTTAAATCGGCATTGTGCCTTTTGTATTTAATTCCGATGCAATTTCTGTGTTTCATCGTCAATAAGAAGGTCACAGGGATACAGTAAACCGGAAGTGAAGCATCGGAATCTATAACTAGTGTCACAGGAATAGTTCAAAACATAACCAGTAAGAAGAGTCAGTTTTCTTGTACTTAGGTCGGTAATGTACCGTTTGTATTTAATTCCGATGCAATTTCTGTTTTTCATCGTCAATAAGAAGGTCAGATGGATACAGTAAAACAGAAGTGAAGCATCGGAATCTATAACTAGTGTCACAGGAATGGTTCAAAACAAAGACAGTAAGAAGAGTCAGCTTTCTTGTACTTAAATCGGCATTGTGCCTTTTGTATGTAATTCCGATGCAATTTCTGTGTTTCATCGTCAATAAGGAGGTCAGAGGGATACAGTAAACCTGAAGTGAAGCATCGGAATCTATAACTAGTGTCACAGGAATGGTTCAAACCATAGACAGTAAGAAGAGTCAGTCATCTTGTACTTAAGTCGGCATTGTGCCTTTTGTAATTAATTAACATGCAATTTCTGTGTTCCATCGTCAATCAGAAGGTGAATGGGATACAGTAAACCTGAAGTGAAGCATCGGAAGCTATAACTAGTGTCACAGGAATGGTTCAAAACATAGACAGTAAGAAGAGTCAGTCTTCATGTACTTAAGTCGGCATTATGCGTTTTGTATATAATTCCGATGCAATATCTGTGTTTCATCGTCAATAAGAAGCTCAGAGGGATACAGTAAACCTGTAGTGAAGCATCGGAATCTATAACTAGTGTCACAGGAATGGTTCAAAACATAGAGAGTTAGAAGTGTCAGTTTTCTTGTACTTAAGTCGGCATTGTGCGTTTTGTATATAATTCCGATGTAATTTCTCTGTTTCATCGTCAATAAGAAGGTCAGAGGGATACAGAAAACCTTAAGTGAAGCATCGGAATCTGTAACTAGTGTCACAGGAATGGTTCAAACAATAGACAGTAAGATGAGTCAGTGTTCTTGTACTGAATTCGGCATTGTGCCTTTTGTATATAATTCCGTTGCAATTTCTGTGTTTCATCGTCAATAAGAAGGTCAGCTGGATACAGTGAACCTGAAGAGAAGCATC
This sequence comes from Schistocerca piceifrons, assembly GCF_021461385.2. NCBI lineage: Eukaryota > Metazoa > Arthropoda > Insecta > Orthoptera > Acrididae > Schistocerca > Schistocerca piceifrons. The sequence goes on along the minus strand of NC_060146.1, from coordinate 8,702,453 downwards.
GGAATCTATAACTAGTGCCACAGGAATGGTTCAAAACATAGGCAGTAAGAAGAGCCAGTCTTCTTGTACTTGAGTTGGCATTGTGCCTTTTGTATTTAATACCGATGAGATTTCTGTGTTTGATCGTCAATAAGAAGGTCAGAGGGATACAGTAAACCCGAAGTTAAGCATCGGAATCTATAACTAGTGTCACAGGAATGGTAGAAAACATTGATAGTAAGAAGAGTCAGTCTTCTTGTACTTAAGACGGTATTGTGCCTTTTGTATTTAATTCGGATGCAATATTTGTGTTTCATCGTCAATAAGAAGGTCAGAGGGATACAGAAAACCTGAAGTGAAGCATCGGAATCTATTACTAGTGTCACAGGTATGGTTCAAAACATTGACAGTAAGAAGAGTCAGTCTTCTAGAACTTAAGTCGGCATTGTGCCTTTTGTATTTAATTCTGATGCATATTCTGTGTTTCATCGTCAATAACAAGGGCCAAGGGATACAGTAAACCTGAAAGGAAGCATCGGAATCTAAAACCGGTCTCACAGGAAAGGTTCAAAACATGGACAGTAAGAAGAGCCAGTCTTATCGTAGTTGAGTCGGCATTGTGCCTCTTGTATTTAATTCAAATGCAATTTCTGTGTTTCATCGTCAGTACGACGGTCAAAGGGATACAGTAAAAATGAAGTGAAGCATCGGAATCTATAACTAGTGTCACAGGAATGGTTCAAAACATAGACAGTAAGAAGAGTCAGTCTTCTTGTACTTAAGTCTGCATTGTGCCTTTTGTATATAATTTCGAAGCTATATCTGGGTTTCTTCGTCAATAAGAAGGTCAGAGGGATACAGTAAACCTGAAGTGAAGCATCGGAATCTATAACTAGTGTCACAGGAATGGTTCAAAACAAAGACAGTAAGAAGAGTCAGTTTTCTTGTACTTAAATCGGCATTGTGCCTTTTGTATTTAATTCCGATGCAATTTCTGTGTTTCATCGTCAATAAGAAGGTCACAGGGATACAGTAAACCGGAAGTGAAGCATCGGAATCTATAACTAGTGTCACAGGAATAGTTCAAAACATAACCAGTAAGAAGAGTCAGTTTTCTTGTACTTAGGTCGGTAATGTACCGTTTGTATTTAATTCCGATGCAATTTCTGTTTTTCATCGTCAATAAGAAGGTCAGATGGATACAGTAAAACAGAAGTGAAGCATCGGAATCTATAACTAGTGTCACAGGAATGGTTCAAAACAAAGACAGTAAGAAGAGTCAGCTTTCTTGTACTTAAATCGGCATTGTGCCTTTTGTATGTAATTCCGATGCAATTTCTGTGTTTCATCGTCAATAAGGAGGTCAGAGGGATACAGTAAACCTGAAGTGAAGCATCGGAATCTATAACTAGTGTCACAGGAATGGTTCAAACCATAGACAGTAAGAAGAGTCAGTCATCTTGTACTTAAGTCGGCATTGTGCCTTTTGTAATTAATTAACATGCAATTTCTGTGTTTCATCGTCAATCAGAAGGTGAATGGGATACAGTGAACCTGAAGTGAAGCATCGGAAGCTATAACTAGTGTCACAGGAATGGTTCAAAACATAGACAGTAAGAAGAGTCAGTCTTCATGTACTTAAGTCGGCATTATGCGTTTTGTATATAATTCCGATGCAATATCTGTGTTTCATCGTCAATAAGAAGCTCAGAGGGATACAGTAAACCTGTAGTGAAGCATCGGAATCTATAACTAGTGTCACAGGAATGGTTCAAAACATAGAGAGTTAGAAGTGTCAGTTTTCTTGTACTTAAGTCGGCATTGTGCGTTTTGTATATAATTCCGATGTAATTTCTGTGTTTCATCGTCAATAAGAAGGTCAGAGGGATACAGAAAACCTTAAGTGAAGCATCGGAATCTATAACTAGTGTCACAGGAATGGTTCAAACAATAGACAGTAAGATGAGTCAGTGTTCTTGTACTGAATTCGGCATTGTGCCTTTTGTATATAATTCCGTTGCAATTTCTGTGTTTCATCGTCAATAAGAAGGTCAGCTGGATACAGTGAACCTGAAGAGAAGCATCGGAATCTATAACTAGTGCCACAGGAATGGTTCAAAACATAGGCAGTAAGAAGAGCCAGTCTTCTTGTACTTGAGTTGGCATTGTGCCTTTTGTATTTAATACCGATGAGATTTCTGTGTTTGATCGTCAATAAGAAGGTCAGAGGGATACAGTAAACCCGAAGTTAAGCATCGGAATCTATAACTAGTGTCACAGGAATGGTAGAAAACATTGATAGTAAGAAGAGTCAGTCTTCTTGTACTTAAGACGGTATTGTGCCTTTTGTATTTAATTCGGATGCAATATTTGTGTTTCATCGTCAATAAGAAGGTCAGAGGGATACAGAAAACCTGAAGTGAAGCATCGGAATCTATTACTAGTGTCACAGGAATGGTTCAAAACATTGACAGTAAGAAGAGTCAGTCTTCTAGAACTTAAGTCGGCATTGTGCCTTTTGTATTTAATTCTGATGCATATTCTGTGTTTTATCGTCAATAACAAGGTCCAAGGGATACAGTAAACCTGAAAGGAAGCATCGGAATCTAAATCCGGTCTCACAGGAAAGGTTCAAAACATGGACAGTAAGAAGAGCCAGTCTTCTCGTAGTTGAGTCGGCATTGTGCCTCTTGTATTTAAATCAGATGCAATTTCTGTGTTTCATCGTCATTACGACGGTCAAAGGGATACAGTAAACCTGAAGTGAAGCATCGGAATCTATAACTAGTGTCACAGGAATGGTTCAAAACATAGACAGTAAGAAGAGTCAGTCTTCTTGTACTTAAGTCTGCATTGTGCCTTTTGTATATAATTTCGAAGCTATATCTGGGTTTCTTCGTCAATAAGAAGGTCAGAGGGATACAGTAAACCTGAAGTGAAGCATCGGAATCTATAACTAGTGTCACAGGAATGGTTCAAAACAAAGACAGTAAGAAGAGTCAGTTTTCTTGTACTTAAATCGGCATTGTGCCTTTTGTATTTAATTCCGATGCAATTTCTGTGTTTCATCGTCAATAAGAAGGTCACAGGGATACAGTAAACCGGAAGTGAAGCATCGGAATCTATAACTAGTGTCACAGGAATAGTTCAAAACATAACCAGTAAGAAGAGTCAGTTTTCTTGTACTTAGGTCGGTAATGTACCGTTTGTATTTAATTCCGATGCAATTTCTGTTTTTCATCGTCAATAAGAAGGTGAGATGGATACAGTAAAACAGAAGTGAAGCATCGGAATCTATAACTAGTGTCACAGGAATGGTTCAAAACAAAGACAGTAAGAAGAGTCAGCTTTCTTGTACTTAAATCGGCATTGTGCCTTTTGTATGTAATTCCGATGCAATTTCTATGTTTCATCGTCAATAAGGAGGTCAGAGGGATACAGTAAACCTGAAGTGAAGCATCGGAATCTATAACTAGTGTCACAGGAATGGTTCAAACCATAGACAGTAAGAAGAGTCAGTCATCTTGTACTTAAGTCGGCATTGTGCCTTTTGTAATTAATTAACATGCAATTTCTGTGTTCCATCGTCAATCAGAAGGTGAATGGGATACAGTAAACCTGAAGTGAAGCATCGGAAGCTATAACTAGTGTCACAGGAATGGTTCAAAACATAGACAGTAAGAAGAGTCAGTCTTCATGTACTTAAGTCGGCATTATGCGTTTTGTATATAATTCCGATGAAATATCTGTGTTTCATCGTCAATAAGAAGCTCAGAGGGATACAGTAAACCTGTAGTGAAGCATCGGAATCTATAACTAGTGTCACAGGAATGGTTCAAAACATAGAGAGTTAGAAGTGTCAGTTTTCTTGTACTTAAGTCGGCATTGTGCCTTTTGTATATAATTCTGATGTAATTTCTGTGTTTCATCGTCAATAAGAAGGTTAGAGGGATACAGAAAACCTTAAGTGAAGCATCGGAATCTATAACTAGTGTCACAGGAATGGTTCAAACAATAGACAGTAAGATGAGTCAGTGTTCTTGTACTGAATTCGGCATTGTGCCTTTTGTATATAATTCCGTTGCAATTTCTGTGTTTCATCGTCAATAAGAAGGTCAGCTGGATACAGTGAACCTGAAGAGAAGCATCGGAATCTATAACTAGTGCCACAGGAATGGTTCAAAACATAGGCAGTAAGAAGAGCCAGTCTTCTTGTACTTGAGTTGGCATTGTGCCTTTTGTATTTAATACCGATGAGATTTCTGTGTTTGATCGTCAATAAGAAGGTCAGAGGGATACAGTAAACCCGAAGTTAAGCATCGGAATCTATAACTAGTGTCACAGGAATGGTAGAAAACATTGATAGTAAGAAGAGTCAGTCCTCTTGTACTTAAGTCGGTATTGTGCCTTTTGTATTTAATTCGGATGCAATATTTGTGTTTCATCGTCAATAAGAAGGTCAGAGGGATACAGAAAACCTGAAGTGAAGCATCGGAATCTATTACTAGTGTCACAGGAATGGTTCAAAACATTGACAGTAAGAAGAGTCAGTCTTCTAGAACTTAAGTCGGCATTGTGCCTTTTGTATTTAATTCCGAAGCTATATCTGTGTTTCTTCGTCAATAAGAAGGTCAGAGGGATACAGTAAACCTGAAGTGAAGCATCGGAATCTATAACTAGTGTCACTGGAATGGTTCAAAACATAGACAGGAAGTATAGCCAGTCTTCTTGTACTTGAGTCGGCATTTTGCCTTTTGTATTTAATTCCGATTTAATTTCTGTTTTTCACCGTCAATAAGAAGGTCAGATGGATACAGTAAAACAGAAGTGAAGCATCGGAATCTATAACTAGTGTCACAGGAATGGTTCAAACAAAGACAGTAAGAAGAGTCAGCTTTCTTGTACTTAAATCGGCATTGTGCCTTTTGTATGTAATTCCGATGCAATTTCTGTGTTTCATCGTCAATAAGGAGGTCAGAGGGATACAGTAAACCTGAAGTGAAGCATCGGATTCTATAACTAGTGTCACAGGAATGGTTCAAACCATAGACAGTAAGAAGAGTCAGTCATCTTGTACTTAAGTCGGCATTGTGCCTTTTGTAATTAATTAAGATGCAATTTCTGTGTTTCATCGTCAATCAGAAGGTGAATGGGATACAGTAAACCTGAAGTGAAGCATCGGAAGCTATAACTAGTGTCACAGGAATGGTTCAAAACATAGACAGTAAGAAGAGTCAGTCTTGATGTACTTAAGTCGGCATTATGCCTTTTGTGTATAATTCCGATGCAATATCTGTGTTTCATCGTCAATAAGAAGCCCAGAGGGATACAGTAAACCTGTAGTGAAGCATCGGAATCTATAACTAGTGTCACAGGAATGGTTCAAAACATAGAGAGTAAGAAGTGTCAGTTTTCTTGTACTTAAGTCGGCATTGTGCCTTTTGTATATAATTCCGATGTAATTCCTGTGTTTCATCGTCAATAAGAAGGTCAGAGGGATACAGAAAACCTTAAGTGAAGCATCGGAATCTATAACTAGTGTCACAGGAATGGTTCAAACAATAGACAGTAAGATGAGTCAGTGTTCTTGTACTGAATTCGGCATTGTGCCTTTTGTATATAATTCCGTTGCAATTTCTGTGTTTCATCGTCAATAAGAAGGTCAGCTGGATACAGTGAACCTGAAGAGAAGCATCGGAATCTATAACTAGTGCCACAGGAATGGTTCAAAACATAGGCAGTAAGATGAGCCAGTCTTCTTGTACTTGAGTTGGCATTGTGCCTTTTGTATTTAATACCGATGAGATTTGTGTGTTTGATCGTCAATAAGAAGGTCAGAGGGATACAGTAAACCCGAAGTTAAGCATCGGAATCTATAACTAGTGTCACAGGAATGGTAGAAAACATTGATAGTAAGAAGAGTCAGTCTTCTTGTACTTAAGTCGGTATTGTGTCTTTTGTATTTAATTCGGATGCAATATTTGTCTTTCATCGTCAATAAGAAGGTCAGAGGGATACAGAAAACCTGAAGTGAAGCATCGGAATCTATTACTAGTGTCACAGGAATGGTTCAAAACATTGACAGTAAGAAGAGTCAGTCTTCTAGAACTTAAGTCGGCATTGTGCCTTTTGTATTTAATTCTGATGCATATTCTGTGTTTCATCGTCAATAACAAGGTCCAAGGGATACAGTAAACCTGAAAGGAAGCATCGGAATCTAAAACCGGTCTCACAGGAAAGGTTCAAAACATGGACAGTAAGAAGAGCCAGTCTTCTCGTAGTTGAGTCGGCATTGTGCCTCTTGTATTTAATTCAGATGCAATTTCTGTGTTTCATCGTCAGTACGACGGTCAAAGGGATACAGTAAACCTGAAGTGAAACATCGGAATCTATAACTAGTGTCACAGGAATGGTTCAAAACATAGACAGTAAGAAGAGTCAGTCTTCTTGTACTTAAGTCTGCATTGTGCCTTTTGTATATAATTTCGAAGCTATATCTGGGTTTCTTCGTCAATAAGAAGGTCAGAGGGATACAGTAAACCTGAAGTGAAGCATCGAAATCTATAACTAGTGTCACAGGAATGGTTCAAAACAAAGACAGTAAGAAGAGTCAGTTTTCTTGTACTTAAATCGGCATTGTGCCTTTTGTATTTAATTCCGATGCAATTTCTGTGTTTCATCGTCAATAAGAAGGTCACAGGGATACAGTAAACCGGAAGTGAAGCATCGGAATCTATAACTAGTGTCACAGGAATAGTTCAAAACATAACCAGTAAGAAGAGTCAGTTTTCTTGTACTTAGGTCGGTAATGTACCGTTTGTATTTAATTCCGATGCAATTTCTGTGTTTCATTGTCAATAAGAAGGTCAGAGAGATACAGTAAACCTGAAGTGAAGCATCGGAATCTATAACTAGTGTCACAGGAATGGATCAAAACATAGACAATAAGAAGAGTCAGTTTTCTTGTACTTAAGTCGGCATTGTGCCTTTTGTATGTAATTCCGATGCAATTTCTGTGTTCCATCGTCAATAAGGAGGTCAGAGGGATACAGTAACCCTGAAGTGAAGCGTCGGAATCTACAACTAGTGTCACAGGAATGGTTCAAAACATAGGCAGTAAGAAGAGTCAATTTTCTTGTACTTAAGTCAGCATAGTGCTTTTTCTATTTAATTAAGATGCAATTTCTGTGTTTCGGCGTCAATAAGAAGGTCCAAGGGATACAGTAATCCTGAAGTGAAGCATCGGAATCCAAAACCGGTGTCAGAGGAAAGGTTCAAGGCATACACAGTAAGAAGAGCCAGTCTTCTTGTACATGAGTCGGCATTCTGCCTTTTGTATTTAATTCCGTTGCAATTTCTGTGTTTGATCGTCAATAAGAAGGTCAGCTGGTTATTGTAAACCTGAAGTGAAGCATCGGAATCAATAACTAGTGTCAAAGGAATGGTTCAAAACATAGACAGGTAGTATAGCCAGTCTTCTTGTACTTGAGTCGGCATTGTGCCTTTTGTATTTAATTCCGATGCAATTTCTGTGTTTCATCGTCAATACGACGGTCAGATTGATACAGTAAACCTGAAGTGATGCATCGGAATCTATAACTAGTGTCACAGGAATGGTTCAAAACATAGATATTAAGAAGAGTCTGTTTTCTTGTACTTATGTCGGCATTGCGCCTTTTCTATTTAATTGCGATGCAATTACTGTGTTTCATCGTCAATAAGAAGGTCAGAGGGATACAGTAAACCTGAAGTGAAGCATCGGAATCTATAACTAGTGTCACATGAATGGTTCAAAACATAGACAGTACGAAGAGTCAGTCTTTTTGTACTTAAGTCGGCATTGAGCCTTTTGTATTTAATACCGATGCAATTTCTGTGTTTCATCGTATATACGAAGGTCAGAGGGATACAGTAAACCTGAAGTGAAGCATCGGAATTTATAACTTGTGTCACAGGAATGGTTCAAATCATAGACAGTAAGAAGGGTCAGTCTTCATGTACTTAAGTCGGCATTGTGCCTTTTGTATTTAATTCCGAAGCTATATCTGTGTTTCTTCGTCAATAAGAAGGTCAGAGGGATACAGTAAACCTGAAGTGAAGCATCGGAAACTATAACTAGTGTCACTGGAATGGTTCAAAACATAGACAGTAAGAAGAGCCAGTCTTCTTGTACTTGAGTCGGCATTGTGCCCTTTGTATTTAATTCCGATGCAATTTACGTGTTTCATCGTCAATAGGAAGGTCAGAGGGATACAGTAAACCTGAAGTGAAGCATCGTAATCTATAACTAGTGTCACAGGAATGGTTCAAACCATAGACAGTAAAAAGAGGCAGTGTTCTTGTACTGAAGTCGGCATTGTGCCTTTTGTATTTAATTAAGATGCAATTTCTGTGTTTCAACGTCAATAATGAGGTCAGAGGGATACAGTTAACCTGAAGTGAAGCATCGGAATCTATTACTAGTGACACAGGAATGGTTCAAAACATAAATAGTAAGAAGAGTCAATAATCTTGTACTTAAGTCGGCATTGTGCCTTTTGTATTTCATTAAGATGCTATTACTGTGTTTCATCGTCAATAAGATGGTGAATGGGATACAGTAAACCTGAAATGAAGCATCGGAATCTATAACTAGTGTCACAGGAATGGTTCAAAACATAGAGAGTAAGAAGAGTCAGTTTTCTTGTACTTAAGTCGGCATTGTGCCTTTTGTATATAATTCCGATGCAATTTCTGTGTTTCATCGTCAATAAGAAGGTCAGAGGGATACAGTAAACCTGAAGTGAAGTATCGGAATCTATAACTAATGTCACAGGAATGGTTCAAACTATAGACAGTAAGAAGAGTCAGTGTTCTTGTACTGAATTCGGCATTGTGCCTTTTGTATATAATTCCGTTGCAATTTCTGTGTTTCATCGTCAATAAGAAGGACAGCTGGATACAGTGAACCTGAAGAGAAGCATCGGAATCTATAACTAGTGCCACAGGAATGGTTCAAAACATAGGCAGTAAGAAGAGCCAGTCTTCTTGTACTTGAGTCGGCATTGTGCCTTTTGTATTTAATTCCGATGAGATTTCTGTGTTTGATCGTCAATAAGAAGGTCAGAGAGATACAGTAAACCTGAAGTTAAGCATCGGAATCTATAACTAGTTTCACAGGAATGGTAGAAAACATTGACAGTAAGAAGAGTCAGTCTTCTTGTACTTAAGTCGGTATTGTGCCTTTTGTATTTAATTCGGATGCAATTTTTGTGTTTCATCGTCAATACGAAGGTCAGAGGGATTCAGTAAACCTGAAGTGAAGCATCAGAATCTATAACTAGTGTCACAGGAATAATTCAAAGCATAGACAGTAAGATGAGTCAGTCTTCTAGTACATAAGTCGGCATTGTGCCTTTTGTATTTAATTCCGATGCATTTTCTGTGTTTCATCGTCAATAAGAGGGTCAGAGGGATACAGTAAACCTGAAGTGAAGCATCGGAATTTATAAATAGTGTCACATGAATGGTTCAAAACATAGGCAGTAAGAAGAGTCAGGCATCTTGTACTGAAGTCGGCATTGTGCCTTTTGTATTTTTATTCCGATGCAATTTCTGTTTTTCATCGTCAATAAGAAGGTCAGAGGGGTACAGTAAACCTGAAGTGAAGCATCGGAATCTATAACTTGTGTCACAGGAATGGTTCAAATCATAGACAGTAAGAAGAGTCAGTCTTTTTGTACTTAAGTCGGCATTGGGCCTTTTGTATATAGTTCCGAAGCAATTTCTGTATTTCATCGTCAATACGAAGGTCAGAGGGATACAGTAAACCTGAAGTGAAGCATCGGAATCTATAACTAGTGTCACAGGAATGGTTCAAATCATAGACAGTAAGAAGGGTCAGTCTTCATGTACTTAAGTCGGCATTGTGCCTTTTGTATTTAATTCCGAAGCTATATCTGTGTTTCTTTGTCAATAAGAAGGTCAGAGGGATACAGTAAACCTGAAGTGAAGCATCGGAATCTATTACTAGTGTCACTGGAATGGTTCAAAACATAGACAGGAAGTATAGCCAGTCTTCTTGTACTTGAGTCGGCATTTTGTCTTTTGTATTTAATTCCGATGCAATTTCTGTTTTTCATCGTCAATAAGAAGGTCAGATGGATACAGTAAAACAGAAGTGAAGCATCGGAATCTATAACTAGTGTTACAGGAATGGTTCAAAACAAAGACAGTAAGAAGAGTCAGTTTTCTTGTACTTAAGTCGGCATTGTGCCTTTTGTATGTAATTCCGATGCAATTTCTGTGTTTCATCGTCAATAAGGAGGTCAGAGGGATACAGTAAACCTGAAGTGAAGCATCGGAATCTATAACTAGTGTCACAGGAATGGTTCAAACCATATACAGTAAGAAGAGTCAGTCATCTTGTACAAAAGTCGGCAATGTGCCTTTTGTAATTAATTAAGATGCAATTTCTGTGTTTCATCGTCAATCAGAAGGTGAATGGGAAACAGTAAACCTGAAGTGAAGCATCGGAAGCTATAACTAGTGTCACAGGAATGGTTCAAAACATAGGCAGTAAGAAGAGTCAGTCTTCATGTACTTAAGTCGGCATTGTGCATTTTGTATATAATTCCGATGCAATATCTGTGTTTCATCGTCAATAAGAAGCTCAGAGGGATACAGTAAACCTGTAGTGAAGCATCGGAATCTATAACTAGTGTCACAGGAATGGTTCAAAACTTAGAGAGTAAGAAGAGTCAGTTTTCTTGTACTTAAGTCGGCATTGTGCCTTTTGTATATAATTCCGATGTAATTTCTGTGTTTCATCGTCAATAAGAAGGTCAGAGGGATACAGAAAACCTCTAGTGAAGCATCGCAATCTATAACTAGTGTCACAGGAATGGTTCAAACAATAGACAGTAAGATGAGTCAGTGTTCTTGTACTGAATTCGGCATTGTGCCTTTTGTATATAATTCCGTTGCAATTTCTGTGTTTCATCGTCAATAAGAAGGTCAGCTGGATACAGTGAATCTGAAGAGAAGCATCGGAATCTATAACTAGTGCCACAGGAATGGTTCAAAACATAGGCAGTAAGAAGAGCCAGTCTTCTTGTACTTGAGTTGGCATTGTGCCTATTGTATTTAATACCGATGAGATTTCTGTGTTTGATCGTCAACAAGAAGGTCAGAGGGATACAGTAAAGCCGAAGTTAAGCATCGGAATCTATAACTAGTGTCACAGGAATGGTAGAAATCATTGACAGTAAGAAGAGTCAGTTTTCTTGTACCTAAGTCGGTATTGTGCCTTTTGTATTTAATTTGGATGCAATATTTGTGTTTCATCGTCAATAAGAAGGTCAGAGGGATACAGAAAACCTGAAGTGAAGCATCGGATTCTATTACTAGTGTCACAGGAATGGTTCAAAGCATTGACAGTAAGAAGAGTCAGTCTTCTAGAACTTAAGTCGGCATTGTGCCTTTTGTATTTAATTCTGATGCATATTCTGTGCTTCATCGTCAATAACAAGCTCCAAGGGATACAGTAAACCTGAAAGGAAGCATCGGAATCTAAAACCGGTCTCACAGGAAAGGTTCAAAACATGGACAGTAAGAAGAGCCAGTCTTCTCGTAGTTGAGTCGGCATTGTGCCTCTTGTATTTAATTCAGATGCAATTTCTGTGTTTCATCGTCAGTACGACGGTCAAAGGGATACAGTAAACCTGAAGTGAAGCATCGGAATCTATAACTAGTGTCACAGGAATGGTTCAAAACATAGACAGTAAGAAGAGTCAGTCTTCTTGTACTTAAGTCTGCATTGTGCCTTTTGTATATAATATCGAAGCTATATCTGGGTTTCTTCGTCAATAAGAAGGTCAGAGGGATACAGTAAACCTGAAGTGAAGCATCGGAATCTATAACTAGTGTCACAGGAATGGTTCAAAACAAAGACAGTAAGAAGAGTCAGTTTTCTTGTACTTAAATCGCCATTGTGACTTTTGTATTTAATTCCGATGCAATTTCTGTGTTTCATCGTCAATAAGAAGGTCACAGGGATACAGTAAACCGGAAGTGAAGCATCGGAATCTATAACTAGTGGCACAGGAATAGTTCAAAACATAACCAGTATGAAGAGTCAGTTTTCTTGTACTTAGGTCGGTAATGTACCGTTTGTATTTAATTCCGATGCAATTTCTGTGTTTCATCGTCAATAAGAAGGTCACAGGGATACAGTAAACCTGAAGTGAAGCATCGGAATCTACAACTAGTGTCACAGGAATGGTTCAAAACATAGGCAGTAAGAAGAGCCAGTCTTCTTGTACATGAGTCGGCATTCTGCCTTTTGTATTTAATTCCGTTGCAATTTCTGTGTTTCATCGTCAATAAGAAGGTCAGCTGGTTATTGTAAACCTGAAGTGAAGCATCGGAATCGATAACTAGTGTCACAGGAATGGTTCAAAACATAGACAGGTAGTATAGCCAGTCTTCTTGTACTTGAGTCGGCATTGTGCCTTTTGTATTTAATTCCGATGCAATTTCTGTGTTTCATCGTCAATACGACGGTCAGAGGGATACAGTTAACCTGAAGTGAAGCATCGGAATCTATAACTAGGGTCACAGGAATGGTTCAAAACATAGACAGTAAGAAGAGTCAGTCCTCTAGTAGTTAAGTCGGCATTGTGCCTTTTGTATTTAATTCCGATGCATTTTCTGTGTTTCATCGTCAATAAGAGGGTCAGAGGGATACAGTAAACCTGAAGTGGTGCATCGGAATCCGTAACTAGTGCCACAGGAATGGTTCAAAACATAGACAGTAAGAAGAGACAGTTTTCTTGCACTTAAGTCGGCAGTGTGGCTTTTGTATTTAATTCCGATGCAATTTCTGTGATTCATCTCCAATATGAAGGTCAGAGGGATACAGTAAACTTGAAGTGAAACATCGGAACCTATAACTAGTGTCACAGGTAAGGTTCAAAACATAGACAGTAAGAAGAGTCAGTTTTCTTGTACTTAATTCGGCATTGTGCCTTTTGTATGTAATTCCGATGCAATTTCTGTGTTTCATCGTCAATAAGAAGGTCAGAGGGATACAGTAAACCTGAAGTGAGGCATCGGAATCTATAACTAGTGTCATAGGAATAATTCAAAACATAGACAGTAAGAAGAGTCAGTCTTCTAGTACTTAAGTCGGCATTGTGCCTTTTGTATTTAATTCCGATGCATTTTCTGTGTTTCATTGTCAATAAGAAGGTCAGAGGGATACAGTAAACCTGAAATGATGCATCGGAATCTGTAACTAGTGTCACAGGAATAGTTCAAAACATAGATATTAAGAAGAGTCTGTTTTCTTGTACTTATGTCGGCATTGCGCCTTTTCTATTTCATTGCGATGCAATTACTGTGTTTCGTCGTCAATAAGAAGGTCAGAGGGATACAGTAAACCTGAAGTGAAGCATCGGAATCTATAACTAGTGTCACATGAATGGTTCAAAACATAGACAGTAAGAAGAGTCGGTCTTTTTGTACTTAAGTCGGCATTGAGCCTTTTGTATTTAATACCGATGCAATTTCTGTGTTTCATTGTCTATACGAGGGTCAGAGGGATACAGTAAACCTGAAGTGAAGCATCGGATTCTATAACTTGTGTCACAGGAATGGTTCAAATCATAGACAGTAAGAAGGGTCAGTCTTCATGTACTTAAGTCGGCATTGTGCCTTTTGTATTTAATTCCGAAGCTATATCTGTGTTTCTTCGTCAATAAGAAGGTCAGAGGGATACAGTAAACCTGAAGTGAAGCATCGGAATCTATAACTAGTGTCACTGGAATGGTTCAAAACATAGACAGTAAGAAGAGTCAGTCTTCTAGTACTTAAGTCGGCATTGAGCCTTTTGTATTTAATTCCGATGCAATTTACGTGTTTCATCGTCAATAAGAAGGTCAGAGGGATACAGTAAACCTGAAGTGAAGCATCGGAATATATAACTAGTGTCACAGGAACGATTCAAACCATAGACAGTAAGAAGAGTCAGTGTTCTTGTACTGAAGTCGGCATTGTGCCTTTTGTATATAATTCCGATGCAATTTCTGTGTTTCATCGTCAATAAGAAGGTCAGAGGGATACAGTAAACCTGAAGTGAAGCATCGGATTCTATAACTGGTGTCACAGGAATGGTACAAAACATAGACAGAAGGAAGATTCAGTCTTCTTGTACTTAAGTCGGCATTGTGCTTTTGTATTTAATTCCGATGCAATTTCTGTGTTTCATCGTCAATAAGAAGGTCAGAGGGATACAGTAAACCTGAAGTGAAGCATCGGAATCTATAACTAGTGGCACAGGAATGGTTCAAAACATAAACAGTATGTAGAGTCAGTCTTCTAGTACTTTAGTCGGCATTGTGCCTTTTGTGTTTAATTCCGATGCAATATCTGTGTTTCATCGTCAATAAGAAGGTCAGAGGGATACAGTAAACCTGAAGTGAACATCAGAATCTATAACTAGTGGCACAGGAATGGTTCAAATCATAAACAGTACGTAGAGTCAGTCTTCTTGTACTTTAGTCGGCATTGTGCCTTTTGTATTTAATTCCGATGCTATTTAAGTGCTTCATCGTCATTAAGAAGATCAGCTGGATACAGTAGACCTGAAGTGAAGCATCGAAATCTATGTCACAGGAATGGTTCAAAACATAGACAGAAAGAAGAGCCAGTCTTCTTGTACGTGAGTCGGCATAGTGCCTTTTTATTTAATCCCGAAGAATTTTCTGTGTTTGATCGTCAATAAGAAGGTCAGAGGGATACAGTAACCCTGAAGTGAAGCATCGTAAACTATAACTAGTGTCACAGGAATGGTTGAAACCATAGACAGTAAGAAGAGTCAGTGTTCGTGTACTGAAGTCGGCATTGTGCTTTTTGTATTTAATTAAGATGCAATTTCTGTGTTTCAACGTCAATAATGAGGTCAGAGGGATACAGTAAATCTGAAGTGACTCATCGGAATCTATAACTAGTGACACAGGAATGGTTCAAAACATAGACAGTAAGAAGAGTCAGTCATCTTGTACTTAAGTCGGCATTGTGCCTTTTGTATTTAATTAAGATGGAATTTCTGTGTTTCATCGTCAATAAGAAGGTGAATGGGATACAGTAAACCTGAAGTGAAGCATCGGAAGCTGTAACTAGTGTCACAGGAATGGTTCAAAACATAGAGATTAAGAAGAGTCAGTTTTCTTGTACTTAAGTCGGCATAGTGCATTTTGTATATAATTCCGATGCAATTTCTGTGTTTCATCGTCAATAAGAAGGTCAGAGGGATACAGTAAACCTGAAGTGAAGCATCGGAATCTATAACTAGTGTCACAGGAATGGTTCAAACCATAGACAGTAAGAAGAGTCAGTGTTCTTGTACTGAATTTGGCATTGTGCCTTTTGTATATAATTCCGTTGCAACTTCTGTGTTTCATCGTCAATAAGAAGGTCAGCTGGATACAGTGAACCTGAAGAGAAGCATCGGAATCTATAACTAGTGTCACAGGAATGGTTCAAAACATAGACAGTAAGAAGAGTCAGTCTTCTTGTACTTAAGTCTGCATTGTGCCTTTTGTATATACTTCCGATGCAATTTCTGTGTTTCATCGTCAATAAGAAGGTCAGAGGGATACAGTAAACCTGAAGTGAAGCATCGGAATCTATAACTAGTGTCACAGGAATGGTTCAAAACATAGACAGGCAGAAGAGGCAGTTTTCTTGTACTTAAGTCGGCATTGTGCCTTTTGTATTTAATTCCGATGCAATTTCTGTGTTTCATCGTCAATAAGAAGGTCAGAGGGATACAGTAAATCTGAAGTGAAGCATCGGAATCTATAACTAGTGTCACAGGAATGGTTCAAACAATAGACAGTAAGATGAGTCAGTGTTCTTGTACTGAATTCGGCATTGTGCCTTTTGTATATAATTCCGTTGCAATTTCTGTGTTTCATCGTCAATAAGAAGGTCAGCTGGATACAGTGAATCTGAAGAGAAGCATCGGAATCTATAACTAGTGCCACAGGAATGGTTCAAAACATAGGCAGTAAGAAGAGCCAGTCTTCTTGTACTTGAGTTGGCATTGTGCCTTTTGTATTTAATACCGATGAGATTTCTGTGTTTGATCGTCAATAAGAAGGTCAGAGGGATACAGTAAACCCGAAGTTAAGCATCGGAATCTATAACTAGTGTCACAGGAATGGTAGAAAACGTTGACAGTAAGAAGAGTCAGTCTTCTTGTACTTAAGTCGGTATTGTGCCTTTTGTATTTAATTTGGATGCAATATTTGTGTTTCATCGTCAATAAGAAGGTCAGAGGGATACAGAAAACCTGAAGTGAAGCATCGGATTCTATTACTAGTGTCACAGGAATGGTTCAAAACATTGACAGTAAGAAGAGTCAGTCTTCTAGAACTTAAGTCGGCATTGTGCCTTTTGTATTTAATTCTGATGCATATTCTGTGCTTCATCGTCAATAACAAGGTCCAAGGGATACAGTAAACCTGAAAGGAAGCATCGGAATCTAAAACCGGTCTCACAGGAAAGGTTCAAAACATGGACAGTAAGAAGAGCCAGTCTTCTCGTAGTTGAGTCGGCATTGTGCCTCTTGTATTTAATTCAGATGCAATTTCTGTGTTTCATCGTCAGTACGACGGTCAAAGGGATACAGTAAACCTGAAGTGAAGCATCGGAATCTATAACTAGTGTCACAGGAATGGTTCAAAAGATAGACAGTAGGAAGAGTCAGTCTTCTTGTACTTAAGTCTGCATTGCGCCTTTTGTATATAATTTCGAAGCTATATCTGGGTTTCTTCGTCAATAAGAAGGTCAGAGGGATACAGGAAACCTGAAGTGAAGCATCGGAATCTATAACTAGTGTCATAGGAATGGTTCAAAACAAAGACAGTAAGAAGAGTCAGTTTTCTTGTACTTAAATCGGCATTGTGCCTTTTGTATTTAATTCCGATGCAATTTCTGTGTTTCATCGTCAACAAGAAGGTCACAGGGATACAGTAACCCGGAAGTGAAGCATCGGAAACTATAACTAGTGTCACAGGAATAGTTCAAAACATAACCAGTATGAAGAGTCAGTTTTCTTGTACTTAGGTCGGTAATGTACCGTTTGTATTTAATTCCGATGGAATTTCTGTGTTTCATTGTCAATAAGAAGGTCAGAGAGATACAGTAAACCTGAAGTGAAGCATCGGAATCTATAACTAGTGTCACAGGAATGGATCAAAACATAGACAATAAGAAGAGTCTGTTTTCTTGTACTTAAGTCGGCATTGTGCCTTTTGTATGTAATTCCGATGCAATTTCTGTGTTTCATCGTCAATAAGGAGGTCAGTGGGATACAGTAAACCTGAAGTGAAGCATCGGAATCTACAACTAGTGTCACAGGAATGGTTCAAAACATAATCAGTAAGAAGAGCCAGTCTTCTTGTACATGAGTCGGCATTCTGCCTTTTGCATTTAATTCCGTTGCAATTTGTGTGTTTCATCGTCAATAAGAAGGTCAGCTGGTTATTGTAAACCTGAAGTGAAGCATCGGAATCGATAACTAGTGTCACAGGAATGGTTCAAAACACAGACAGGTAGTATAGCCAGTCTTCTTGTACTTGAGCCGGCATTGTGCCTTTTGTATTTAATTCCGATGCAATTTCTGTGTTTCATCGTCAATACGACGGTCAGAGGGATACAGTAAACCTGAAGTGAAGCATCGGAAACTATAACTAGGGTCACAGGAATGGTTCAAAACATAGACAGTAAGAAGAGTCAGTCCTCTAGTAGTTAAGTCGGCATTGTGCCTTTTGTATTTAATTCCGATGCATTTTCTGTGTTTCATCGTCAATAAGAGGGTCAGAGGGATACAGTAAACCTGAAGTGGTGCATCGGAATCCGTAACTAGTGTCACAGGAATGGTTCAAAACATAGACAGTGAGAAGAGACAGTTTTCTTGTACTTAAGTCAGCATTGTGCCTTTTGTATTTAATTCCGATGCAATTTCTGTGATTCATCTCCAATATGAAGGTCAGAGGGATACAGTAAACTTGAAGTGAAACATCGGAACCTATAACTAGTGTCACAGGTAAGGTTCAAAACATAGACAGTAAGAAGAGTCAGTTTTCTTGTACTTAATTCGGCATTGTGCCTTTTGTATGTAATTCCGATGCAATTTCTGTGTTTCATCGTCAATAAGAAGGTCAGAGGGATACAGTAAACTTGAAGTGAAACATCGGAACCTATAACTAGTGTCACAGGTAAGGTTCAAAACATAGACAGTAAGAAGAGTCAGTTTTCTTGTACTTAATTCGGCATTGTGCCTTTTGTATGTAATTCCGATGCATTTTCTGTGTTTCATTGTCAATAAGAGGGTCAGAGGGATACAGTAAACCTGAAGTGATGCATCGGAATCTATAACTAGTGTCACAGGAATGTTTCAAAACATAGATATTAAGAAGAGTCTGTTTTCGTGTACTTATGTCGGCATTGCGCCTTTTCTATTTAATTGCGATGCAATTACAGTGTTTCGTCGTCAATAAGAAGGTCAGAGGGATACAGTAAACCTGAAGTGAAGCATCGGAATCTATAACTAGTGTCACATGAATGGTTCAAAACATAGACAGTAAGAAGAGTCAGTCTTTTTGTACTTAAGTCGGCATTGAGCCTTTTGTATTTAATACCGATGCAATTTCTGTGTTTCATCGTCTATACGAAGGTCAGAGGGATACAGTAAACCTGAAGTGAAGCATCGGATTCTATAACTTGTGTCATAGGAATGGTTCAAATCGTAGACAGTAAGAAGGGTCAGTCTTCATGTACTTATGTCGGCATTGTGCCTTTTGTATTTAATTCCGAAGCTATATCTGTGTTTCTTCGTCATTAAGAAGGTCACAGGGATACAGTAAACCTGAAGTGAAGCATCGGAATCTATAACTAGTGTCACTGGAATGGTTCAAGCCATAGACAGTAAGAAGAGCCAGTCTTCTTGTACTTGAGTCGGCATTGTGCCTTTTGTATTTAATTCCGATGCAATTTCTGTGTTTTATCGTCAATTCGACGGTGAGAGGGATACAGTAAACCTGAATTGTAGCATCGGAATCTATAACTAGTGTCACAGGAATAATTCAAAACATAGACAGTAAGAAGAGTCAGTCTTCTAGTACTTAAGTCGGCATTGTGCCTTTTGTATTTAATTCCGATGCAATTTACGTGTTTCATCGTCAATAAGAAGGTCAGAGGGATACAGTAAACCTGAAGTGAAGCATCGGAATATATAACTAGTGTCACAGGAACGATTCAAACCATAGACAGTAAGAAGAGTCAGTGTTCTTGTACTGAAGTCGGCATTGTGCCTTTTGTATATAATTCCGATGCAATTTCTGTGTTTCATCGTCAATAAGAAGGTCAGAGGGATACAGTAAACCTGAAGTGAAGCATCGGATTCTATAACTGGTGTCACAGGAATGGTACAAAACATAGACAGAAGGAAGATTCAGTCTTCTTGTACTTAAGTCGGCATTGCGCTTTTGTATTTAAATCCGATGCAATTTCTGTGTTTCATCGTCAATAAGAAGGTCAGAGGGATACAGTAAACCTGAAGTTAAGCATCGGAATCTATAACTAGTGGCACAGGAATGGTTCAAAACATAAACAGTACGTAGAGTCAGTCTTCTTGTACTTTAGTCGGCATTGTGCCTTTTGTGTTTAATTCCGATGCTATTTAAGTGCTTCATCGTCATTGAGAAGATCAGCTGGATACAGTAGACCTGAAGTGAAGCATCGAAATCTATGTCACAGGAAAGGTTCAAAACATAGACAGAAAGAAGAGCCAGTTTTCTTGTACTTGAGTCGGCATTGTGCCATTTGCATTTAATTCCGATGAGATTTCTGTGTTTGATCGTCAATAAGAAGGTCAGAGGGATACAGTAACCCTGAAGTGAAGCATCGTAAACTATAACTAGTGTCACAGGAATGGTTGAAACCATAGACAGTAAGAAGAGTCAGTGTTCTTGTACTGAAGTCGGCATTGTGCCTTTTGTATTTAATTAAGATGCAATATCTGTGTTTCAACGTCAATAATTTGGTCAGAGGGATACAGTAAATCTGAAGTGACTCATCGGAATCTATAACTAGTGACACAGGAATGGTTCAAAACATAGACAGTAGGAAGAGTCAGTCATCTTGTACTTAAGTCGGCATTGTGCCTTTTGTATTTAGTTAAGATGGAATTTCTGTGTTTCATCGTCAATAAGAAGGTGAAGGGGATACAGTAAACCTGAAGTGAAGCATCGGAAGCTGTAACTAGTGTCACAGGAATGGTTCAAAACATAGACAGTAAGAAGAGTCAGTCTTCTTGTACTTAAGTCGGCATTGTGCCTTTTGTATATAATTCCGATGCAATATCTGTGTTTCATCGTCAATAAGAAGCTCAGAGGGATACAGTAAACCTGAAGTGAAGCATCGGAATCTATAACTAGTGTCACAGGAATGGTTCAAAACATAGAGATTAAGAAGAGTCAGTTTTCTTGTACTTAAGTCGGCATAGTGCCTTTTGTATATAATTCCGATGCAATTTCTGTGTTTCATCGTCAATAAGAAGGTCAGAGGGATACAGTAAACCTGAAGTGAAGCATCGGAATCTATAACTAGTGTCACAGGAATGGTTCAAACCATAGACAGTAAGAAGAGTCAGTGTTCTTGTACTGAATTTGGCATTGTGCCTTATGTATATAATTCCGTTGCAACTTCTGTGTTTCATCGTCAATAAGAAGGTCAGCTGGATACAGTGAACCTGAAGAGAAGCATCGGAATCTATAACTAGTGCCACAGGAATGGTTCAAAACATAGGCAGTAAGAAGAGCCAGTCTTCTCGTAGTTGAGTCGGCATTGTGCCTCTTCTGTGTTTCATCGTCAGTACGACGGGCAAGGGATACAGTTAACCTGAAGTGAAGCATCGGAATCTATAACTAGTGTCACAGGAATGGTTCAAAACATAGACAGTAAGAAGAGTCAGTCTTCTTGTACTTAAGTCTGCATTGTGCCTTTTGTATATACTTCCGATGCAATTTCTGTGTTTCATCGTCAATAAGAAGGTCAGAGGGATACAGTAAACCTGAAGTGAAGCATCGGAATCTATAACTAGTGTCACAGGAATGGTTCAAAACATAGACAGTAAGAAGAGGCAGTTTTCTTGTACTTAAGTCGGCATTGTGCCTTTTGTATTTAATTCCGATGCAATTTCTGTGTTTTATCGTCAATAAGAAGGTCAGAGGGATACAGTAAATCTGAAGTGAAGCATCGGAATCTATAACTAGTGTCACAGGAATGGTTCAAACATAGACAGTAAGAAGAGTCAGTTTTCTTGTACTTAATTCGGCATTGTGCCTTTTGTATGTAATTCCGATGCAATTTCTGTGTTTCATCGTCAATAAGACGGTCAGCTGGATACAGTAAACCTGAAGCGAAGCATTGGAATCTATAACTAGTGTCTCAGGAATGGTTCAAAACATTGACAGGAAGTATAGCCAGTCTTCTTGTACTTGAGTCGGCATTGTGCCTTTTGTATTTAATTCCGATGCAATTTCTGTGTTTCATCGTCAATACGACGGTGAGAGGGATACAGTAAACCTGAATTGAAGCATCGGAATCTATAACTAGAGTCACAGGAATAATTCAAAACATAGACAGTAAGAAGAGTCAGTCTTGTAGTACTTAAGTCGGCACTGTGCCTTTTGTATTTAATTCCGATGCATTTTCTGTGTTTCATTGTCAATAAGAGCGTCATAGGGATACAGTAAACCTGAAGTGATGCATCGGAATCTATAACTAGTGTCACAGGAATGGTTCAAAACATAGATATTAAGAAGAGTCTGTTTTCTTGTACTTATGTCGGCATTGCGCCTTTTCTATTTAATTCCGATGAAATTACTGTGTTTCGTCGTCAATAAGAAGGTCAGAGGGATACAGTAAACCTGAAGTGAAGCATCGGAATCCATAACTAGTGTCACAGGAATGGTTCAAATCATAGACAGTAAGAAGGGTCAGTCTTCTTGTACTTGAGTCGGCATTGTGCCTTTTGTATTTAATTCCGATGCAATTTACGTGTTTCATCGTCAATAAGAAGCTCAGAGGGATACAGTAAACCTGAAGTGAAGCATCGGAATCTATAACTAGTTTCACAGGAACGATTCAAACCATAGACAGTAAGAAGAGTCAGTGTTCTTGTACTGAAGTCGGCATTGTGCCTTTTGTATATAATTCCGATGCAATTTCTGTGTTTCATCGTCAATAAGAAGATCCAAGGGATACAGTACACCTGAAGTGAAGCATCGGATTCTATAACTGGTGTCACAGGAATGGTACAAAACATAGACAGAAGGAAGAGTCAGTCTTCTTGATCTTAAGTCGGCATTGTGCTTTTGTATTTAATTCCGATGCCATTTCTGTGTTTCATCGTCAATAAGAAGGTCAGAGGGAAACAGTAAACCTGAAGTGAAGCATCGGAATCTATAACTAGTGGCACAGGAATGGTTCAAAACATAAACAGTACGTAGAGTCAGTCTTCTTGTACTTTAGTCGGCATTGTGCCTTTTGTATATAATTCCGATGCAATATCTGTGTTTCATCGTCAATAAGAAGCTCAGAGGGATACAGTAAACCTGAAGTGAAGCATCGGAATCTATAACTAGTGCCACCGGAATGGTTCAAAACATAGGCAGTAGGAAGGGCCAGTTTTCTTGTACTTGGGTCGGCATTTTGCCTTTTGTATTTAATTCGGATGCAATATCTTTGTTTCATAGTCAATAAGAACGTCAGAGGGTTACAGTAAACCTGAAGTGAAGCATCGGATTCTATAACTAGTGTCACAGGATTGGTACAAAACATAGACCGAAGGAAGAGTCAGTCTTCTTGTACTTAAGTCGGCATTGTGCTTTTGTATTTAATTACGATTCAATTTCTGTGTTTCATCGTCAATAAGAAGGTCAGAGGGAAACAGTAAACCTGAAGTGAACATCGGAATCTATAACTAGTGGCACAGGAATGGTTCAAATCATAAACAGTACGTAGAGTCAGTCTTCTTGTACTTTAGTCGGCATTGTGCCTTTTGTATTTAATTCCGATGCTATTTAAGTGCTTCATCGTGATTAAGAAGATCAGCTGGATACAGTAGACCTGAAGTGAAGCATCGAAATCTATAACTAGTGTCACAGGAATGGTTCAAAACATAGCCAGAAAGAAGAGCCAGTCTTCTTGTACTTGAGTCGGCATTGTGCCTTTTGTATTTAATCCCGAAGAATTTTCTGTGTTTGATCGTCAATAAGAAGGTCAGAGGGATACAGTAAACCTGAAGTGAAGGATCGTAATCTATAACTAGTGTCACAGGAATGGTTGAAACCATAGACAGTAAGAAGAGTCAGTGTTCTTGTACTGAAGTCGGCATTGTGCCTTTTGTATTTAATTAAGATGCAATTTCTGTGTTTCAACGTCAATAATGAGGACAGAGGGATACAGTAAATCAGAAGTGACTCATGGGAATCTATAACTAGTGACACAGGAATGGTTCAAATCATAGGCAGTAAGAAGGGTCAGTCTTCATGTACTTAAGTCGGCATTGTGCCTTTTGTATTTAATTCCGAAGTTATATCTGTGTTTCTTCGTCAATTAGAAGGTCAGAGGGATACAGTAAACCTGAAGTGAAGCATCGGAATCTATAACTAGTGTCACTGGAATGGTTCAAAACATAGACAGTAAGAAGAGCCAGTCTTCTTGTACTTGAGTCGGCATTTTTCCTTTTGTATTTAATTCTAATGCAATTTCTGTGTTTCATCGTCAATACGACGGTGAGAGGGATACAGTAAACCTGAATTGTAGCTAGTGTCACAGGAATAATTCAAAACATAGACAGTAAGAAGAGTCAGTCTTCTAGTACTTAAGTCGGCATTGTGCCTTTTGTATTTAATTCCGATGCAATTTACGTGTTTCATCGTCAATAAGAAGGTCAGAGGGATACAGTAAACCTGAAGTGAAGCATCGGAATCTATAACTAGTGTCACAGGAATGGTTCAAACCATAGACAGTAAGAAGAGTCAGTGTTCTTGTACTGAATTTGGCATTGTGCCTTTTGTATATAATTCCGTTGCAACTTCTGTGTTTCATCGTCAATAAGAAGGTCAGCTGGATACAGAGAACCAGAAGAGAAGCATCGGAATCTATAACTAGTGCCACAGGAATGGTTCAAAACATAGGCAGTAAGAAGAGCCAGTCTTCTTGTACTTGAGTCGGCATTGTGCCTTTTGTATTTAATTCCGATGAGATTTCTGTGTTTGATCGTCAATAAGAAGGTCAGAGGGATACAGTAAAATTGAAGTTAAGCATCGGAATCTATAACTAGTGTCACAGGAATGGAAGAAACATTGACAGTAAGAAGAGTCAGTCTTCTAGTACTTAAGTCGGCATTGTGCCTTTTGTATATAATTCCGATGCAATTTCTGTGTTTCATCGTCAATAAGAAGGTCAGAGGGATACAGTAAACCTGAAGTGAAGCATCGGAATCTATAACTAGTGTCACAGGAATGGTTCGAAACATAGACTGTAAGAAGAGGCAGTTTTCTTGTACTTAAGTCGGCATTGTGCCCTTTGTATTTAATTCCGAGGCAATTTCTGTGTTTCATCGTCAATAAGAAGGTCAGAGGGATACAGTAAATCTGAAGTGAAGCATCGGAATCTATAACTAGTGTCACAGGAATGGTTCAAAACATAGACAGTAATAAGAGTCAGTTTTCTTGTACTTAATTCAGCATTGTGCCTTTTGTATGTAATTCCGATGCAATTTCTGTGTTTCATCGTCAATAAGAAGGTCAGAGGGATACAGTAAACCTGAAGTGAAGCATCGGAATCTATAACTAGTGTCACAGGAATGGTACAAAACATAGACAGTAAGAAGAGTCAATTTTCTTGTACTTAAGTCGGCATTGTGCCTTTTCTATTTAATTCAGATGCAATTTCTGTTTATCGGCGTCAATAAGAAGGTCCAAGGGATTCAGTTAACCTGAAGTGAAGCATCGTACCCTATAACCGGTCTCAGAGGAAATGTTCAAATCATAGACAGTAAGAAGAGCCAGTCTTCTTGTACATGAGTCGGCATTGTGCCTTTTTGTATTTTATTCCGATGCAATTTCTGTGTTTCATCGTCAATAAGATGGTCAGCTGGATACAGTAAACCTGAAGCGAAGCATTGGAATCGATAACTAGTGTCTCAGGAGTGGTTCAAAACATAGACAGTACGTAGAGTCAGTTTTCTTGTACTTAAGCCGGCATTGTGCCTTTTGTATTTAATTCCGATTCCATTTCTGTGTTTCATCGTCAATAAGAAGGTCCAAGGGATACAGTAAACCTGAAGTGAAGCATCGGAATCTATAACTAGTGTCACAAGAATGGTTCAAAACATAGACAGTAAGAAGAGTCAGTCTTCTTGTACTTAAGTCAGCATTGTTCCTTTTCTATTTTATTAAGATGCATATTCTGTGTTTCATCGTCAATAACAAGGTCCAAGGGATACAGTAAACCTGAAAGGAAGCATCGGAATCTATAACTAGTGTCACAGGAATGGTTCAAATCATAGACAGTAAGAAGGGTCAATCTTCATGTACTTAAGTCGGCATTGTGCCTTTGTATTTAATTCCGAAGCTATATCTGTGTCTCTTCGTCAATAAGAAGGTCAGAGGGATACAGTAAACCTGAAGTGAAGCATCGGATTCTATAACTAGTGTCACAGGAATGGTACAAGCATAGAGAGAAGGAAGAGTCAGTCTTCTTGTACTTAAGTCGGCATAGTGCTTTTGTATTTAATTCCGATGCAATTTCTGTGTTTCATCGTCAATAAGAAGGTCAGAGGGATACAGTAAACCTGAAGTGAAGCATCGGAATCTATAACTAGTGTCACAGGAATGGTTCAAAACATAAACAGTACGTAGAGTCAGTTTTCTTGTACTTAAGCCGATATTGTGCCTTTTGTATTTAATTCCGATGCCATTTCTGTGTTTCATCGTCAATAAGAAGTCCAAGGGATACAGTAAACGTGAAGTGAAGCATCGGAATCTATAACTAGTATCACAGGAATGGTTCAAAACATAGACAGTAAGAAGAGTCAGTCTTCTTGTACTTAAGTCAGCATTGTTCCTTTTCTATTTAATTATGATGCATATTCTGTGTTTCATCGTCAATAACAAGGTCCAAGGGATACAGTAAACCTGAAAGGAAGCATCGGAATCTAAAACCTGTCTCACAGGAAAGGTTCAAAACATGGACAGTAAGAAGAGCCAGTCTTCTCGTAGTTGAGTCGGCATTGTGACTCTTGTATTTAATTCAGATGCAATTTCTGTGTTTCATCGTCAGTAAGACGGTCAGACGGATACAGTAAACCTGAAGTGAAGCATCGGAATCTATAACTAGTGTCACAGGAATAATTCAAAGCATAGACAGTACGAAGAGTCAGTATTCTTGTACATGAGTCGGCATTGTGCCTTTTTGTATTTAATTACGATGCAATTTCTTTGTTTCATCGTCAATACGACGGTGAGAGGGATACAGTAAACCTGAAGTGAAGCATCGGAATCTGTAACTAGTGTCACAGGAATGGTTCAAATCATAGACAGTAAGAAGGGTCAGTCTTCATGTACTGAAGTCGGCATTGTGCGTTTTGTCTTTAATTCCGAAGCTATATCTGTGTTTCTTCGTCAATAAGATGGTCAGAGGGATACAGTAAACCTGAAGTGAAGCATCGGAATCTATAACTAGTGTCACTGGAATGGTTCAAAACATAGACAGTAAGAAGAGCCATTCTTCTTGTACATGAGTCGGCACTGTGCCTTTTGTATTTAATTCAGATGCAATTTCTGTTTTTCATCGTCAATAAGAAGGTCAGAAGGATACAGTAAACCAGAAGAGAAGCATCGGAATCTATAACTAGTGTCACAGGAATGGTTCAAAACAAAGACAGTAAGAAGAGTCAGTTTTCTTGTACTTAAATCGGCATTGTGCCTTTTGTATTTAATTCCGAAGCAATTTATGTGTTTCATCGTCAATAAGAAGGTCACAGGGATACAGTAAACCGGAATTGAAGCATCGGAATCTATAACTAGTGTCACAGGAATGGTTCAAAGCATAACCAGTAAGAAGAGTCAGTTTTCTTGTACTTAGGTCGGTATTGTACCGTTTGTATTTAATTCCGATGCAATTTCTGTATTTCATCGTCAATAAGAAGGTCAGCTGGATACAGAAAACCTGAAGAAAAGCAGCGGAATCTATAACTAGTGCCAGAGGAATGGTTCAAAACATAGGCAGTAAGAAGAGCCAGTCTTCTTGTACTGGAGTCGGCATTGTGCCTTTTGTATTTAATTCCGATGAGATTTCTGTGTTTGATCGTCAATAAGAAGGTCAGAGGGATACAGTAAACCTGAAGTTAAGCATCGGAATCTATAACTAGTGTCACAGGAATGGTAGAAACATTGACAGTAAGAAGAGTCAGTCTCCTAGTACTTAAGTCGGCATTGTGCCTTTTGTATTTAATTCTGATGCATATTCTGTGTTTCATCGTCAATAACAAGGTCCAAGGGATGCAGTAAACCTGAAAGGAAGCATCGGAATCTAAAACCTGTCTCACAGGAAAGGTTCAAATCATGGACAGAAAGATGAGCCAGGCTTCTCGTAGTTGAGTCGGCATTGTGCCTCTTGTATTTAATTCAGATGCAATTTCTGTGTTTCATCGTCAGTACGACTGTCAGAGGGATACAGTTAACCTGAAGTGAAGCATCAAAATCTATAACTAGTGTCACAGGAGAGGTTCAAACATAGACAGTAAGACGAGGCAGTTTTCTTGTACTTAAGTCGGCATTGTGCCTTTTGTAATTAATTCCGATGCAATTTCTGTGTTTCATCGTCAATAAGAAGGTCAGAGGGATACAGTAAATCTGAAGTGAAGCATCGGAACCTATAACTAGTGTCACAGGAATGGATCAAAACATAGACAGTAAGAAGAGTCAGTTTTCTTGTACTTAATTCGGCATTGTGCCTTTTGTATGTAATTCCGATGCAATTTCCGTGTTTCATGGTCAATAAGAAGGTCACCTGGATACAGTAAACCTGAAGCGAAGCATTGGAATCTATAACTAGTGTCTCAGGAATGGTTCAAAACATAGACAGGAAGTATAGCCAGTCTTCTTGTACTTGAGTCGGCATTGTGACTTTTGTATTTAATTCCGATGCAATCTCTGTGTTTCATCGTCAATACGACGGTGAGAGGGATACAGTAAACCTGAATTAAAGCATCGGATTCTAACTAGTGTCACAGGAATAATTCAAAACATAGACAGTAAGAAGAGTCAATCTTGTAGTACTTAAGTCGGCATTGTGCCTTTTGCATTTAATTCCGATGCATTTTCTGTGTTTCATTGTCAATAAGAGGGTCAGAGGGATACAGTAAACCTGAAGTGATGCATCGGAATCTATAACTAGTGTCACAGGAATGGTTCAAAACATAGATATTAAGAAGAGTCTGTTTTCTTGTACTTATGTCGGCATTGCGCCTTTTCTATTTAATTCCGATGTAATTACTGTGTTTCGTCGTCAATAAGAAGGTCAGACGGATACAGTAAACCTGAAGTGAAGCATCGGAATCTATTACTAGTGTCACATGAATGGTTCAAAACATAGACAGTAAGAACAGTCAGTCTTTGTGTACTTAAGTCGGCATTGAGCCTTTTCTATTTAATACCGATGCAATTTCTGTGTTTCATCGTCTATACGAAGGTCAGAGGGATACAGTAAACCTGAAGTGAAGCATCGGAATCTATAACTAGTGTCACAGGAACGATTCAAACCACAGACAGTAAGAAGAGTCAGTGTTCTTGTACTGAAGTCGGCATTGTGCCTTTTGTATATAATTCCGATGCAATTTCTGTGTTTCATCGTCAATAAGAAGGTCAGAGGGATACAGTAAACCTGAAGTGAAGCATCGGAATCTATAACTAGTGTCACTGGAATGGTTCAAAACATAGACAGAAAGAAGAGCCATTCTTCTTGTACTTGAGTCGGCACTGTGCCTTTTGTATTTAATTCAGATGCAATTTCTGTATTTCATCGTCAATAAGAAGGTCAAAGGGATACAGTAAACCAGAAGTGAAGCATCGGAATCTATAACTAGTGTCACAGGAATGGTTCAAAGCATAACCAGTAAGAAGAGTCAGTTTTCTTGTACTTAGGTCGGTATTGTACCGTTTGTATTTAATTCCGATGCAATTTCTGTATTTCATCGTCAATAAGAAGGTCAGAGGGTACAGTAAACCTGAAGTGAAGCATCGGAATCTATAACTAGTGTCACAGGAATGGTTCAAAACATAGACAGTAAGAAGAGGCAGTTTTCTTGTACTTAAGTCGGCATTGTGCCTTTTGTATTTAATTCCGGTGCAATTTCTGTGTTTCATCGTCAATAAGAAGGTCAGAGGGATACAGTAAATCTGAAGTGAAGCATCGGAACCTATAACTAGTGTCACAGGAATGATTCAAAACATAGACAGTAAGAAGAGTCAGTTTTCTTGTACTTAATTCGGCATTGTGCCTTATGTATGTAATTCCGATGCAATTTCTGTGTTTCATGGTCAATACGAAGGTCAGCTGGATACAGTAAACCTGAAGCGAAGCATTGGAATCTATAACTAGTGTCTCAGGAATGGTTCAAAACATAGAAAGGAAGTATAGCCAGTCTTCTTGTACTTGAGTCTGCATTGTGCCTTTTGTATTTAATTCCGATGCAATTTCTGTGTTTCATCGTCAATACGACGGTGAGAGGGATACAGTAAACCTGAATTGAAGCATCGGAATCTATAACTAGTGTCACAGGAATAATTCAAAACATAGACAGTAAGAAGAGTCAGTCTTGTAGTACTTAAGTCGGCATTGTGCCTTTTGCATTTAATTCCGATGCATTTTCTGTGTTTCATTGTCAAATAGATGGTCAGAGGGATACAGTAAACCTGAAGTGACGCATCGGAATCTATAACTAGTGTCACAGGAATAGTTCAAAACATAGAAATCAAGAAGAGTCTGTTTTCTTGTACTTTTGTCGGCATTGCGCCTTTTCTATTTAATTCCGATGCAATTACTGTGTTTCGTCGTCAATAACAAGGTCAGAGGGATACAGTAAACCTGAAGCGAAGCATCGGAATCTATAACTAGTGTCACATGAATGGTTCAAAACAGAGACAGTAAGAAAAGTCAGTCTTTTTGTACTTAAGTCGGCATTGAGCCTTTTGTATTTAATACCGATGCAATTTCTGTGTTTCATCGTCTATACGAAGGTCAGAGGGATACAGTAAACCTGAAGTGAAGCATTGGAACCTATAACTAGTGTCACAGGAACGATTCAAACCATAGACAGTAAGAAGAGTCAGTGTTCTTGTACTGAAGTCGGCATTGTGCCTTTTGTATATACTTCCGATGCAATTTCTGTGTTTCATCGTCAATAAGAAGGTCAGAGGGATACAGTAAACCTGAAGTGAAGCATCGGATTCTATAACTAGTGTCACAGGAATGGTACAAAGCATAGACAGAAGGAAGAGTCAGTCTTCTTGTACTTAAGTCGGCATTGTGCTTTTGTATTTAATTCCGATGCAATTTCTGTGTTTCATCGGCAATAAGAAGGTCAGAGGGATACAGTAAACCTGAAGTGAAGCATCGGAATCTGTAACTGGTGGCACAGGAATGGTTCAAAACATAAACAGTACGTAGAGTCAGTCTTCTTGTACTTAAGCCGGCATTGTGCCATTTGTATTTAATTCCGATGCCATTTCTGTGTTTCATCGTCAATAAGAAAGTCCAAGGGATACAGTAAACCTGAAGTGAAGCATCGGAATCTATAACTAGTGTCACAGGAATGGTTCAAATCATAGACAGTAAGAACGGTCAATCTTCATGTACTTAAGTCGGCATTGTGCCTTTGTATTTAATTCCGAAGCTATATCTGTGTCTCTTCGTCAATAAGAAGGTCAGAGGGATACAGTAAACCTGAAGTGAAGCATCGGATTCTATAACTAGTGTCACAGGAATGGTACAAGCATAGAGAGAAGGAAGAGTCAGTCTTCTTGTACTTAAGTCGGCATAGTGCTTTTGTATTTAATTCCGATGCAATTTCTGTGTTTCATCGTCAATAAGAAGGTCAGAGGGATACAGTAAACCTGAAGTGAAGCATCGGAATCTATAACTAGTGTCACAGGAATGGTTCAAAACATAAACAGTACGTAGAGTCAGTTTTCTTGTACTTAAGCCGATATTGTGCCTTTTGTATTTAATTCCGATGCCATTTCTGTGTTTCATCGTCAATAAGAAGTCCAAGGGATACAGTAAACGTGAAGTGAAGCATCGGAATCTATAACTAGTATCACAGGAATGGTTCAAAACATAGACAGTAAGAAGAGTCAGTCTTCTTGTACTTAAGTCAGCATTGTTCCTTTTCTATTTAATTATGATGCATATTCTGTGTTTCATCGTCAATAACAAGGTCCAAGGGATACAGTAAACCTGAAAGGAAGCATCGGAATCTAAAACCTGTCTCACAGGAAAGGTTCAAAACATGGACAGTAAGAAGAGCCAGTCTTCTCGTAGTTGAGTCGGCATTGTGACTCTTGTATTTAATTCAGATGCAATTTCTGTGTTTCATCGTCAGTAAGACGGTCAGACGGATACAGTAAACCTGAAGTGAAGCATCGGAATCTATAACTAGTGTCACAGGAATAATTCAAAGCATAGACAGTAAGAAGAGTCAGTATTCTTGTACATGAGTCGGCATTGTGCCTTTTTGTATTTAATTACGATGCAATTTCTTTGTTTCATCGTCAATACGACGGTGAGAGGGATACAGTAAACCTGAAGTGAAGCATCGGAATCTGTAACTAGTGTCACAGGAATGGTTCAAATCATAGACAGTAAGAAGGGTCAGTCTTCATGTACTGAAGTCGGCATTGTGCGTTTTGTATTTAATTCCGAAGCTATATCTGTGTTTCTTCGTCAATAAGATGGTCAGAGGGATACAGTAAACCTGAAGTGAAGCATCGGAATCTATAACTAGTGTCACTGGAATGGTTCAAAACATAGACAGTAAGAAGAGCCATTCTTCTTGTACATGAGTCGGCACTGTGCCTTTTGTATTTAATTCAGATGCAATTTCTGTTTTTCATCGTCAATAAGAAGGTCAGAGGGATACAGTAAACCAGAAGAGAAGCATCGGAATCTATAACTAGTGTCACAGGAATGGTTCAAAACAAAGACAGTAAGAAGAGTCAGTTTTATTGTACTTAAATCGGCATTGTGCCTTTTGTATTTAATTCCGATGCAATTTATGTGTTTCATCGTCAATAAGAAGGTCACAGGGATACAGTAAACCGGAATTGAAGCATCGGAATCTATAACTAGTGTCACAGGAATGGTTCAAAGCATAACCAGTAAGAAGAGTCAGTTTTCTTGTACTTAGGTCGGTATTGTACCGTTTGTATTTAATTCCGATGCAATTTCTGTATTTCATCGTCAATAAGAAGGTCAGCTGGATACAGAAAACCTGAAGAAAAGCAGCGGAATCTATAACTAGTGCCAGAGGAATGGTTGAAAACATAGGCAGTAAGAAGAGCCAGTCTTCTTGTACTGGAGTTGGCATTGTGCCTTTTGTATTTAATTCCGATGAGATTTCTGTGTTTGATCGTCAATAAGAAGGTCAGAGGGATACAGTAAACCTGAAGTTAAGCATCGGAATCTATAACTAGTGTCACAGGAATGGTAGAAACATTGACAGTAAGAAGAGTCAGTCTCCTAGTACTTAAGTCGGCATTGTGCCTTTTGTATTTAATTCTGATGCATATTCTGTGTTTCATCGTCAATAACAAGGTCCAAGGGATGCAGTAAACCTGAAAGGAGGCATCGGAATCTAAAACCTGTCTCACAGGAAAGGTTCAAATCATGGACAGAAAGATGAGCCAGGCTTCTCGTAGTTGAGTCGGCATTGTGCCTCTTGTATTTAATTCAGATGCAATTTCTGTGTTTCATCGTCAGTACGACTGTCAGAGGGATACAGTTAACCTGAAGTGAAGCATCAAAATCTATAACTAGTGTCACAGGAGAGGTTCAAACATAGACAGTAAGACGAGGCAGTTTTCTTGTACTTAAGTCGGCATTGTGCCTTTTGTAATTAATTCCGATGCAATTTCTGTGTTTCATCGTCAATAAGAAGGTCAGAGGGATACAGTAAATCTGAAGTGAAGCATCGGAACCTATAACTAGTGTCACAGGAATGGATCAAAACATAGACAGTAAGAAGAGTCAGTTTTCTTGTACTTAATTCGGCATTGTGCCTTTTGTATGTAATTCCGATGCAATTTCCGTGTTTCATGGTCAATAAGAAGGTCACCTGGATACAGTAAACCTGAAGCGAAGCATTGGAATCTATAACTAGTGTCTCAGGAATGGTTCAAAACATAGACAGGAAGTATAGCCAGTCTTCTTGTACTTGAGTCGGCATTGTGACTTTTGTATTTAATTCCGATGCAATCTCTGTGTTTCATCGTCAATACGACGGTGAGAGGGATACAGTAAACCTGAATTAAAGCATCGGATTCTAACTAGTGTCACAGGAATAATTCAAAACATAGACAGTAAGAAGAGTCAATCTTGTAGTACTTAAGTCGGCATTGTGCCTTTTGCATTTAATTCCGATGCATTTTCTGTGTTTCATTGTCAATAAGAGGGTCAGAGGGATACAGTAAACCTGAAGTGATGCATCGGAATCTATAACTAGTGTCACAGGAATGGTTCAAAACATAGATATTAAGAAGAGTCTGTTTTCTTGTACTTATGTCGGCATTGCGCCTTTTCTATTTAATTCCGATGTAATTACTGTGTTTCGTCGTCAATAAGAAGGTCAGACGGATACAGTAAACCTGAAGTGAAGCATCGGAATCTATTACTAGTGTCACATGAATGGTTGAAAACATAGACAGTGAGAACAGTCAGTCTTTGTGTACTTAAGTCGGCATTGAGCCTTTTCTATTTAATACCGATGCAATTTCTGTGTTTCATCGTCTATACGAAGGTCAGAGGGATACAGTAAACCTGAAGTGAAGCATCGGAATCTATAACTAGTGTCACAGGAACGATTCAAACCACAGACAGTAAGAAGAGTCAGTGTTCTTGTACTGAAGTCGGCATTGTGCCTTTTGTATATAATTCCGATGCAATTTCTGTGTTTCATCGTCAATAAGAAGGTCAGAGGGATACAGTAAACCTGAAGTGAAGCATCGGAATCTATAACTAGTGTCACTGGAATGGTTCAAAACATAGACAGAAAGAAGAGCCATTCTTCTTGTACTTGAGTCGGCACTGTGCCTTTTGTATTTAATTCAGATGCAATTTCTGTATTTCATCGTCAATAAGAAGGTCAGAGGGATACAGTAAACCAGAAGTGAAGCATCGGAATCTATAACTAGTGTCACAGGAATGGTTCAAAGCATAACCAGTAAGAAGAGTCAGTTTTCTTGTACTTAGGTCGGTATTGTACCGTTTGTATTTAATTCCGATGCAATTTCTGTATTTCATCGTCAATAAGAAGGTCAGAGGGTACAGTAAACCTGAAGTGAAGCATCGGAATCTATAACTAGTGTCACAGGAATGGTTCAAAACATAGACAGTAAGAAGAGGCAGTTTTCTTGTACTTAAGTCGGCATTGTGCCTTTTGTATTTAATTCCGGTGCAATTTCTGTGTTTCATCGTCAATAAGAAGGTCAGAGGGATACAGTAAATCTGAAGTGAAGCATCGGAACCTATAACTAGTGTCACAGGAATGATTCAAAACATAGACAGTAAGAAGAGTCAGTTTTCTTGTACTTAATTCGGCATTGTGCCTTATGTATGTAATTCCGATGCAATTTCTGTGTTTCATGGTCAATACGAAGGTCAGCTGGATACAGTAAACCTGAAGCGAAGCATTGGAATCTATAACTAGTGTCTCAGGAATGGTTCAAAACATAGAAAGGAAGTATAGCCAGTCTTCTTGTACTTGAGTCGGCATTGTGCCTTTTGTATTTAATTCCGATGCAATTTCTGTGTTTCATCGTCAATACGACGGTGAGAGGGATACAGTAAACCTGAATTGAAGCATCGGAATCTATAACTAGTGTCACAGGAATAATTCAAAACATAGACAGTAAGAAGAGTCAGTCTTGTAGTACTTAAGTCGGCATTGTGCCTTTTGCATTTAATTCCGATGCATTTTCTGTGTTTCATTGTCAATTAGAGGGTCAGAGGGATACAGTAAACCTGAAGTGACGCATCGGAATCTATAACTAGTGTCACAGGAATAGTTCAAAACATAGATATTAAGAAGAGTCTGTTTTCTTGTACTTTTGTCGGCATTGCGCCTTTTCTATTTAATTCCGATGCAATTACTGTGTTTCGTCGTCAATAACAAGGTCAGAGGGATACAGTAAACCTGAAGCGAAGCATCGGAATCTATAACTAGTGTCACATGAATGGTTCAAAACATAGACAGTAAGAAGAGTCAGTCTTTTTGTACTTAAGTCGGCATTGAGCCTTTTGTATTTAATACCGATGCAATTTCTGTGTTTCATCGTCTATACGAAGGTCAGAGGGATACAGTAAACCTGAAGTGAAGCATTGGAATCTATAACTAGTGTCACAGGAACGATTCAAACCATAGACAGTAAGAAGAGTCAGTGTTCTTGTACTGAAGTCGGCATTGTGCCTTTTGTATATAATTCCGATGCAATTTCTGTGTTTCATCGTCAATAAGAAGGTCAGAGGGATACAGTAAACCTGAAGTGAAGCATCGGATTCTATAACTAGTGTCACAGGAATGGTACAAAGCATAGACAGAAGGAAGAGTCAGTCTTCTTGTACTTAAGTCGGCATTGTGCTTTTGTATTTAATTCCGATGCAATTTCTGTGTTTCATCGGCAATAAGAAGGTCAGAGGGATACAGTAAACCTGAAGTGAAGCATCGGAATCTATAACTGGTGGCACAGGAATGGTTCAAAACATAAACAGTACGTAGAGTCAGTCTTCTTGTACTTAAGCCGGCATTGTGCCATTTGTATTTAATTCCGATGCCATTTCTGTGTTTCATCGTCAATAAGAAAGTCCAAGGGATACAGTAAACCTGAAGTGAAGCATCGGAATCTATAACTAGTGTCACAGGAACGGTTCAAAACATAGACAGTAAGAAGAGTCAGTCTTCTTGTACTTAAGTCAGCATTGTTCCTTTTCTATTTAATTAAGATGCATATTCTGTGTTTCATCGTCAATAACAAGGTCCAAGGGATACAGTAAACCTGAAAGGAAGCATCGGAATCTAAAACCTGTCTCACAGGAAAGGTTCAAAACATGGACAGTAAGAAGAGCCAGTCTTCTCGTGGTTGAGTCGGCATTGTGAATTTTGTATTTAATTCAGATGCAATTTCTGTGTTTCATCGTCAGTACGACGGTCAGAGGGATACAGTAAACCTGAAGTGAAGCATCGGAATCTATAACTAGTGTCACAGGAATAATTCTAACATAGACAGTAAGAAGAGTCAGTATTCTTGTACATGAGTCGGCTTTGTGCCTTTTTGTATTTAATTCCGATGCAATTTCTGTGTTTCATCGTCAATAAGATGGTCAGCTGGATACAGTAAACCTGAAGCGAAGCATTGGAATCTATAACTAGTGTCTCAGGAATGGTTCAAATCATAGACAGGAAGTATAGCCAGTCTTCTTGTACTTGAGTCGGCATTGTGCCTTTTGTATTTAATTCCGATGCAATTTCTGGGTTTCATCGTCAATACGACGGTGAGAGGGATAAGTCGTGTGAAGTTAGCACCCCTTTTTCGAGAAATATACATTTTTTTCAGAGTTCTTGATAGATATGGCATAGTTCTAGAGTTCTTTGTACAAAATTTCAATAGTTCTGCAGAATTTAGCGAAGAAAACAACAATATTCGAAAAAAATTTCGTATCGAAAACGTTCTTTGGCAATTTCCGCAAAATGTAAATAAGTACAAGAGTTCTGAGCACAGTTCTGAACAGAGCTCCAAGAGTTCTTTCGAAAATCCAAGTAACGTTTTTTTGTGCAGCTAATAGTTTACGAGATAATTGCATTTTAATGAGAAAATCTTTTCACTTACTGTGAAGTTGGCACCCTTTTTTTCAGAAATATATATTTTTTTCCGAGTTCTTGATAGATATGGCATAGTTCTAGAGTTCTTTGTACAAAATTTCAATAGTTCTGCAGAATTTAGCGACGAAAACAACAATACTCGAAAAAATTTTCGTATCGAAAACGTTCTTTGGCAATTTCCGCAAAATGTAAATAAGTACAAGAGTTCAGAACACAGTTCTGAACAGAGCTCCAAGAGTTCTTTCGAAAATCCAAGTAACATTTTTTTGTGCAGCTAATAGTTTACGAGATAATTGTATTTTAATGAGAAAATCTTTTCACTTACTGTGAAGTTGGCACCCTTTTTTTCACAAATGTATACTTTTTTCAGATATCTTGATAGATATGCCATAGTTCTAGAGTTCTTTGTACAAAATTTCAATAGTTCTGCAAAATTTAGCGACGTAAACAATATTCGAAAAAATTTTCGTATCGAAAACATTCTTCGTCTATTTTCGCAAATTGTAAATACGTACAACAGTTCTGAGCACAGTTCTGAACAGAACTCCAAGAGTTCTATCGAAAACCCAATTAACATTTTTTTGTGCAGCTAATAGTTTACGAAATAATTGCAATTTAAGGAGAAAATCTTTTCATTTACTGTGAAGTTGGCACCCTTTTCTTCAGAAATGTATATTTCATTCACAGTTCTTGACAGGTATGCCATAGTTCTAGAGTTCTTTGTACAAAATTTCAATAGTTCTGCAGAATTTAGGGAAGAAAACAACAATACTCGAAAAAAATTTTCTATCCAGATCATTTTTTGTCAATTTTCGCAAAAATTAAACTGGTACAACAGTTCTGAGGACAGTTCTGAACAGAACCCCAAGAGCTCTATCGAAAATCCTAATAACATTTTTCTATGGCGATAATAGTTTGTGATAAATTGATTTAATGTGGGACACACTTTCTCTACAGAAAATATAAATATATTCGTACAACAGTTCTGATGACAGTTCTGGACACCACGTGAAGAGTTCTATCGAAATTCCTAGTAGAATTTTTTAGTGCAGGTAATAGTTTAAGAGGTAATCGCGACTTAATTAAGAACCCCATAAGAGCTCCTACTGTGAAGCTGGCACCCTTTTTTTCAGAAATATATATTTTTTTCAGAGTTCTTGATAGATAAGTCATAGTTATAGAGTTCTCGGTACAAAATTTCAATAGTTATGCAGAATTTAGCGAAGAAAACAACATTGTATAACAAAGCTGATTCAGGAACCCTTTCCTTTTGATACAATTCTTCCTGTTGCCACAATAAATCACTTGTGCATAGATTCCAACTGTACTGATCATTACAAAAATACAACCATTGACCAGCGGCGCACATTTCTTGCAGCGTTGTACAAAGCATTCGGCTTATCCGCTGTGAAAATACTACACTTAACGCTATTTTAAAATTTACGGTGGATGGCTTCCGTTTACCTACAATGTCAGCATCTATCGAATTATCTTCATGCAAACCTGATGCCTGGATCACTCACTTCCCCTTTTAGGTACGGAGGAAACTAGAGTTCAGTCTTGTGGAAGTCAAAAAAGGAAATGTGGGCAGCCCTTCTTTTACTGATAGCAAACTCTAGAGAAATCTCCACACATGTTTTTCTTCATCATGCCAACAAAAGAAAAACTCTCCCTTCATAGCTCTATTATCATTCCAGTACTAGTAAACCAGTTGTCCGCTTTCACATTTCGACCTGACTGATATATAGGTTTACACAGCCACAGAACAACATCAAATTGTTTATTGCTCAGTTGGTAAATCCTTCTGGTTGCAACACAGCGTATATTTCCAAATTGTACAGGTAAAATACTTAAGAATCCACACTTAAGAATCCATACTCGTTTGATTTGATTGATACACATTGGCGAAAACTGTACCTTCCACAGAATCCTTCCAGCTTCTTGCCTACTGTAACATTTTCTCCAAGGGTGTAAGATTTGTGGTAGTTGCGTACAAACACAGTAAATATTTCCCGAATAGCTGTTAGCTTGTCTAATTGTCTCCTTTCATCACGAATAGCGCGACTGTAAAATCTAAGGCTCTCCAGAATAAATTTGAAACGTTTTATGTTCGTGTGCGAGGTGAAATTTTTCAATGCCATCACCATCAGTTCCACACAGATCTTCCAGGCTTTATCTGTTACTTTTGTTAACAACAATTAAAAACAAGAGACTGATGAAGGCTTTCAATTCAATATCATCTATTGATTTTACCCCTCTCTCACGCTGAAATGAGGCTTTGATGCTCTCAAAATTCTGATTGGAATACAAAACTACAATAGACAAATATCGTTATCTATGAGGTAATTACAGCATTACAAATGCTGCTTTGGCTGCACCTATTGGTACAGGTAAATTTCGAATAATATTATGCTCTTCGAACAATATGCTTCGAATTTCTTCAACATTATCTAGTACTTCCCACTTAAAATAATAAAATTCCTATAAAATAACGCAACCAGGCGCAGTGTATTAATCTGATATTTGACGTTCAGACAGCGGACACTGACTGTTAAACAGTTCAAACAGAATTTAAGTGCAGTTTACATTCTGGATTAGCTTTGTACTACTTACTACGTTGATAAACAAATAAACTAATCGCTGAAATGAAATACGAAAGGGCACAGTGGATAAAAACGAGCAATCGGCTCATATCTCATCAAGAGAGCATTAGCGTCGATACTGAATCATTCATACAACAATGAAAGGCACACATGAAGTGTATATTTTTAGAATCAGGAAGAACCAGATGAATTTTATCACGTAAAACAGTAATTGTTTTGAACTCTCATGACATCCAGGACCCACTAACAGCTAAAAATATGCCCAGGACCCTCATGGATGAAAGTTATATTGCAACATCACCAGCCGCTAGGATACATAAAAACATGTGCTGTGTGTAACGAATAAATTTGAAATTGATGTCGTTAATATTGTTGCAAACATTTGTTCTAGTTAGAAAGGAAGTGTGGAAGTTTGATGAGTTACACTACAGCGAGAGTTGAAAGTCTTTACAATGTATAGAAATGTAAGTATATTTACTGAATATATCGTACAAACGAACTAAGTAGTATGTTTAAATCCTAATTCAATACATGACTGATAGAGGTGTTATAATGTTGAGGGGATACAGTATTAAAGTTAATAAGAAGTTCGAAATTTGTAAATAAGAGCCTCGTTTATTTGGTCCTCAATAATCCGGATTTCCGGTTTATCCGGATTCATATTTTGTGTCCCTTGGTATTTTTCTCTTTTTTTTCTTATAACACGAAGATGTGTAGTCGGTGAGGTACATAGGCCGCTTATCACCAGGCCGGTAATTTAGTCTAGTACTGAGTGATAAGGAACTCGGAGTGTGTGAATGACATTGTTTCTCAAGTATTGTACATTAATATAACGGTGTATTGATGCCCATCAAGTAAGTTGCATAGTAACCACGCCAACAGCACTCCACCACAGCTCATTGTACCTTCTCGACAGGTGTGACACCATCTGGTTAGTGGCGCGTGTGAATTTATCTGCTCTCTCAGCCATCTGTTTGTTTTGCACTGACGAGCCTTCTCTCCTTGAATCATCTAAGCGTGCACATCCCACGCTTCCACCTACAGTTACTACAGTCAGTCTTAAGAAGGTGTACTGGCATTTGTATAGTGCTGAACATTTAGACTTTTTGTATTTAGTGGAATATACATCCGGTTTTCGATTTTCGGTTTTCCAAAATAAAAGTGAGGATTTACGATCGTACTCATAGCTGTACTTCCAGCAGTACTTCATCTCCTGCGTTCCCAATTTCGTAGAAGTTGTCCTACGAAAATTGCAGAAGAAGCACTCCTGGACGAAAGGATATTGTGACGATATTCTTTGGTCACAGCCTGGGGTTAGAGACCCGGTCCGGCACACAGTTTTTATCTGCCAGTAAGTTTCACATCGGCGCACACCCACTGCACAGTGAACACACAATCTATTTCATAATCTACTGGCACCATAAAAATGTTATGAGGGTTTTTAAAAGAACTCTTTCGGTGCTATCCAGAACTGGCAGCAAAAGGGTTGTGCCAATTTATTACAATGTAGACCAAGTGGGTCTCTCGAAAATGCTATTATCTCATTAACTGTTATCCCCACAAAAAATGTTATTACAGTTGTCGGTAGAACTCTTAGGGTCGTATTAAGAAATGCCGTCAGATCTTTTGTACGAATTTATTACTTTTACATGACAAAAGTGAGTCCCACATTAATTATCTCATATAATGTCATCGTCACAAATAATGTTATTATAGCTTTTGGTAGAACTCTGTGGGTGATATTCAGAACTGTCATCAGAACTATTCTACGAATTTTGCTATATTAGATAAAGTGAGTATCAGATTAAAACAATTATTGTATAAACTATTATCGCCACAAAAATGTTCTTATCATTTTCAATGCAACTCTTCCGGTGCTATCCAGAACTGCCAAAAGAACTGTTATACAAATTTATTTTTTCCAAACTGACAAATAATTTTTTACCATACCAAAATTTTGCCGTGTTATTGTTTTCTTCCCGAAATTCTGTAGAACTATTCGTGTTTTGAGCAGAGAAATCTAGAACTATTGCATATATATCAAGAACTGTGAAAAAAATTTATATTTATCGTAAAAGGGGTTCAAACTTCACGGGAAATGCTCATAAGCATTCCTTAATAATGGCAGTTACTACGTAAACAATTACCTGCACAGAATATGTTACTAGTTTTTTCGATAGAACTCTTACAATGCTATCCAGAGCTGGCATCAGAGCATACGAACAGACATAATTTTTTTTTTTGAGTAAGAGTGCCCCACAATTAATCAATTACCATACAAACTATTACAACCACAAAAAATGTTATTATGATTATAGATAGAAGTCTTGACGTGTTAACCAGAACTGTTCATCAAAACTGTTGAACGAATTTACTTTTTCTGTGGAGAAAGTGGGTCTAACATCAAAGCAGTTACCGTATAAACTATCATCGCCACAAAAAGATGTTATTAGGATTTTCGATAGAGCTCTTGGTGTTCTGTTCACAACTGTTGTACGAATTTACTTTTTGCGAAAATTGACAAAGAATGTATTCGATACGAAAAATTTTTCGAGTATTGTTGTTTTTTTCGCTAAATTATGCAGGACTATTCAAATTTTGTACAAATAACTCTAGAACTATGACATTTCTATCAAGAACTCTGAATATATATATATATATATTTCTGAAGAAAAGGATTTCAACTTCACAGTACGTGAAGAGGTTCCCTAATTAAATTGCAATTATATCGTAACGTGTTAGCTGCACAAAAAATTGTAATTAGGATATTCTATAGAACTATTGGGGTTCTGTTCAGAACTGCCCTCAGAACTGTTGTCCGAATTTACTTTT
This sequence comes from Schistocerca piceifrons, assembly GCF_021461385.2. Taxonomy (NCBI): domain Eukaryota; kingdom Metazoa; phylum Arthropoda; class Insecta; order Orthoptera; family Acrididae; genus Schistocerca; species Schistocerca piceifrons. The sequence goes on along the minus strand of NC_060146.1, from coordinate 8,659,823 downwards.
TGCGAAAATTAATAACGAATGTTTGCTATACGAAATTTTTTTCGAGTATTGTTGTTTTCTTCGTTAAATTTTGCAGAACTATTGAAATTTTGTACAAAGAACTCTATAACTATGCCATATCTATCAAGAACTCTGAAAAAAATATATACTTCTAAAAAAAAGGGTGCCGACTTCACAGTAAGTGAAAAGATTTTCTCCTTAAATTGCAATTATCTCGTAAACTATTAGCTGCGCAAAAAAATGTTACTTCGGTTTTCGATAGAACTCTTGGAGTTCTGTTCAGAACTGTGCTCAGAACTGTTGTACTTATTTACAATTTGCGAAAATTGACAAAGAATATTTTCGATACGAAAATTTTTTCGAATATTGTTTTCGTCGCTAAATTCTGCAGAACTATTGAAATTTTGTACAAAGAACTCTAGAACTATGGCATATATATCAAGAAATCTGAAAAAAGTATACATTTGTGAAAAAAAGGGTGCCAGCTTCACAGTAGGAGCTCTTATGGAATTCTTAATTAAGTTGCAATTATCTCTTAAACTATTACCTGCACAAAAAAATTTCACTAGGAGTTTCGATAGAACTCTTCACGTTGTGTCCAGAACCGTCATCAGAACTGTTGTACGAATATATTTATATTTTCCGTAAAGAAAGTGTGTCCCATATTAAATCAATTTATCTCAAACCATTATCGCCATAGAAAAATGTTGTTGGGATTTTCGATAGAGCTCTTGGGGTTCTGTTCAGAACTGTCCTCAGAACTGTTGTACAAGTTTAATTTTTACGAAAATTGACAAAAAATGTTTTCGATACGAAAATTTTTCGAATTTTTTTGTTTTCTTCGCTAAATTCTGCAGAACTATTGAAATTTTGTACAAAGAACTCTAGAACTATGCCATATCTATCAAGAACTCTGAAAAAAATATATATTACTGAAAAAAAGGGTGCCAACTTCACAGTAAGTGAAAAGATTTTCTCATTAAAATGCAATTATCTCGTAAACTATTAGCTGCACAAAAAAATGTTACTTGGATTTTCGAAAGAACTCTTGGAGCTCTATTCAGAACTGTGCTCAGAACTCTTGTACTTATTTACATTTTGCGGAAATTGCCAAAGAACGTTTTCGATACGAAATTTTTTTCGAATATTGTTGTTTTCTTCGCTAAATTCTGCAGAACTATTGAAATTTTGTACAAAGAACTCTAGAACTATGCCATATCTATCAAGAACTCTGAAAAAAATGTATATTTCTCGAAAAAGGGGTGCTAACATCACACGACTAGAGGGATACAGTAAACCTGAATTGAAGCATCGGAATCTATAACTAGTGTCACAGGAATAATTCAAAGCATAGACAGTAAGAAGAGTCAGTCTTCTAGTACTTAAGTCGGCATTGTGCCTTTTGTATTTAATTCCGATGAATTTTCTGTGTTTCATCGTCAATAAGAGGGTCAGAGGGATACAGTAAACCTGAAGTGAAGCATCGGAATATATAACTAGTGTCACATGAATGGTTCAAAACATAGACAGTAAGAAGAGTCATAGTTCTTGTACTGAAGTCGGCATTGTGCCTTTTGTATTTTTATTCCGATGCAATTTCTGTTTTTCATCGTCAATAAGAAGGTCAGAGGGATACAGTAAACCTGAAGTGAAGCATCGGAATCTATAACTTGTGTCACAGGAATGGTTCAAAACATAGACAGTAAGAAGAGTCAGTCTTTTTGTACTTAAGTCGGCATTGATCCTTCTGTATTTAGTTCCGATGCAATTTCTGTGTTTCATCGTCAATACGAAGGTCAGAGGGATACAGTAAACCTGAAGTGAAGCATCGGAATCTGTAACTAGTGTCACAGGAATGGTTCAAATCATAGACAGTAAGAAGGGTCAGTCTTCATGTACTTAAGTCGGCATTGTGCCTTTTGTATTTAATTCCGAAGCTATATCTGTGTTTCTTCGTCAATAAGAAGGTCAGAGGGATACAGTAAACCTGAAGTGAAGCATCGGAATCTACAACTAGTGTCACTGGAATGTTTCAAAGCATAGACAGTAAGAAGAGCCATTCTTCTTGTACTTGAGTCGGCATTGTGCCTTTTGAATTTAATTCAGATGCAATTTCTGTTTTTCATCGTCAATAAGAAGGTCAGAGGGATACAGTCAACCAGAAGTGAAGCATCGGAATCTATAACTAGTGTCACAGGAATGGTTCAAAACAAAGACAGTAAGAAGAGTCAGTTTTCTTGTACTTAAATCGGCATTGTGCCTTTTGTATTTAATTCCGATGCAAATTCTGTGTTTCATCGTCAATAAGAAGGTCACAGGGAAACAGTAAACCAGAATTGAAGCATCGGAATCTATAACTAGTGTCACAGGAATGGTTCAAAGCATAACCAGTAAGAAGAGTCAGTTTTCTTGTACTTAGGTCGGTATTGTACCGTTTGTATTTAATTTCGATGCAATTTCTGTGTTTCATTGTCAATAAGAAGGTCAGAGAGATACAGTAAACCTGATGTGAAGCATCGGAATCTATAACTTGTGTCACAGGAATGGTTCAAAACATAGACAATAAGAAGAGTCAGTTTTCTTGTACTTAAGTCGGCATTGTGCCTTTTGTATGTAATTCCGATGCAATTTCTGTGTTTCATCGCCAATAAGGAGGTCAGAGGGCTACAGTAAACCTGAAGTGGAGCATCGGAATCTATAACTAGTGTCACAGGAATGGTTCAAAACATAGACAGGTAGTATAGCCAGTCTTCTTGTACTTGAGTCGGCATTGTGCCTTTTGTATTTAATTCCGATGCAATTTCTGTGTTTCATCGTCAATACGACGGTCAGAGGGATACAGTAAACCTGAAGTGAAGCATCGGAATCTATATCTAGGGTCACAGGAATGGTTCAAAACATAGGCAGTAAGAAGAGTCAGTCTTCTAGTACTGAAGTCGGCATTGTGCCTTTTGTATTTAATTCCGATGCATTTTCTGTGTTTCATCGTCAATAAGAGGGTCAGAGTGATACAGTAAACCTGAAGTGGTGCATCGGAATCCATAACTAGTGTCACAGGAATGGTTCAAAACATAGATATTAAGAAGAGTCTGTTGACTTGTACTTAAGTCGGCATTGTGCCTTTTCTATTTAATTCCGATGCAATTTCCGTCTTTCATCGTCAATAAGAAGTCAGAGGGATACAGTAAACCTGAAGTGAAGCATCGGAATCTATAACTAGTGTCACAGGAATGGTTCAAAACATAGACAGTAAGAAGAGGCAGTTTTCTTGTACTGAAGCCGGCATTGTGCCTTTTGTATTTAATTCCGATGCAATTTCTGTGACTCATCGTCAATATGAAGGTCAGAGGGATACAGTAAACTTGAAGTGAAACATCGGAACCTATAACTAGTGTCACAGGAATGGTTCAAAGCATAGACAGTAAGAAGAATCAGTCTTTTTGTACTAAAGTCGGCATTGTGCCTTTTGTTTTTAATTCCGATGCAAATTCTGTGTTTCATCGTCAATACGAATGTCAGAAGGATACTGTAAACCTGAAGTGAAGCATCGGAATCTATAACTAGTGTCACAGTAATGGTTCAAAACATAAACAGTAAGAAGAGTCAGTTTTCTTGTTCTTAGGTCGGCATTGTGCCTTTTGTATTTAATTCCGATGCAATTTCTGTGTTTCATCGTCAATAAGATGGTCAGCTGGATACAGTAAACCTGAATTGAAGCATCGGAATCTATAACTAGTGTCACAGGAATAATTCAAATCATAGACAGTAAGAAGAGTCAGTCTTCTAGTACTTAAGTCGGCATTGTGCCTTTTGTATTTAATTCGGATGCAATATCTGTGTTTCATCGTCAATAAGAGGGTCAGAGGGATACAGTAAACCTGAAGTGATGCATCGGAATCTATAACTAGTGTCACAGGATTGGTTCAAAACATAGACATTAAGAAGTATCTGTTTTCTTGTACTTATGTCGGCATTGCGCCTTTTCTATTTAATTCCGATGCAATTACTGTGTTTCGTCGTGAATAAGAAGGTCAGAGGGATACAGTAAACCTGAAGTGAAGCATCGAAATCTATAACTAGTGTCACATGAATGGTTCAAAACATAGACAGTAAGAAGAGTCAGTCTTTTTGTACTTAAGTCGGCATTGAGCCTTTTATATTTAGTTCCGATGCAATTTCTGTGTTTCATCGTCAATACGAAGGTCAGAGGGATACAGTAAACCTGAAGTGAAGCATCGGAATCTATAACTAGTGTCACAGGAATGGTTCAAATCATAGACAGTAAGAAGGGTCAGTCCTCATGCACTTAAGTCGGCATTGTGCCTTTTGTATTTAATTCCGAAGCTATATCTGTGTTTCTTCGTCAATAAGAAGTTCAGAGGAATACAGTAAACCTGAAGTGAAGCATCGGAATCTGTAACTAGTGTCACTGGAATGGTTCAAAACATAGACAGTAAAAAGAGCCAGTCTTCTTGTACTTGAGTCGGCATTGTGCCTTTTGTATTTAATTCCGATGCAATTTCTGTTTTTCATCGTCAATAAGAAGGTCAGAGGGATACAGGAAACCAGAAGTGAAGCATCGGAATCTATAACTAGTGTCACAGGAATGGTTCAAAACAAAGACAGTAAGAAGAGTCAGTTTTCTTGTACTTAAATCGGCATTGTGATTTTTGTATTTAATTCCGATGCAATATCTGTGTTTCATCGTCAATAAGAAGGTCGCAGGGATACATTAAACCGGAAGTGAAGCATCGGAATCTATAACTAGTGTCACAGGAATGGTTCAAACATAACCAGTAAGAAGAGTCAGTTTTCTTGTACTTAGGTCGGTATAGTACCGTTTATATTTAATTCCGATGCAATTTCTGTGTTTCATTGTCAATAAGAAGGTCAGAGAGACACAGTAAACCTGAAGTGAAGCATCGGAATCTATAACTAGTGTCACAGGAATGGTTCAAAACATAACCAGTAAGAAGAGTCAATTTTCTTGTACTTAAGTCGGCATTGTTCCTTTTCTATTTAATTAAGATGCAATTTCTGTGTTTCGGCGTCAATGAGAAGGTCCAAGGGATACAGTAATCTTGAAGTGAAACATCGGAATCTAAAACCGGTCTCAGAGGAAAGGTTCAAAACATAGACAGTAAGAAGAGCCAGTCTTCTTGTACTTGAGTCGGCATTGTGCTTTTTGTATTTACTTCCGATGCAATTTCTCTGTTTCATCGTCAATACGACGGTCAGAGGGATACAGTAAACCTGAAGTGAAGCATCGGAATCTATAACTGGGGTCACAGGAATGGTTCAAAATATAGACAGTAAGAAGAGTCAGTCTTCTAGTACTTAAGTCGGCATTGTGCCTTTTGTATTTTATTCCGATGCATTTTCTGTGTTTCATCATCAATAAGAGGGCAGAGGGATACAGTAAACCTGAAGTTATGCATCGGAATCCATAACTAGTGTCAAAGGAATGGTTCAAAACATAGATATTAAGAAGAGTCTGTTTACTTGTACTTAAGTCGGCATTGTGCCTTTTCTATTTAATTCCGATGCAATTTCTGTGTTTCATCGTCAATAAGAAGTCAGAGGGATACAGTAGCCCTGAAGTGAAGCATCTGAATCTATAACTAGTGTCACAGGAATGGTTCAAAATGTAGACAGTAAGAAGAGTCAGTTTTCTTGTACTTAAGTCGGCATTGTGCCTTCTGTATTTAATTCCGATGCAATTTCTGTATTTCATCGTCAATAAGGAGGTCAGAGGGATACGGTAAACCTGAAGTATAGCATCGGAGTCTATAACTAGTGTCACAGGAATAGTTCAAAACATAGAGAGTGAGAAGAGTCAGTCTCTTTGTACTAAAGTCGGCATTGTGCCTTTTTTATCTAATTCCGATGCAATTTCTGTGTCTCATCGTCAATACGAAGGTCAGAGGGATACATTAAACCTGAAGTGAAGCATCGGAATCTATAACTAGTGTCACATGAATGGTTCAAAACATAGACTGTAAGAAGAGTCAGTCTTCTTGTACTTAAGTCGGCATTTGGCTTTTGTATTTAATTCCGATGCAATTTACGTGTTTCAGCGTCAATGAGAAGGTCAGAGGGATACAGTAGACCTGAAGTGAAGTATCGGAATCTATAACTAGTATCACAGGAATGGTTCAAAATATAAACAGTAAGAAGAATCAGTTTTCTTTTACTTAGGTCGGCATTGTGCCTTTTGTATTTAATTGCGATGCAATCTTTGTGTTTCATCGTCAATAAAGAGGTCAGAGGGATACAGTAAACTTGAAGTGAAGCATCGGAATCTATAACTAGTGTCACAGGAATGGTTCAAACATAACCAGTAAGAAGAGTCAGTTATCTTGTACTTAGGTCGGTATAGTACCGTTTATATTTAATTCCGATGCAATTTCTGTGTTTCATTGTCAATAAGAAGGTCAGAGAGACACAGTAAACCTGAAGTGAAGCATCGGAATCTATAACTAGTGTCACAGGAATGGTTCAAAACATAACCAGTAAGAAGAGTCAATTTTCTTGTACTTAAGTCGGCATTGTTCCTTTTCTATTTAATTAAGATGCAATTTCTGTGTTTCGGCGTCAATAAGAAGGTCCAAGGGATACAGTAAACCCGAAGTGAAGCATCGGAATCTAAAACCGGTCTCACAGAAAACGTTCAAAACATAGACAGTAAGAAGAGCCAGTCTTCCTGTACTTGAGTCGGCATTGTGCCTTTTGTATTTAATTCCGATGCAATTTCTGTGTTTCATCGTCAATAAGAAGGACAGCTGGATACAGTTAACGTGAAGTGAAGCATCGGAATCTATAACTAGTGTCACCGGAATGGTTCAAAACATAGACAGAAAGAAGAGTCTATTTTTTTGTACTTAAGTCGGCATTGTGCATTTTCTGTTTATTTCCGATGCAATTTCTGAGTTCGTCGTCAATAAGAAGGTCCAAGGAATACAGTAAACCTGAAGTGAAGCATCGGAATCTAAAACCGGTGTCACAGGAAAAGTTTAAAACATAGACAGTAGGAAGAGCCAGTCTTCTTGTACTTGAGTCGGCATTGCGCTTATTGTATTTAACTCCGATGAAATTTCTGTTTTTGATTGTCAATGAGAAGGTCAGAGGGATACAGTAAAATTGAAGTGAAGCATCGGAATCTATAACTAGCGTCACAGGAATGGTTCAACACATAGACACTAAGAAGAGTCACTCTTCTTGTACATAGGTCGGCATTGTGCCTTTTGTATTTAATTCCGATGCAATTTCTGTGTTTCATCGTCAATAAGAAGGTCAGCTGGATGCAGTAAACCTGAAGTGAAGCATCGGAATCTATAACTAGTGTCATAGGAATTGTTCAAATCATAGACAGTAAGAAGAGCCAGTCTTCTTGTACCTGAGCGGCATTGTGCATTTTGTATTTAATTCCAATAAATTTTCTGTGTTTGATCGTCAATAAGAAGGTCAGAGGGATACAGTTATCCAGAAGTGAAGCATCGGAATCTATAACTAGTGTCATAGGAATGGTCAAACATAGACAGTAAGAAGAGTCGGTTTTCTTGTACTTGAGTCGGCATTGTGCCTTTTGTACTTAATTCCGATACTATTTCTGTGTTTCATCGTCAATAAGGAGGTCAAAGGGATACAGCAAACCTGAAGTGAAGCATCGGAATCCATAACTACTGTCACAGGAATGGTTCAAACATAGACATTAAGAAGAGTCAATTTTCTTTTACTTAAGTCCGCATTGTGCCTTTTTTATTTAATTCCGATGCAATTTCTGTGTTTCGTCGTCAATAAGAAGGTCCAAGGGATACAGTAATCTTGAAGTGAAACATCGGAATCTAAAACCGGTCTCAGAGGAAAGGTTCAAAACATAGACAGTAAGAAGAACCAGTCTTCTTGTACTTGAGTCGGCATTGTGCTTCTTGTATTTACTTCCGATGCAATTTCTGTGTTTCATCGTCAATACGACGGTCAGAGGGATACAGTAACCCTGAAGTGAAGCATCGGAATCTATAACTGGGGTCACAGGAATGGTTCAAAATATAGACAGTAAGAAGAGTCAGTCTTCTAGTACTTAAGTCGGCATTGTGCCTTTTGTATTTAATTCCGATGCATTTTCTGTGTTTCATCGTCAATAAGAGGGACAGAGGGATACAGTAAACCTGAAGTGATGCATCGGAATCCATAACTAGTGTCAAAGGAATGGTTCAAAACATAGATATTAAGAAGAGTCTGTTTACATGTACTTAAGTCGGCATTGTGCGTTTTCTATTTAATTCCGATGCAATTTCTGTGTTTCATCGTCAATAAGAAGTCAGAGGGATACAGTAAACCTGAAGTGAAGCATCGGAATCTATAACTAGTGTCACAGGAATGGTTCAAAACGTAGACAGTAAGAAGAGTCAGTTTTCTTGTACTTAAGTCGGCATTGTGCCTTTTGTATTTAATTCCGATGCAATTTCTGTGTTTCATCGTCAATAAGGACGTCAGAGGGATACAGTAAACCTGAAGTAAAGCATCGGAATCTATAACTAGTGTCACAGGAAGAGTTCAAAACATTGAGAGTAAGAAGAGTCAATCTCTTTCTACTAAAGTCGGCATTGTGCCTTTTTTATCTAATTCCGATGCAATTTTTGTGTTTCATCGTCAATACGAAGGTCAGAGGGATACATTAAACCTGAAGTGAAGCATCGGAATCTATAACTGGGGTCACAGGAATGGTTCAAAATATAGACAGTAGGAAGAGTCAGTCTTCTTGTACTTAAGTCCGCATTTGGCTTTTGTATTTAATTCCGATGCAATTTACGTGTTTCAGGGTCAATGAGAAGGTCAGAGAGATACAGTAGACCTGAAGTGAAGTATCGGAATCTATAACTAGTATCACAGGAATGGTTCAAAACATAAACAGTAAGAAGGATCAGTTTTCTTTTACTTAGGTCGGCATTGTGCCTTTTGTATTTAATTGCGATGCAATTTTTGTGTTTCATCGTCAATAAGTATGTCAGAGGGATACAGTAAACTTGAAGTGAAGCATCGGAATCTATAACTAGTGTCACAGGAATGGTTCAAAACATATACAGAAAGAAGAGTCAATTTTCATGTACTTAAGTCGGCATTGTGCCTTTTCTATTTCATCTCGATGCCATATCTGTGTTTCGGCGTCAATACGATGGTCCAAGGGATACAGTAAACCTGAAGTGAAGCATCGGAATCTAAAACCGGTCTCACAGAAAACGTTCAAAACATAGACAGTAAGAAGAGCCAGTCTTCCTGTACTTGAGTCGGCATTGTGCCTTTTGTATTTAATTCCGATGTAATTTCTGTGTTTCATCGTCATTAAGAAGGACAGCTGGATACAGTTAACGTGAAGTGAAGCATCGGAATCTATAACTAGTGTCACCGGAATGGTTTAAAACATAGACAGAGAGAAGAGTCAATTTTTTTGTACTTAAGTCGGCATTGTGCATTTTCTATTTATTTCCGATGCAATTTCTGTGTTCGTCGTCAATAAGAAGGTCCAAGGAATACAGTAAACCTGAAGTGAAGCATCGGAATCAAAAACCGGTGTCACAGGAAAAGTTTAAAACATAGACAGTAAGAAGAGCCAGTCTTCTTTTACTTGAGTCGGCATTGCGCTTATTGTATTTAATTCCGATGAAATTTCTGTTTTTGATTGTCAATGAGAAGGTCAGAGGGATACAGTAAAATTGAAGTGAAGCATCGGAATCTATAACTAGTGTCACAGGAATGGTTCAACACATAGACACTAAGAAGAGTCACTCTTCTTGTACATAGGTCGGCATTGTGCCTTTTCTATTTGATTCCGATGCCATTTCTGAGTTTAATCGTCAATAAGAAGGGCCAAGAGATACAGTTATCCAGAAGTGAAGCATCGGAATCTATAACTAGTGTCATAGGAATGATTCAAACATAGACAGTAAGAAGAGTCAGCTTTCTTGTACTTAAGTCGGCATTGTGCCTTTTCTATTTAATTCCGATGCAATTTCTGTGTTTCCTCGTCAATAAGAAGGGCCAAGAGATACAGTAAGCCTGAAGTGAAGCATCGCAATCTATAGCTAGTGTCACAGGAATGGATCAAAACATAGACAGTAAGAAGAGTCAGTTTTCTTGTACTTGAGTCGGCATTGTGCCTTTTGTACTTAATTCCGATACTATTTCTGTGTTTCATCGTCAATAAGGAGGTCAGAGGGATACAGCAAACCTGAAGTGAAGCATCGGAATCCATAACTACTGTCACAGGAATGGTTCAAACATAGACAGTAAGAAGAGTCAATTTTCTTTTACTTAAGTCCGCATTGTGCCTTTTGTATTTGATTCCGATGCAATTTCTGTGTTTCGTCGTCAATAAGAAGGTCCAAGTGATACAGTAAACCTGAAGTCAAGCATCGGAATCTAAAACTGGTCTCACAGGAAAGGTACAAACATAGACAGTAAGAAGAGGCAGTCTTCTTGTACTTGAGTCGGTATTGTTAATTTTGTATTTAATCCCGATTCAATTTCTAAGTTTCATCGTCAATAAGAAGGTCCGAGGGATACAGTAGACCTGAAGTTAAGCATTGGAATCAATAACTAGTGCCACAGGAATGGTTCAAAGCATAGACAGTAAGAAGAGTCTGTTTTTTTATACTTAAGTCGGCATTGTGCCTTTTGTATTTAATTCCGATGCATTTTCTGTGTTTCATCGTCAATAGGAAGGTCAGAGGGATACAGTAACCCTGAAGTGATGCATCGGAATCTAAAACCAGTCTCACAGGAAATGTTCAAATCATAGACAGTAAGATGAGCCGGCCTTCTTGTACTTGAGTCGGCATTGGGCCTTTTGTATTTAGTTCCGATGCAATTTCTGTGTTTCATCGTCAATAAGATGGTCCAGGGGATACAGTAAAACTGAAGTCAAGCATCGGAATCTATAACTAGTGTCGCAGAAAATGGTTCAAAACATAGACAGTAAGAAGAGTCAGTCTTCTTGTACTTAAGTCGGCATTGTGCATTTTCTATTCCGATACAATTTCTGTGTTTCATCGTCAATAAGAAGGTCCAAGGGATACAGTACACCTGAAGTGAAAAATCGGAATCCAAAACTAGTGTCACAGGAGTGGTTCAAACATAGAGAGTAAGAAGAGTCAGTCTCTTGTACTTATGACGGCATTGTGCCTTTTGTATTTAATTCTGATGCAATTTCTGTGTTTTATCGTCAGTAAGAAGGACCGAAGGGATACAGTAAACCTGAAGTGAAGCATCGGAATATATAACTAGTGTCACAGGAATGGTTCAAAACATAGACAGTAAGAAGAGTATGTCTTCTTGTACTTAAGTCGGCATTGTTCCTTTTGTATTTAATTCCGATTCAATTTCTGTGTTTCATCGTCAATAAGTAGGTCAGAGAGATACAGTAAACCTGAAGTGAAGCATCGGAATCTATAACTAGTGTCACAGGAATGGTTCAAAGCATAGATAGTAGGAAGATTCAGTCTTCTTGTACTTAAGTCTGCGTTGTGCGTTTCGTATTTAATTCCCATGCAATTTCTGTATTTCATCGTCAATAAGAAGTTCAGAGGGATACAGTAAACCTGGAGTGAAGCATCGGAATCTATAACTAGAGTCAATGGAATGGTTCAAACATAGACAGTAACAAGAGTCAGTCTGCTTGTACTTAAGTCGGCATTGTGCCTTTTGTATTTAATTCCGGTGCCATTTCTGTGTTTCATCATCAATAAGAAGGTCAGAGGGATACAGTAAACATGAAGTGAAGCATCGGAATCTATAACTAGTGTCACAGGAATGGTTCAAAACATAGACAGTACTTAAGTCGGCATTGTGCCTTTTGTATTAATTTCCGATGCAATTTCTGTGTTTCATCGTCAATAAGAAGGTCCAAGGGATACAGTAAACCTGAAGTGATGCATCGGAATCTATAACTAGTGTCACAGGAATGGTTCCAAACATAGTCAGTAAGAAGAGTCGGTCTTCATGTACTTAAGTCGGCATTGTGCCTTTTGTATCTAATTCCGATGCAATATCTGTGATTCATCGTCAATACGAAGGACCCAGATTTACATTGAAGCTGAAGAGAAGCACCGGAATCTATAACTAGTGTCACAGGAATGGTTCACAACATAGACAGTAGGAAGAGTCAGTCTTCTTGTACTTAAGTCGGCATTGTGCTTTTGTATTTAATTTACGTTGCAATTTCTGTGTTTCATCGTCAATAAGAAGGTCCAAGGGATACAGTATACCTGGAGTGTAGCATAGGAATCTATAACAAGTGTCACAGGAATGGTTCAAAGCATAGACAGTAAGAAGAGTCAGTCTTGATGTACCAAAGTCGGCATTGTGCTTTTGTATTTAATTCCGATGCAATTTCTGTGTTTCATCGTCAATAAGTAGGTCAGAGAGATACAGTAAACCTGAAGTGAAGCATCGGAATCTATAACTAGTGTCACAGGAATGGTTCAAACATAGTGAGTAAGAAGAGTCAGCCGTCATGTACCTAAGTCCGCATTGTGCCTTCTGTATTTAATTCAGATGCAATTTCTGTGTTTCATCGTCAATAGGAAGGTCCAATGGATACAGTAAACCTGAAGTGAAGCATCGGAATCTATAACTAGTGTCACAGGAATGGTTCCAATCATAGTCAGTAAGAAGAGTCGGTCTTCATGTACTTAATTCGGCATTGTGCCCTTTGTATTTTATTCCGGTGCAATGTCTGTGTTTCATCGTCAAGAAGAAGGTCAGAGAGATACAGTAAACCTGAAGTGAAGCATCGGAATCTATAACTAGTGTCACAGGAACGGTACAAAGCATAGTCAGTAAGAAGAGTCAGTCTTCTTGTCCTTAAGTCGGCCTTATGCGTTTGGTATTTAATTCCGATGCAATTTCTGTGTTTCATCGTCAATAAGAAGGTCAGAGGGATACAGTAAACCTGAAGTGAAGCATTGGAATGTATAACTAGTGTCACAGGAATGGTTCAAACATAGTCAGTATGAAGAGTCAGTCTCTTGTACTTAAGTCGGCAGTGTGCCTTTCGTATTTAATTCCGATGCAATTTCTGTGTTTCATCGTCAATAAGAAGGTCCAAGGGATACAGTAAAACTGAAGTCAAGCATCGGTTACTATAACTAGTGTCAGAGGAATGGTTCAAAACATAGACAGTAACAAGAGTCAGTCTGCTTGTACTTAAGTCGGCATTGTGCCTTTTGTATTTAATTCCGGTGCCATTTCTGTGTTTCATCATCAATAAGAAGGTCAGAGGGATACAGTAAACCTGAAGTGAAGCATCGGAATCTATAACTAGTGTCACAGGAATGGTTCAAATCATAGACAGTAAGAAGGGTCAGTCCTCATGCACTTAAGTCGGCATTGTGCCTTTTGTATTTAATTCCGAAGCTATATCTGTGTTTCTTCGTCAATAAGAAGTTCAGAGGAATACAGTAAACCTGAAGTGAAGCATCGGAATCTGTAACTAGTGTCACTGGAATGGTTCAAAACATAGACAGTAAAAAGAGCCAGTCTTCTTGTACTTGAGTCGGCATTGTGCCTTTTGTATTTAATTCCGATGCAATTTCTGTTTTTCATCGTCAATAAGAAGGTCAGAGGGATACAGTAAACCAGAAGTGAAGCATCGGAATCTATAACTAGTGTCACAGGAATGGTTCAAAACAAAGACAGTAAGAAGAGTCAGTTTTCTTGTACTTAAATCGGCATTGTGATTTTTGTATTTAATTCCGATGCAATATCTGTGTTTCATCGTCAATAAGAAGGTCGCAGAGATACAGTAAACCGGAAGTGAAGCATCGGAATCAATAACTAGTGTCACAGGAATGGTTCAAACATAACCAGTAAGAAGAGTCAGTTTTCTTGTACTTAGGTCGGTATAGTACCGTTTATATTTAATTCCGATGCAATTTCTGTGTTTCATTGTCAATAAGAAGGTCAGAGAGACACAGTAAACCTGAAGTGAAGCATCGGAATCTATAACTAGTGTCACAGGAATGGTTCAAAACATAACCAGTAAGAAGAGTCAATTTTCTTGTACTTAAGTCGGCATTGTTCCTTTTCTATTTAATTAAGATGCAATTTCTGTGTTTCGGCGTCAATGAGAAGGTCCAAGGGATACAGTAATCTTGAAGTGAAACATCGGAATCTAAAACCGGTCTCAGAGGAAAGGTTCAAAACATAGACAGTAAGAAGAGCCAGTCTTCTTGTACTTGAGTCGGCATTGTGCTTTTTGTATTTACTTCCGATGCAATTTCTCTGTTTCATCGTCAATACGACGGTCAGAGGGATACAGTAAACCTGAAGTGAAGCATCGGAATCTATAACTGGGGTCACAGGAATGGTTCAAAATATAGACAGTAAGAAGAGTCAGTCTTCTTGTACTTATGTCGGCATTGTGCCTTTTGTATTTTATTCCGATGCATTTTCTGCGTTTCATCATCAATAAGAGGGACAGAGGGATACAGTAAACCTGAAGTTATGCATCGGAATCCATAACTAGTGTCAAAGGAATGGTTCAAAACATAGATATTAAGAAGAGTCTGTTTACTTGTACTTAAGTCGGCATTGTGCCTTTTCTATTTAATTCCGATGCAATTTCTGTGTTTCATCGTCAATAAGAAGTCAGAGGGATACAGTAGCCCTGAAGTGAAGCATCTGAATCTATAACTAGTGTCACAGGAATGGTTCAAAATGTAGACAGTAAGAAGAGTCAGTTTTCTTGTACTTAAGTCGGCATTGTGCCTTCTGTATTTAATTCCGATGCAATTTCTGTATTTCATCGTCAATAAGGAGGTCAGAGGGATACGGTAAACCTGAAGTATAGCATCGGAGTCTATAACTAGTGTCACAGGAATAGTTCAAAACATAGAGAGTGAGAAGAGTCAGTCTCTTTGTACTAAAGTCGGCATTGTGCCTTTTTTATCTAATTCCGATGCAATTTCTGTGTCTCATCGTCAATACGAAGGTCAGAGGGATACATTAAACCTGAAGTGAAGCATCGGAATCTATAACTAGTGTCACATGAATGGTTCAAAACATAGACTGTAAGAAGAGTCAGTCTTCTTGTACTTAAGTCGGCATTTGGCTTTTGTATTTAATTCCGATGCAATTTACGTGTTTCAGCGTCAATGAGAAGGTCAGAGGGATACAGTAGACCTGAAGTGAAGTATCGGAATCTATAACTAGTATCACAGGAATGGTTCAAAATATAAACAGTAAGAAGAATCAGTTTTCTTTTACTTAGGTCGGCATTGTGCCTTTTGTATTTAATTGCGATGCAATCTTTGTGTTTCATCGTCAATAAAGAGGTCAGAGGGATACAGTAAACTTGAAGTGAAGCATCGGAATCTATAACTAGTGTCACAGGAATGGTTCAAAACATAGACAGAAAGAAGAGTCAATTTTCATGTACTTAAGTCGGCATTTTGCCTTTTCTATTTCATCTCGATGCAATTTCTGTGTTTCGGCGTCAATAAGAAGGTCCAAGGGATACAGTAAACCCGAAGTGAAGCATCGGAATCTAAAACCGGTCTCACAGAAAACGTTCAAAACATAGAGAGTAAGAAGAGCCAGTCTTCCTGTACTTGAGTCGGCATTGTGCCTTTTGTATTTAATTCCGATGCAATTTCTGTGTTTCATCGTCAATAAGAAGGACAGCTGGATACAGTTAACGTGAAGTGAAGCATCGGAATCTATAACTAGTGTCACCGGAATGGTTCAAAACATAGACAGAAAGAAGAGTCTATTTTTTTGTACTTAAGTCGGCATTGTGCATTTTCTATTTATTTCCGATGCAATTTCTGAGTTCGTCGTCAATAAGAAGGTCCAAGGAATACAGTAAACCTGAAGTGAAGCATCGGAATCTAAAACCGGTGTCACAGGAAAAGTTTAAAACATAGACAGTAGGAAGAGCCAGTCTTCTTGTACTTGAGTCGGCATTGCGCTTATTGTATTTAACTCCGATGAAATTTCTGTTTTTGATTGTCAATGAGAAGGTCAGAGGGATACAGTAAAATTGAAGTGAAGCATCGGAATCTATAACTAGCGTCACAGGAATGGTTCAACACATAGACACTAAGAAGAGTCACTCTTCTTGTACATAGGTCGGCATTGTGCCTTTTGTATTTAATTCCGATGCAATTTCTGTGTTTCATCGTCAATAAGAAGGTCAGCTGGATGCAGTAAACCTGAAGTGAAGCATCGGAATCTATAACTAGTGTCATAGGAATTGTTCAAATCATAGACAGTAAGAAGAGCCAGTCTTCTTGTACCTGAGCGGCATTGTGCATTTTGTATTTAATTCCAATAAATTTTCTGTGTTTGATCGTCAATAAGAAGGTCAGAGGGATACAGTTATCCAGAAGTGAAGCATCGGAATCTATAACTAGTGTCATAGGAATGGTCAAACATAGACAGAAGAAGAGTCGGTTTTCTTGTACTTGAGTCGGCATTGTGCCTTTTGTACTTAATTCCGATACTATTTCTGTGTTTCATCGTCAATAAGGAGGTCAGAGGGATACAGCTAACCTGAAGTGAAGCATCGGAATCCATAACTACTGTCACAGGAATGGTTCAAACATAGACATTAAGAAGAGTCAATTTTCTTTTACTTAAGTCCGCATTGTGCCTTTTTTATTTAATTCCGATGCAATTTCTGTGTTTCGTCGTCAATAAGAAGGTCCAAGGGATACAGTAATCTTGAAGTGAAACATCGGAATCTAAAACCGGTCTCAGAGGAAAGGTTCAAAACATAGACAGTAAGAAGAACCAGTCTTCTTGTACTTAAGTCGTCATTGTGCTTCTTGTATTTACTTCCGATGCAATTTCTGTGTTTCATCGTCAATACGACGGTCAGAGGGATACAGTAACCCTGAAGTGAAGCATCGGAATCTATAACTGGGGTCACAGGAATGGTTCAAAATATAGACAGTAAGAAGAGTCAGTCTTCTAGTACTTAAGTCGGCATTGTGCCTTTTGTATTTAATTCCGATGCATTTTCTGTGTTTCATCGTCAATAAGAGGGACAGAGGGATACAGTAAACCTGAAGTGATGCATCGGAATCCATAACTAGTGTCAAAGGAATGGTTCAAAACATAGATATTAAGAAGAGTCTGTTTACATGTACTTAAGTCGGCATTGTGCGTTTTCTATTTAATTCCGATGCAATTTCTGTGTTTCATCGTCAATAAGAAGTCAGAGGGATACAGTAAACCTGAAGTGAAGCATCGGAATCTATAACTAGTGTCACAGGAATGGTTCAAAACGTAGACAGTAAGAAGAGTCAGTTTTCTTGTACTTAAGTCGGCATTGTGCCTTTTGTATTTAATTCCGATGCAATTTCTGTGTTTCATCGTCAATAAGGACGTCAGAGGGATACAGTAAACCTGAAGTAAAGCATCGGAATCTATAACTAGTGTCACAGGAAGAGTTCAAAACATTGAGAGTAAGAAGAGTCAATCTCTTTCTACTAAAGTCGGCATTGTGCCTTTTTTATCTAATTCCGATGCAATTTCTGTGTTTCATCGTCAATACGAAGGTCAGAGGGATACATTAAACCTGAAGTGAAGCATCGGAATCTATAACTGGGGTCACAGGAATGGTTCAAAATATAGACAGTAGGAAGAGTCAGTCTTCTTGTACTTAAGTCCGCATTTGGCTTTTGTATTTAATTCCGATGCAATTTACGTGTTTCAGGGTCAATGAGAAGGTCAGAGAGATACAGTAGACCTGAAGTGAAGTATCGGAATCTATAACTAGTATCACAGGAATGGTTCAAAGCATAAACAGTAAGAAGAATCAGTTTTCTTTTACTTAGGTCGGCATTGTGCCTTTTGTATTTAATTGCGATGCAATTTTTGTGTTTCATCGTCAATAAGTATGTCAGAGGGATACAGTAAACTTGAAGTGAAGCATCGGAATCTATAACTAGTGTCACAGGAATGGTTCAAAACATATACAGAAAGAAGAGTCAATTTTCATGTACTTAAGTCGGCATTGTGCCTTTTCTATTTCATCTCGATGCCATTTCTGTGTTTCGGCGTCAATACGATGGTCCAAGGGTTACAGTAAACCTGAAGTGAAGCATCGGAATCTAAAACCGGTCTCACAGAAAACGTTCAAAACATAGACAGTAAGAAGAGCCAGTCTTCCTGTACTTGAGTCGGCATTGTGCCTTTTGTATTTAATTCCGATGTAATTTCTGTGTTTCATCGTCATTAAGAAGGACAGCTGGATACAGTTAACGTGAAGTGAAGCATCGGAATCTATAACTAGTGTCACCGGAATGGTTTAAAACATAGACAGAGAGAAGAGTCAATTTTTTTGTACTTAAGTCGGCATTGTGCATTTTCTATTTATTTCCGATGCAATTTCTGTGTTCGTCGTCAATAAGAAGGTCCAAGGAATACAGTAAACCTGAAGTGAAGCATCGGAATCAAAAACCGGTGTCACAGGAAAAGTTTAAAACATAGACAGTAAGAAGAGCCAGTCTTCTTTTACTTGAGTCGGCATTGCGCTTATTGTATTTAATTCCGATGAAATTTCTGTTTTTGATTGTCAATGAGAAGGTCAGAGGGATACAGTAAAATTGAAGTGAAGCATCGGAATCTATAACTAGTGTCACAGGAATGGTTCAACACATAGACACTAAGAAGAGTCACTCTTCTTGTACATAGGTCGGCATTGTGCCTTTTCTATTTGATTCCGATGCCATTTCTGAGTTTAATCGTCAATAAGAAGGGCCAAGAGATACAGTTATCCAGAAGTGAAGCATCGGAATCTATAACTAGTGTCATAGGAATGATTCAAACATAGACAGTAAGAAGAGTCAGCTTTCTTGTACTTAAGTCGGCATTGTGCCTTTTCTATTTAATTCCGATGCAATTTCTGTGTTTCCTCGTCAATAAGAAGGGCCAAGAGATACAGTAAGCCTGAAGTGAAGCATCGCAATCTATAGCTAGTGTCACAGGAATGGATCAAAGCATAGACAGTAAGAAGAGTCAGTTTTCTTGTACTTGAGTCGGCATTGTGCCTTTTGTACTTAATTCCGATACTATTTCTGTGTTTCATCGTCAATAAGGAGGTCAGAGGGATACAGCAAACCTGAAGTGAAGCATCGGAATCCATAACTACTGTCACAGGAATGGTTCAAACATAGACAGTAAGAAGAGTCAATTTTCTTTTACTTAAGTCCGCATTGTGCCTTTTGTATTTGATTCCGATGCAATTTCTGTGTTTCGTCGTCAATAAGAAGGTCCAAGTGATACAGTAAACCTGAAGTCAAGCATCGGAATCTAAAACTGGTCTCACAGGAAAGGTACAAACATAGACAGTAAGAAGAGGCAGTCTTCTTGTACTTGAGTCGGTGTTGTTAAATTTGTATTTAATCCCGATTCAATTTCTAAGTTACATCGTCAATAAGAAGGTCCGAGGGATACAGTAGACCTGAAGTTAAGCATTGGAATCAATAACTAGTGCCACAGGAATGGTTCAAAGCATAGACAGTAAGAAGAGTCTGTTTTTTTATACTTAAGTCGGCATTGTGCCTTTTGTATTTAATTCCGATGCATTTTCTGTGTTTCATCGTCAATAGGAAGGTCAGAGGGATACAGTAACCCTGAAGTGATGCATCGGAATCTAAAACCAGTCTCACAGGAAATGTTCAAATCATAGACAGTAAGATGAGCCGGCCTTCTTGTACTTGAGTCGGCATTGGGCCTTTTGTATTTAGTTCCGATGCAATTTCTGTGTTTCATCGTCAATAAGATGGTCCAGGGGATACAGTAAAACTGAAGTCAAGCATCGGAATCTATAACTAGTGTCGCCGAAAATGGTTCAAAACATAGACAGTAAGAAGAGTCAGTCTTCTTGTACTTAAGTCGGCATTGTGCATTTTCTATTCCGATAAAATTTCTGTGTTTCATCGTCAATAAGAAGGTCCAAGGGATACAGTACACCTGAAGTGAAAAATCGGAATCCAAAACTAGTGTCACAGGAGTGGTTCAAACATAGAGAGTAAGAAGAGTCAGTCTCTTGTACTTATGACGGCATTGTGCCTTTTGTATTTAATTCTGATGCAATTTCTGTGTTTTATCGTCAGTAAGAAGGACCGAAGGGATACAGTAAACCTGAAGTGAAGCATCGGAATATATAACTAGTGTCACAGGAATGGTTCAAAACATAGACAGTAAGAAGAGTATGTCTTCTTGTACTTAAGTCGGCATTGTTCCTTTTGTATTTAATTCCGATTCAATTTCTGTGTTTCATCGTCAATAAGTAGGTCAGAGAGATACAGTAAACCTGAAGTGAAGCATCGGAATCTATAACTAGTGTCACAGGAATGGTTCAAAGCATAGATAGTAGGAAGATTCAGTCTTCTTGTACTTAAGTCTGCGTTGTGCGTTTCGTATTTAATTCCCATGCAATTTCTGTATTTCATCGTCAATAAGAAGTTCAGAGGGATACAGTAAACCTGGAGTGAAGCATCGGAATCTATAACTAGAGTCAATGGAATGGTTCAAACATAGACAGTAACAAGAGTCAGTCTGCTTGTACTTAAGTCGGCATTGTGCCTTTTGTATTTAATTCCGGTGCCATTTCTGTGTTTCATCATCAATAAGAAGGTCAGAGGGATACAGTAAACATGAAGTGAAGCATCGGAATCTATAACTAGTGTCACAGGAATGGTTCAAAACATAGACAGTACTTAAGTCGGCATTGTGCCTTTTGTATTAATTTCCGATGCAATTTCTGTGTTTCATCGTCAATAAGAAGGTCCAAGGGATACAGTAAACCTGAAGTGATGCATCGGAATCTATAACTAGTGTCACAGGAATGGTTCCAAACATAGTCAGTAAGAAGAGTCGGTCTTCATGTACTTAAGTCGGCATTGTGCCTTTTGTATCTAATTCCGATGCAATATCTGTGATTCATCGTCAATACGAAGGTCCCAGATTTACATTGAAGCTGAAGAGAAGCACCGGAATCTATAACTAGTGTCACAGGAATGGTTCACAACATAGACAGTAGGAAGAGTCAGTCTTCTTGTACTTAAGTCGGCATTGTGCTTTTGTATTTAATTTACGTTGCAATTTCTGTGTCTCATCGTCAATAAGAAGGTCCAAGGGATACAGTATACCTGGAGTGTAGCATACGAATCTATAACAAGTGTCACAGGAATGGTTCAAAACATAGACAGTAAGAAGAGTCAGTCTTGATGTACCAAAGTCGGCATTGTGCTTTTGTATTTAATTCCGATGCAATTTCTGTGTTTCATCGTCAATAAGTAGGTCAGAGAGATACAGTAAACCTGAAGTGAAGCATCGGAATCTATAACTAGTGTCACAGGAATGGTTCAAACATAGTGAGTAAGAAGAGTCAGCCGTCATGTACCTAAGTCCGCATTGTGCCTTCTGTATTTAATTCAGATGCAATTTCTGTGTTTCATCGTCAATAGGAAGGTCCAATGGATACAGTAAACCTGAAGTGAAGCATCGGAATCTATAACTAGTGTCACAGGAATGGTTCCAATCATAGTCAGTAAGAAGAGTCGGTCTTCATGTACTTAAGTCGGCATTGTGCCCTTTGTATTTTATTCCG
This sequence comes from Schistocerca piceifrons, assembly GCF_021461385.2. Classification (NCBI taxonomy): domain Eukaryota; kingdom Metazoa; phylum Arthropoda; class Insecta; order Orthoptera; family Acrididae; genus Schistocerca; species Schistocerca piceifrons. Next base: position 8,638,201 of record NC_060146.1, on the reverse strand, counting down.
GTGCAATGTCTGTGTTTCATCGTCAAGAAGAAGGTCAGAGAGATACAGTAAACCTGAAGTGAAGCATCGGAATCTATAACTAGTGTCACAGGAACGGTACAAAGCATAGTCAGTAAGAAGAGTCAGTCTTCTTGTCCTTAAGTCGGCCTTATGCGTTTGGTATTTAATTCGGATGCAATTTCTGTGTTTCATCGTCAATAAGAAGGTCAGAGGGATACAGTAAACCTGAAGTGAAGCATTGGAATGTATAACTAGTGTCACAGGAATGGTTCAAACATAGTCAGTATGAAGAGTCAGTCTCTTGTACTTAAGTCGGCAGTGTGCCTTTCGTATTTAATTCCGATGCAATTTCTGTGTTTCATCGTCAATAAGAAGGTCCAAGGGATACAGTAAAACTGAAGTCAAGCATCGGTTACTATAACTAGTGTCAGAGGAATGGTTCAAAACATAGACAGTAAGAAGAGTCAGTCTACTTGTACTTTAGTCGGCATTGTGCCTTTTCTATTTAGTTCCGATGCAATTTCTGTGTTTCATCGTCAATAAGAAGGTCAGAGGGATACAGTAAACCTGAAGTGAAGCTTCGGAATCTATAACTAGTGTCACAGGAATGGTTCAAAGCATAGTCAGTAATAAGAGTCAGTCTTCTTGTACTTAAGTCGGCATTGTGCCTTTTGTATTTAATTCCGATGCAATTTCTGTGTTCCATCGTCAATAAGTAGGTCCAAGGGATACAGTAAACCTGGAGTGAAGCATCGGAATCTATAACTAGTGTCACAGGAATGGTTCAAATAATAGACAGTAAGAAGAAACAGTCTTCTTGTACTCAAGTCGGCATTGTGTCTTTTCTATTTACTTCCGCTGCAATTTCTGTGTTTCGTCGCCAATACGACGGTCAGAGGGATACAGTAAACCTGAAGTGAAGCATCGGTATCTATAACTAGTGTCACAGGAATGGTTCAAACATAGTCAGTAAGAGGAGTCAGTCTGCTTGTTATTAAGTCGGCATTGTGACTTTTGTGTTTAATTCCGTTGCAATTTCTGTGTTTCATCGTCAATAAGATGGTCCAAGGGATACAGTAAACCTGTAGTGTAGGATCGGAATCTATAACTAGTGTCACAGGAATGGTTCAAAACATAGATTGTACTATAGTCGGCATTGTGTCTTTTGTATTTAACTCCGATGCAATTTCTGTGTTTCATCGTCAATAAGAAGGTCCAAGGGATATAGTAAACATCGAGTGAAGCGTTGGAATCAATAACTAGTGTCACAGGAATGGTTCAAAACATAGAAAGTAAGAAGAGTCAGTCTCCCTGTACTTAAGTCGGTATTGTGCCTTTTGTGTTTACTTCCAATGCAATTTCTGTGTTTCATCGTCAGTAAGGTCAGAGGGATACAGTAAACCTGGAGTGAAGCATCGGAATCTATAACTAGTGTCACAGGAATGGTTCAATACATAGACAGTAGGAAGAGTCAGTCTTCTTGTACTTATGTCGGCATTTTGCCTTTTGTATTTAATTCCGATGCAATTTCAGTGTTTCGTCGTCAATAAGAAGGTCCAAGGGATACGGTAAACCTGGAGTGAAGCATCGGAATCTATAACTAGTGTCAATGGAATGGTTCAAAACATAGACAGTAAGAAGAGTTACTCTTCTTGTGCTTAATTCGGCATAGTGCCTATTGTATTTAATTCCGATGCTATTTCTGTGTTTCATCGTCAATAAGAAGGTCCAAGGGATACAGTAAACCTGATGTGAAGCATCGGAATCAGTAACTAGTGTCACAGGAATGGTTCAAAACATAGTCAGTAAGAAGAGTCGGTCTTCATGTACTTATGTCGGCATTGTGCTTTTGTATTTAATTCCGATGCTATTTCTGTGTTTCATCGTCAATATGAAGGTCCGAGGGATACAGTAAACCTGAAGGGAAGCATCGGAATCTATAACTAGTGTCACAGGAATTATTCAAAACATAGACAGTAGGGAGGGTCAGTCCTCTTGTACTTAAGTCGGCATTGTACCTTTTGTATTTAATTCCAATGCAATTACTGTGTTTCATCGTCAATTAGAAAGTCCAAGGGATATAGTAAACCTGGAGTGAAGCATCGGACTCTATAACTATTGTCACAGGAATGGTTCAAAGCATAGTCAGTAAGAAGAGTCAGTTTTCTTGTACTTAAGTCGGCATTGTGCTTTTGTATTTAATTCCGATACAATTATTGTGTTTCATCGTCAATAAGAAGGTCAGAGGGATACAGTAAACGTGGAGTGTAGGATCGGAAACAATGACTAGTGTCACAGGAATGGTTCAAAGCATAGTCAGTAAGAATAGTCAGTCTTCTAATCCCTAAGTCGGCATTGTGCCTTTTGTATTAAATTCCGATGCAATTTCTGTGTTCCATCGTCAATAAGTAGGTCCAAGGGATACAGTAAACCTGGAGTGAAGCATCGGAATCCATAACTAGTGTCACAGGAATGGTTCAAACATAGACAGTAGGAAGAGTCAGTCTTCTTGTACTTATGTTGGCATTTTGCTTTTTGTATTTAATTCCGATGCAATTTCAGTGTGCCATCGTCAATATGAAGGTCCAAGCGATACAGTAAACCTGGAGTGAAGCATCGGAATCTGTAACTAGTGTCAATGGAATGGTTCAAAACATAGACAGTAAGAGGAGTCAGTCTTCTTGTACTTAAGACGGCATTGTGCCTTTTGTATTTTCTTCCGGTGCAATTTCTGTGTTTCATCGTCAATAAGAAGGTCTGAGTGATACAGTAAACCTGGAGTGAAGCATCGGAATCTATAACTAGTGTCAGAGGTATGCTTCAAAACATAGACAGTAAGAAGAGTCAGTTTTCTTGTACTTAAGTCGGCATTGTGCCTTTTCTATTTAATTCCGATGCAATTTCTATGTTTCATCGTTGATAAGAAGGTGCAAGGGATACAGTAACCTAAAGTGACGCATCGGAATATATAACTAGTGTCACAGGAATGGTTCAAAACATAGTCAGTAGGAAGAGTCAGTCTTCTTGTACTTAAGTCGGCATTGTGCCTTTTCTATTTAATTCCGATGCAATTTCTGTGTTTCATCGTGAATAGGAAGGTCCAAGGGATACAGTAAACCTGGAGTGAAGCATCGGAATCTATAACTAGTGTCAATGGAACGATTCAAAACATAGACAGTAAGAAGAGTCAGTCTTCCTGTACTTAAGTCGGCATTGTGCCTTTTTTATTTAATTTCGATTCAATTTCTGAGTTTCATCGTGAATAAGAAGGTCTGAGGGATACAGTAAACCTGAAGTGGAGCATCGGAATCTATAACTAGTGTCACAGGAATGGTTCATAACATAGTCAGTAAGAAGTGTCAGTCTTCTTGTCCTTAAGTCGGCATTGTGCCTTTTGTATTTAATTCCGATGCAATTTCTGTGTTTCATCGTCAATAAGAAGGTCTGAGTGATACAGTAAACCTGGAGTGAAGCATCGGAATCTATAACTAGTGTCAGAGGTATGCTTCAAAACATAGACAGTAAGAAGAGTCAGTTTTCTTGTACTTAAGTCGGCATTGTGCCTTTTCTATTTAATTCCGATGCAATTTCTATGTTTCATCGTTGATAAGAAGGTGCAAGGGATACAGTAACCTAAAGTGACGCATCGGAATATATAACTAGTGTCACAGGAATGGTTCAAAACATAGTCAGTAGGAAGAGTCAGTCTTCTTGTACTTAAGTCGGCATTGTGCCTTTTCTATTTAATTCCGATGCAATTTCTGTGTTTCATCGTGAATAGGAAGGTCCAAGGGATACAGTAAACCTGGAGTGAAGCATCGGAATCTATAACTAGTGTCAATGGAACGATTCAAAACATAGACAGTAAGAAGAGTCAGTCTTCCTGTACTTAAGTCGGCATTGTGCCTTTTTTATTTAATTTCGATCCAATTTCTGAGTTTCATCGTGAATAAGAAGGTCAGAGGGATACAGTAAACCTGGAGTGAAGCATCGGAATCTATGACTAGTGTCAATGGAATGGTTCAAAACATGGACAGTAAGAAGAGTCACTCTTCTTTTACTTAAGTCGGCATTGTGCCTTTTGTATTTAATTCCGGTGCAATTTCTGTGTTTCATCGTCAATACGAAGGTCGGAGGGATACGGTAAACCTAAAGTGAAGCATCGGAATCTATAACTAGTGTCACAGGAATGGTTCAAAACATAGTCAGTAATAAGAGTCAGTCTTTTTGTACTTATGTCGGCATTGTGCGTTTTGTAATTAATTCCGATGCAATTTCTGTGTTTCATCGTCAATAAGAAGGACCGAAGGGATACAGTAAACCTGAAGTGAAGCATCGGAATCTATAACTAGTGTCACAGGAAAGGTTTAAAACATAGACAGTAGGAAGATTCAGTCTTCTTGTACTTAAGTCGGCATTGTGCCTTTCGGATTTAATTCCGATGCAATTTCTGTGTTTCATTGTCAATAAGAAGGTCAGAGTGATACAGTAAACCTGAAGTGAAGCATCGGAATCTATAACTAGTGTCACAGGTCTGCTTCAAAACATAGACAGTAAGAAGGGTCAGTTTTCTTGTACTTAAGTCGGCATTGTGCCTTTTGTATTTAATTCCGATACAATTTCTGTGTTTCATCGTCAATAAGAAGGTCAGAGTGATACAGTAAACCTGGAGTGAAGCATCGGAATCTATAACTAGTGCCACAGGTATGCTTCAAAACATAGACAGTAAGAAGAGTCAGTTTTCTTGTACTTAAGTCGGCATTTTGCCTTTTCTATTTAATTGCGATGGAATTTCTGTGTTTCATCGTCGATAAGAAGGTCCAAGGGATACAGTAACCTAAAGTGACGCATCGGAATATATAACTACTGTCACAGGAATCGATCAAAACATAGTCAGTAGGAAGAGTCAGTCTTCTTGTACTTAAGTCGGCATTGTCCCTTTTCTATTTAATTCCGATGCAATTTCTGTGTTTCATCGTGAATAGGAAGGTGCAAGGGATACAGTAAACCTGGAGTGAAGCATCGGAATCTATAACTAGTGTCAATGGAACGAATCGAAACATAGACAGTAAGAAGTGTCAGTCTTCTTGTACTTAAGTCGGCATTGTGCCTTTTTTATTTAATTTCGATGCAATTTCTGAGTTTCAACGTGAATAAGAAGGTCAGAGGGATACAGTAAACCTGAAGTGAAGCATCGGAATCAATAACTAGTGTCACAGGAATGGTTCAAAACATAGTCAGTAAGAATAGTCAGTCTTCTTGTCCTTAAGTCGGCATTGTGCCTTTGGTATATAATTCCGATGCAATTTCTGTGTTTCATCGTCAATAAGAAGGTCCAAGGGATATAGTAAACATGGAGTGAAGCATCGGAATCAATAACTAGTGTCACAGGAATGGTTCAAAACATAGAAAGTAAGAAGAGTCAGTCTCCTTGTACTTAAGTCGGTATTGTGCCTTTTGTGTTTAATTCCGATGCAATTTCTGTGTTTCATCGTCAATAAGGTCAGAGGGATACAGTAAACCTGGAGTGAAGCATCGGACTCTATAACTAGTGTCACAGGAATGGTTCAAAGCATAGTCAGTAAGAAGAGTCAGTCTTCTTGTCCCTAAGTCGGCATTGTGCCTTTTGTATTTAATTCCGATGTAATTTGTGTGTTTCATCGTCAATAAGTAGGTCCAAGGGATACAGTAAACCTGGAGTGAAGCATCGGACTCTATAACTAGTGTCACAGGAATGGTTCAAAGCATAGTCAGTAAGAAGAGTCAGTCTTCTTGTCCCTAAGTCGGCATTGTGCCTTTTGTATTTAATTCCGATACAATTTCTGTGTTTCATCGTCAATAAGAAGGTCGGAGTGATACAGTAAACCTGGAGTGAAGCATCGGAATCTATAACTAGTGTCACAGGTATGCTTCAAAACATAGAGAGTAAGAAGAGTCAGTTTTCTTGTACTTAAGTCGGCAATGTGCCTTTTCTATTTAATTCCGATGGAATTTCTGTGTTTCATCGTCGATAAGAAGGTCCAAGGGATACAGTAACCTAAAGTAACGCATCGGAATATATAACTAGTGTCACAGGAATTGTTCAAAACATAGTCAGTAGAAAGAGTCAGTCTTCTTGTACTTAAGTCGGCATTGTGCCTTTTCTTTTTAATTCCGATGCAATTTCTGTGTTTCATCGTGGATAGGAAGGTTCAAGGGATACAGTAAACCTGAAGTGAAGCATCGGAATCAATAACTAGTGTCACAGGAATGGTTCAAAACATAGTCAGTAAGAATAGTCAGTCTTCTTGTCCTTAAGTCGGCATTGTGCCTTTGGTATATAATTCCGATGCAATTTCTGTGTTTCATCGTCAATAAGAAGGTCCAAGGGATATAGTAAACATGGAGTGAAGCATCGGAATCAATAACTAGTGTCACAGGAATGGTTCAAAACATAGAAAGTAAGAAGAGTCAGTCTCCTTGTACTTAAGTCGGTATTGTGCCTTTTGTGTTTAATTCCGATGCAATTTCTGTGTTTCATCGTCAATAAGGTCAGAGGGATACAGTAAACCTGGAGTGAAGCATCGGACTCTATAACTAGTGTCACAGGAATGGTTCAAAGCATAGTCAGTAAGAAGAGTCAGTCTTCTTGTCCTTAAGTAGGCATTGTGACTTTTGTATTTAATTCCGATGCAATTTCTGTGTTTCATCGTCAATAAGAAGGTCAGAGGGATACAGTAAACCTGGAGTGTAGGATAGGAATCTATGACTAGTGTCACAGGAATGGTTCAAAGCATAGTCAGTAAGAATAGTCAGTCTTCTAGTCCTTAAGTCGGCATTGTGCCTTTTGTATTAAATTCCGATGCAATTTCTGTGTTCCATCGTCAATAAGTAGGTCCAAGGGATACAGTAAACCTGGAGTGAAGCATCGGAATCTATAACTAGTGTCACAGGAATGGTTCAAATCATAGACAGTAGGAAGAGTCAGTCTTCTTGTACTTATGTCGGCATTTTGCTTTTTGTATTTAATTCCGATGCAATTTCAGTGTGTCATCGTCAATATGAAGGTCCAAAGGATACAGTAAACCTGGAGTGAAGCATCGGAATCTGTAACTAGTGTCAATGGAATGGTTCAAAACATAGACAGTAAGAAGAGTCACTCTTCTTGTACTTAAGTCGGCATTGTGCCTTTTGTATTTAATTCCGATACAATTTCTGTGTTTCATCGTCAATAAGAAGGTCAGAGTGATACAGTAAACCTGGAGTGAAGCATCGGAATCTATATCTAGTGTCACAGGAATGGTTCAAAACATAGACAGTAGGAAGAGTCAGTCTTCTTTTACGTATGTCGGCATTTTGCATTTTGTATTTAATTCCGATGCAATTTCAGTGTGTCATCGTCAATATGAAGGTCCAAGGGATACAGTACACCTGGAGTGAAGCATCGGAATCTGTAACTAGTGTCAATGGAATGGTTCAAAACATAGACAGTAAGAATGGTCACTCTTCTTGTACTTAAGTCCGCAATGTACCTTTTGTATTTAATTCCAATGCAATGTCTGTGTTTCATCGTGAATTAGAAAGTCCAAGGGATATAGTAAACCTGGAGTGAAGCATCGGACTCTATATCTAGTGTCACAGCAATGGTTCAAAACATAGACAGTAAGAAGAAACGGTCTTCTTGTACTTAAGTCGGCATTGTGTCTTTTGTATTCAATTCCGATGCAATTTCTGTGTTTCATCGTCAATACGAAGGTCAGAGGGATACAGTAAAGCTGAAGTGAAGCATCGGAATCTATAACTATAGTCACAGGAATAGTTCGAAACAGAGACAGTACGAAGAGTCAGTCTTCTTGTCCTTAAGTAGGCATTGTGACCTTTGTATTTAATTCCGATGCAATTTCTGTGTTTCATCGTCAATAAGAAGGTCAGAGGGATACAGTAAACCTAGAGTGTAGGATCGGAATCTATGACTAGTGTCACAGGAATGGTTCAAAGCATAGTCAGTAAGAATAGTCAGTCTTCTAGTCCTTAAGTCGGCATTATGCCTTTTGTATTAAATTCCGATGCAATTTCTGTGTTCCATCGTCAATAAGTAGGTCCAAGGGATACAGTAAACCTGGAGTGAAGCATCGGAATCTATAACTAGTGTCACAGGAATGGTTCAAATCATAGACAGTAGGAAGAGTCAGTCTTCTTGTACTTATGTCGGCATTTTGCTTTTTGTATTTAATTCCGATGCAATTTCAGTGTGTCATCGTCAATATGAAGGTCCAAAGGATACAGTAAACCTGGAGTGAAGCATCGGAATCTGTAACTAGTGTCAATGGAATGGTTCAAAACATAGACAGTAAGAAGAGTCACTCTTCTTGTACTTAAGTCGGCATTGTGCCTTTTGTATTTAATTCCGGTGCAATTTCTGTGTTTCATCGTCAATACAAAGGACAGAGGGATACAGTAAACCTGAAGTGGAGCATCGGAATCTATAACTAGTGTCACAGGAATGGTTCAAAACATAGTCAGTAATAAGAGTCAGTCTTTTTGTACTTATGTCGGCATTGTGCGTTTTGTAATTAATTCCGATGCAATTTCTGTGTTTCATCGTCAATAAGAAGGACCGAAGGGATACAGTAAACCTGAAGTGAAGCATCGGAATCTATAACTAGTGTCACAGGAAAGGTTTAAAACATAGACAGTAGGAAGATTCAGTCTTCTTGTACTTAAGTCGGCATTGTGCCTTTCGGATTTAATTCCGATGCAATTTCTGTGTTTCATTGTCAATAAGAAGGTCAGAGTGATACAGTAAACCTGAAGTGAAGCATCGGAATCTATAACTAGTGTCACAGGTCTGCTTCAAAACATAGACAGTAAGAAGGGTCAGTTTTCTTGTACTTAAGTCGGCATTGTGCCTTTTGTATTTAATTCCGATACAATTTCTGTGTTTCATCGTCAATAAGAAGGTCAGAGTGATACAGTAAACCTGGAGTGAAGCATCGGAATCTATAACTAGTGCCACAGGTATGCTTCAAAACATAGACAGTAAGAAGAGTCAGTTTTCTTGTACTTAAGTCGGCATTTTGCCTTTTCTATTTAATTGCGATGGAATTTCTGTGTTTCATCGTCGATAAGAAGGTCCAAGGGATACAGTAACCTAAAGTGACGCATCGGAATATATAACTACTGTCACAGGAATCGATCAAAACATAGTCAGTAGGAAGAGTCAGTCTTCTTGTACTTAAGTCGGCATTGTCCCTTTTCTATTTAATTCCGATGCAATTTCTGTGTTTCATCGTGAATAGGAAGGTGCAAGGGATACAGTAAACCTGGAGTGAAGCATCGGAATCTATAACTAGTGTCAATGGAACGAATCGAAACATAGACAGTAAGAAGTGTCAGTCTTCTTGTACTTAAGTCGGCATTGTGCCTTTTTTATTTAATTTCGATGCAATTTCTGAGTTTCAACGTGAATAAGAAGGTCAGAGGGATACAGTAAACCTGAAGTGAAGCATCGGAATCAATAACTAGTGTCACAGGAATGGTTCAAAACATAGTCAGTAAGAATAGTCAGTCTTCTTGTCCTTAAGTCGGCATTGTGCCTTTGGTATATAATTCCGATGCAATTTCTGTGTTTCATCGTCAATAAGAAGGTCCAAGGGATATAGTAAACATGGAGTGAAGCATCGGAATCAATAACTAGTGTCACAGGAATGGTTCAAAACATAGAAAGTAAGAAGAGTCAGTCTCCTTGTACTTAAGTCGGTATTGTGCCTTTTGTGTTTAATTCCGATGCAATTTCTGTGTTTCATCGTCAATAAGGTCAGAGGGATACAGTAAACCTGGAGTGAAGCATCGGACTCTATAACTAGTGTCACAGGAATGGTTCAAAGCATAGTCAGTAAGAAGAGTCAGTCTTCTTGTCCCTAAGTCGGCATTGTGCCTTTTGTATTTAATTCCGATGTAATTTGTGTGTTTCATCGTCAATAAGTAGGTCCAAGGGATACAGTAAACCTGGAGTGAAGCATCGGACTCTATAACTAGTGTCACAGGAATGGTTCAAAGCATAGTCAGTAAGAAGAGTCAGTCTTCTTGTCCCTAAGTCGGCATTGTGCCTTTTGTATTTAATTCCGATACAATTTCTGTGTTTCATCGTCAATAAGAAGGTCGGAGTGATACAGTAAACCTGGAGTGAAGCATCGGAATCTATAACTAGTGTCACAGGTATGCTTCAAAACATAGAGAGTAAGAAGAGTCAGTTTTCTTGTACTTAAGTCGGCAATGTGCCTTTTCTATTTAATTCCGATGGAATTTCTGTGTTTCATCGTCGATAAGAAGGTCCAAGGGATACAGTAACCTAAAGTAACGCATCGGAATATATAACTAGTGTCACAGGAATTGTTCAAAACATAGTCAGTAGAAAGAGTCAGTCTTCTTGTACTTAAGTCGGCATTGTGCCTTTTCTTTTTAATTCCGATGCAATTTCTGTGTTTCATCGTGGATAGGAAGGTTCAAGGGATACAGTAAACCTGAAGTGAAGCATCGGAATCAATAACTAGTGTCACAGGAATGGTTCAAAACATAGTCAGTAAGAATAGTCAGTCTTCTTGTCCTTAAGTCGGCATTGTGCCTTTGGTATATAATTCCGATGCAATTTCTGTGTTTCATCGTCAATAAGAAGGTCCAAGGGATATAGTAAACATGGAGTGAAGCATCGGAATCAATAACTAGTGTCACAGGAATGGTTCAAAACATAGAAAGTAAGAAGAGTCAGTCTCCTTGTACTTAAGTCGGTATTGTGCCTTTTGTGTTTAATTCCGATGCAATTTCTGTGTTTCATCGTCAATAAGGTCAGAGGGATACAGTAAACCTGGAGTGAAGCATCGGACTCTATAACTAGTGTCACAGGAATGGTTCAAAGCATAGTCAGTAAGAAGAGTCAGTCTTCTTGTCCTTAAGTAGGCATTGTGACTTTTGTATTTAATTCCGATGCAATTTCTGTGTTTCATCGTCAATAAGAAGGTCAGAGGGATACAGTAAACCTGGAGTGTAGGATAGGAATCTATGACTAGTGTCACAGGAATGGTTCAAAGCATAGTCAGTAAGAATAGTCAGTCTTCTAGTCCTTAAGTCGGCATTGTGCCTTTTGTATTAAATTCCGATGCAATTTCTGTGTTCCATCGTCAATAAGTAGGTCCAAGGGATACAGTAAACCTGGAGTGAAGCATCGGAATCTATAACTAGTGTCACAGGAATGGTTCAAATCATAGACAGTAGGAAGAGTCAGTCTTCTTGTACTTATGTCGGCATTTTGCTTTTTGTATTTAATTCCGATGCAATTTCAGTGTGTCATCGTCAATATGAAGGTCCAAAGGATACAGTAAACCTGGAGTGAAGCATCGGAATCTGTAACTAGTGTCAATGGAATGGTTCAAAACATAGACAGTAAGAAGAGTCACTCTTCTTGTACTTAAGTCGGCATTGTGCCTTTTGTATTTAATTCCGATACAATTTCTGTGTTTCATCGTCAATAAGAAGGTCAGAGTGATACAGTAAACCTGGAGTGAAGCATCGGAATCTATATCTAGTGTCACAGGAATGGTTCAAAACATAGACAGTAGGAAGAGTCAGTCTTCTTTTACGTATGTCGGCATTTTGCATTTTGTATTTAATTCCGATGCAATTTCAGTGTGTCATCGTCAATATGAAGGTCCAAGGGATACAGTACACCTGGAGTGAAGCATCGGAATCTGTAACTAGTGTCAATGGAATGGTTCAAAACATAGACAGTAAGAATGGTCACTCTTCTTGTACTTAAGTCCGCAATGTACCTTTTGTATTTAATTCCAATGCAATGTCTGTGTTTCATCGTGAATTAGAAAGTCCAAGGGATATAGTAAACCTGGAGTGAAGCATCGGACTCTATATCTAGTGTCACAGCAATGGTTCAAAACATAGACAGTAAGAAGAAACGGTCTTCTTGTACTTAAGTCGGCATTGTGTCTTTTGTATTCAATTCCGATGCAATTTCTGTGTTTCATCGTCAATACGAAGGTCAGAGGGATACAGTAAAGCTGAAGTGAAGCATCGGAATCTATAACTATAGTCACAGGAATAGTTCGAAACAGAGACAGTACGAAGAGTCAGTCTTCTTGTCCTTAAGTAGGCATTGTGACCTTTGTATTTAATTCCGATGCAATTTCTGTGTTTCATCGTCAATAAGAAGGTCAGAGGGATACAGTAAACCTAGAGTGTAGGATCGGAATCTATGACTAGTGTCACAGGAATGGTTCAAAGCATAGTCAGTAAGAATAGTCAGTCTTCTAGTCCTTAAGTCGGCATTATGCCTTTTGTATTAAATTCCGATGCAATTTCTGTGTTCCATCGTCAATAAGTAGGTCCAAGGGATACAGTAAACCTGGAGTGAAGCATCGGAATCTATAACTAGTGTCACAGGAATGGTTCAAATCATAGACAGTAGGAAGAGTCAGTCTTCTTGTACTTATGTCGGCATTTTGCTTTTTGTATTTAATTCCGATGCAATTTCAGTGTGTCATCGTCAATATGAAGGTCCAAAGGATACAGTAAACCTGGAGTGAAGCATCGGAATCTGTAACTAGTGTCAATGGAATGGTTCAAAACATAGACAGTAAGAAGAGTCACTCTTCTTGTACTTAAGTCGGCATTGTGCCTTTTGTATTTAATTCCGGTGCAATTTCTGTGTTTCATCGTCAATACAAAGGACAGAGGGATACAGTAAACCTGAAGTGGAGCATCGGAATCTATAACTAGTGTCACAGGAATGGTTCAAAACATAGTCAGTGAGAAGAGTCAGTCTTCTTGTCCTTAAGTCGGCATTGTGACTTTTGTATTTAATTCCGATTCAATTTCTGTGTTTCATCGTCAATAAGAAGGTCCAAGGGATACAGTAAACCTGGAGTGAAGCATCGGAATCTATAACTAGTGTCACAGGAATGGTTCAAAGCATAGAGAGTAAGAAGATACAGTCTTCTTGTACTTAAGTCGGCATTGTGTCTTTTGTATTTAATTCCGATGCAATTTCTGTGTTTCATCGTCAATACGAAGGTCAGAGGGATACAGTAAACCTGAAGTGAAGCATCGGATCTGTAACTAGTGTTACAGGAATGGTTCAAAACATAGTCAGTAATAAGAGTCAGTCTTTTTGTACTTAAGTCGGCATTGTGCGTTTTGTAATTAATTCCGATGCAATTTCTGTGTTTCATCGTCAATAAGAAGGACCGAAGGGATACAGTAAACCTGAAGTGAAGCATCGGAATCTATAACTAGTGTCACAGGAATGGTTTAAAACATAGACAGTAGGAAGATTCAGTCTTCTTGTACTTAAGTCGGCATTGTGCCTTTCGTATTTAATTCCGATGCAATTTCTGTGTTTCATTGTCAATAAGAAGGTCAGAGTGATACAGTAAACCTGAAGTGAAGCATCGGAATCTATAACTAGTGTCACAGGTCTGCTTCAAAACATAGACAGTAAGAAGGGTCAGTTTTCTTGTACTTAAGTCGGCATTGTGCCTTTTGTATTTAATTCCGATACAATTTCTGTGTTTCATCGTCAATAAGAAGGTCAGACTGTTACAGTAAACCTGGAGTGAAGCATCGGAATCTATAACTAGTGCCACAGGTATGCTTCAAAACATAGACAGTAAGAAGAGTCAGTTTTCTTGTACTTAAGTCGGCATTGTGCCTTTTCTATTTAATTCCGATGGAATTTCTGTGTTTCATCGTCGATAAGAAGGTCCAAGGGATACAGTAACCTAAAGTGACGCATCGGAATATATAACTACTGTCACAGGAATCGTTCAAAACATAGTCAGTAGGAAGAGTCAGTCTTCTTGTACTTAAGTCGGCATTGTCCCTTTTCTATTTAATTCCGATGCAATTTCTGTGTTTCATCGTGAATAGGAAGGTCCAAGGGATACAGTAAACCTGGAGTGATGCATCGGAATCTATAACTAGTGTCAATGGAACGATTCGAAACATAGACAATAAGAAGTGTCAGTCTTCTTGTACTTAAGTCGGCATTGTGCCTTTTTTATTTAATTTCGATGCAATTTCTGAGTTTCAACGTGAATAAGAAGGTCAGAGGGATACAGTAAACCTGAAGTGAAGCATCGGAATCAATAACTAGTGTCACAGGAATGGTTCAAAACATAGTCATTAAGAATAGTCAGTCTTCTTGTCCTTAAGTCGGCATTGTGCCTTTGGTATATAATTCCGATGCAATTTCTGTGTTTCATCGTCAATAAGAAGGTCCAAGGGATATAGTAAACATGGAGTGAAGCATCGGAATCAATAACTAGTGTCACAGGAATGGTTCAAAACATAGAAAGTAAGAAGAGTCAGTCTCCTTGTACTTAGGTCGGTATTGTGCCTTTTGTGTTTAATTCCGATGCAATTTCTGTGTTTCATCGTCAATAAGGTCAGAGGGATACCGTAAACCTGGAGTGAAGCATCGGACTCTATAACTAGTGTCACAGGAATGGTTCAAAACATAGACAGTAAGAAGAAACAGTCTTCTTGTACTTAAGTCGGCATTATGTCTTTTGTTTTTAATTCCGATGCAATTTCTGTATTTCATCGTCAATACGAAGGTCAGAGGTATACAGTAAACCTGAAGTGAAGCATCGGAATCTATAACTAGTGTCACAGGAATGGTTCAAATCATAGTCAGTAAGAAGAGTCAGTCTTCTTGTCCTTAAGTCGGCATTGTGACTTTTGTATTTAATTCCGATGCAATTTCTGTGTTTCATCGTCAATAAGAAGGTCAGAGGGATACAGTAAACCTGGAGTGTAGGATCGGAATCTATAACTAGTGTCACAGGAATGGTTCAAAACATAGACAGTACTTAAGTCGGCATTGTGCCTTTTGTATTTAATTCCGATGCAATTTCTGTGTTTCATCGTCAATAAGAAGGTTCAAGGGATACAGTAAACCAGAAGTGAAGCATCGGAATCTATAACTAGTGTGACAGGAATGGTTCAAAACATAGTCAGTAAGAAGAGTCGGTCTTCATGTACTTATGTCGGCATTGTGCTTTTTGTATTTAATTCCGATGCTATTTCTGTGTTTCATTGTCAATATGAAGGTCCAAGGAATACAGTCAACCTGAAGTGAAGCATCGGAATCTATAACTAGTGTCACAGGAATGGTTCAAAACATAGTCAGTAAGAATAGTCAGTCTTCTAGTCCTTAAGTCGGCATTGTGCCTTTTGTATTAAATTCCGATGCAATTTCTGTGTTCCATCGTCAATAAGTAGGTCCAAGGGATACAGTAATCCTGGAGTGAAGCATCGGAATCTATAACTAGTGTCACAGGAATGGTTCAAAACATAGACAGTAGGAAGAGTCAGTAATCTTGTACTTATGTCGGCATTTTGCTTTTTGTATTTAATTCCGATGCAATTTCAGTGTGTCATCGTCAATATGAAGGTCCAAGGGATACAGTAAACCTGGAGTGAAACATCGGAATCTGTAACTAGTGTCAATGGAATGGTTCAAATCATAGACAGTAAGAAGAGTCACTCTTCTTGTACTTAAGTCGGCATTGTGCCTTTTGTATTTAATTCCGGTGCAATTTCTGTGTTTCATCGTCAATACGAAGGTCAGAGGGATACAGTAAACCTGAAGTGGAGCATCCGAATCTATAATTAGTGTCACAGGAATGGTTCAAAACATAGTCAGTGAGAAGAGTCAGTCTTCTTGTCCTTAAGTCGGCATTGTGATTTTTGTATTTAATTCCGATGGAAATTCTGTGTTTCATCGTCAATTAGAAGGACCGAAGGGATACAGTAAACCTGAAGTGAAGTTCGGAATCTATAACTAGTGTCACAGGAATGGTTTAAATCATAGACAGTAGGAAGATTCAGTCTTCTTGTACTTAAGTCGGCATTGTGCCTTTCGTATTTAATTCCGATGCAATTTCTGTGTTTAATTGTCAATAAGAAGGTCAGAGTGATACAGTAAACCTGGAGTGTAGGATCGGAATCTATGACTAGTGTCACTGGAATGGTTCAAAGCATAGTCAGTAAGAATAGTCAGTCTTCTAGTCCTTAAGTCGGCATTATGCCTTTTGTATTAAATTCCGATGCAATTTCTGTGTTCCATCGTCAATAAGTAGGTCCAAGGGATACAGTAAACCTGGAGTGAAGCATCGGAATCTATAACTAGTGTCACAGGAATGGTTCAAATCATAGACAGTAGGAAGAGTCAGTCTTCTTGTACTTATGTCGGCATTTTGCTTTTTGTATTTAATTCCGATGCAATTTCAGTGTGTCATCGTCAATATGAAGGTCCAAGGGATACAGTAAACCTGGAGTGAAGCATCGGAATCTGTAACTAGTGTCAATGGAATGGTTCAAAACATAGACAGTAAGAAGAGTCACTCTTCTTGCACTTAAGTCGGCATTGTGCCTCTTGTATTTAATTCCGGTGCAATTTCTGTGTTTCATCGTCAATACAAAGGACAGAGGGATACAGTAAACCTGAAGTGGTGCATCGGAATCTATAACTAGTGTCACAGGAATGGTTCAAAACATAGTCAGTAAGAAGAGTCAGTCTTCTTGTCCTTAAGTCGGCATAGTGACTTTTGTATTTAATTCCGATTCAATTTGTGTGTTTCATCGTCAATAAGAAGGTCCAAGGGATACAGTAAACCTGGAGTGAAGCATCGGAATCTATAACTAGTGTCACAGGAATGGTTCAAAGCATAGAGAGAAAGAAGATACAGTCTTCTTGTACTTAAGTCGGCATTGTGTCTTTTGTATTTAATTCCGATGCAATTTCTGTGTTTTATCGTCAATACGAAGGTCAGAGGGATACAGTAAACCTGAAGTGAAGCATCGGATCTGTAACTAGTGTTACAGGAATGGTTCAAAACATAGTCAGTAATAAGAGTCAGTCTTTTTGTACTTAAGTCGGCATTGTGGGTTTTGTAATTAATTCCGATGCAATTTCTGTGTTTCATCGTCAATAAGAAGGACCGAAGGGATACAGTAAACCTGAAGTGAAGCATCGGAATCTATAACTAGTGTCACAGGAATGGTTTAAAACATAGACAGTAGGAAGATTCAGTCTTCTTGTACTTAAGTCGGCATTGTGCCTTTCGTATTTAATTCCGATGCAATTTCTGTGTTTCATTGTCAATAAGAAGGTCAGAGTGATACAGTAAACCTGAAGTGAAGCATTGGAATCCATAACTAGTGTCACAGGTCTGCTTCAAAACATAGACAGTAAGAAGGGTCAGTTTTCTTGTACTTAAGTCGGCATTGTGCCTTTTGTATTTAATTCCGATACAATATCTGTGTTTCATCGTCAATAAGAAGGTCAGAGTGATAGAGTAAACCTGGAGTGAAGCATCTGAATCTATAACTAGTGCCACAGGTATGCTTCAAAACATAGACAGTAAGAAGAGTCAGTTTTCATGTACTTAAGTCGGCATTGTGCCTTTTCTATTTAATTCCGATGGAATTTCTGTGTTTCATCGTCAATAAGGTCAGAGGGATACAGTAAACCTGGAGTGAAGCATCGGACTCTATAACTAGTGTCACAGGAATGGTTCAAAACATAGACAGTAAGAAGAAACAGTCTTCTTGTACTTAAGTCGGCATTATGTCTTTTGTTTTTAATTCCGATGCAATTTCTGTGTTTCATTGTCAATACGAAGGTCAGAGGTATACAGTAAACCTGAAGTGAAGCATCGGAATCTATAACTAGTGTCACAGGAATGGTTCAAATCATAGTCAGTAAGAAGAGTCAGTCTTCTTGTCCTTAAGTCGGCATTGTGACTTTTGTATTTAATTCCGGTGCAATTTCTGTGTTTCATCGTCAATACGAAGGTCAGAGGGATACAGTAAACCTGAAGTGGAGCATCGGAATCTATAATTAGTGTCACAGGAATGGTTCAAAACATAGTCAGTAAGAAGAGTCAGTCTTCTTGTCCTTAAGTCGGCATTGTGATTTTTGTATTTAATTCCGATGGAAATTCTGTGTTTCATCGTCAATTAGAAGGACCGAAGGGATACAGTAAACCTGAAGTGAAGTTCGGAATCTATAACTAGTGTCACAGGAATGGTTTAAATCATAGACAGTAGGAAGATTCAGTCTTCTTGTACTTAAGTCGGCATTGTGCCTTTCGTATTTAATTCCGATGCAATTACTGTGTTTAATTGTCAAAAAGAAGGTCAGAGTGATACAGTAAACCTGGAGTGTAGGATCGGAATCTATGACTAGTGTCACTGGAATGGTTCAAAGCATAGTCAGTAAGAATAGTCAGTCTTCTAGTCCTTAAGTCGGCATTATGCCTTTTGTATTAAATTCCGATGCAATTTCTGTGTTCCATCGTTAATAAGTAGGTCCAAGGGATACAGTAAACCTGGAGTGAAGCATCGGAATCTATAACTAGTGTCACAGGAATGGTTCAAATCATAGACAGTAGGAAGAGTCAGTCTTCTTGTACTTATGTCGGCATTTTGCTTTTTGTATTTAATTCCGATGCAATTTCAGTGTGTCATCGTCAATATGAAGGTCCAAGGGATACAGTCAACCTGAAGTGAAGCATCGGAATCTATAACTAGTGTCACAGGAATGGTTCAAAACATAGTCAGTAAGAATAGTCAGTCTTCTAGTCCTTAAGTCGGCATTGTGCCTTTTGTATTAAATTCCGATGCAATTTCTGTGTTCCATCGTCAATAAGTAGGTCCAAGGGATACAGTAATCCTGGAGTGAAGCATCGGAATCTATAACTAGTGTCACAGGAATGGTTCAAAACATAGACAGTAGGAAGAGTCAGTAATCTTGTACTTATGTCGGCATTTTGCTTTTTGTATTTAATTCCGATGCAATTTCAGTGTGTCATCGTCAATATGAAGGTCCAAGGGATACAGTAAACCTGGAGTGAAACATCGGAATCTGTAACTAGTGTCAATGGAATGGTTCAAATCATAGACAGTAAGAAGAGTCACTCTTCTTGTACTTAAGTCGGCATTGTGCCTTTTGTATTTAATTCCGGTGCAATTTCTGTGTTTCATCGTCAATACGAAGGTCAGAGGGATACAGTAAACCTGAAGTGGAGCATCCGAATCTATAATTAGTGTCACAGGAATGGTTCAAAACATAGTCAGTAAGAAGAGTCAGTCTTCTTGTCCTTAAGTCGGCATTGTGATTTTTGTATTTAATTCCGATGCAATTTCTGTGTTCCATCGTCAATAAGTAGGTCCAAGGGATACAGTAAACCTGGAGTGAAGCATCGGAATCTATAACTAGTGTCACAGGAATGGTTCAAATCATAGACAGTAGGAAGAGTCAGTCTTCTTGTACTTATGTCGGCATTTTGCTTTTTGTATTTAATTCCGATGCAATTTCAGTGTGTCATCGTCAATATGAAGGTCCAAGGGATACAGTAAACCTGGAGTGAAGCATCGGAATCTGTAACTAGTGTCAATGGAATGGTTCAAAACATAGACAGTAAGAAGAGTCACTCTTCTTGCACTTAAGTCGGCATTGTGCCTCTTGTATTTAATTCCGGTGCAATTTCTGTGTTTCATCGTCAATACAAAGGACAGAGGGATACATTAAACCTGAAGTGGAGCATCGGAATCTATAACTAGTGTCACAGGAATGGTTCAAAACATAGTCAGTAAGAAGAGTCAGTCTTCTTGTCCTTAAGTCGGCATTGTGACTTTTGTATTTAATTCCGATTCAATTTGTGTGTTTCATCGTCAATAAGAAGGTCCAAGGGATACAGTAAACCTGGAGTGAAGCATCGGAATCTATAACTAGTGTCACAGGAATGGTTCAAATCATAGTCAGTAGGAAGATTCAGTCTTCTTGTACTTAAGTCGGCATTGTGCCTTTCGTATTTAATTCCGATGCAATTTCTGTGTTTCATTGTCAATAAGAAGGTCAGAGTGTTACAGTAAACCTGAAGTGAAGCATCGGAATCAATAACTAGTGTCACAGGAATGGTTCAAAACATAGAAAGTAAGAAGAGTCAGTCTCCTTGTACTTAAGTCTTTATTGTGCCTTTTGTGTTTAATTCCGATGCAATTTCTGCGTTTCATCGTCAATAAGGTCAGAGGGATACAGTAAACCTGGAGTGAAGCATCGGACTCTATAACTAGTGTCACAGGAACGGTTCAAAACATAGACAGTAAGAAGAAACAGTCTTCTTGTACTTAAATCGGCATTATGTCTTTTGTTTTTAATTCCGATGCAATTTCTGTGTTTTATCGTCAATACGAAGGTCAGAGGTATACAGTAAACCTGAAGTGAAGCATCGGAATCTATAACTAGTGTCACAGGAATGGTTCAAATCATAGTCAGTAAGAAGAGTCAGTCTTCTTGTCCTTAAGTCGGCATTGTGACTTTTGTATTTAATTCCGATGCAATTTCTGTGTTTCATCGTCAATAAGGTCAGAGGGATACAGTAAACCTGGAGTGAAGCATCGGACTCTATAACTAGTGTCACAGGAATGGTTCAAAACATAGACAGTAAGAAGAAACAGTCTTCTTGTACTTAAGTCGGCATTATGTCTTTTGTTTTTAATTCCGATGCAATTTCTGTGTTTCATTGTCAATACGAAGGTCAGAGGTATACAGTAAACCTGAAGTGAAGCATCGGAATCTATAACTAGTGTCACAGGAATGGTTCAAATCATAGTCAGTAAGAAGAGTCAGTCTTCTTGTCCTTAAGTCGGCATTGTGACTTTTGTATTTAATTCCGGTGCAATTTCTGTGTTTCATCGTCAATACGAAGGTCAGAGGGATACAGTAAACCTGAAGTGGAGCATCGGAATCTATAATTAGTGTCACAGGAATGGTTCAAAACATAGTCAGTAAGAAGAGTCAGTCTTCTTGTCCTTAAGTCGGCATTGTGATTTTTGTATTTAATTCCGATGGAAATTCTGTGTTTCATCGTCAATTAGAAGGACCGAAGGGATACAGTAAACCTGAAGTGAAGTTCGGAATCTATAACTAGTGTCACAGGAATGGTTTAAATCATAGACAGTAGGAAGATTCAGTCTTCTTGTACTTAAGTCGGCATTGTGCCTTTCGTATTTAATTCCGATGCAATTTCTGTGTTTAATAGTCAAAAAGAAGGTCAGAGTGATACAGTAAACCTGGAGTGTAGGATCGGAATCTATGACTAGTGTCACTGGAATGGTTCAAAGCATAGTCAGTAAGAATAGTCAGTCTTCTAGTCCTTAAGTCGGCATTATGCCTTTTGTATTAAATTCCGATGCAATTTCTGTGTTCCATCGTTAATAAGTAGGTCCAAGGGATACAGTAAACCTGGAGTGAAGCATCGGAATCTATAACTAGTGTCACAGGAATGGTTCAAATCATAGACAGTAGGAAGAGTCAGTCTTCTTGTACTTATGTCGGCATTTTGCTTTTTGTATTTAATTCCGATGCAATTTCAGTGTGTCATCGTCAATATGAAGGTCCAAGGGATACAGTCAACCTGAAGTGAAGCATCGGAATCTATAACTAGTGTCACAGGAATGGTTCAAAACATAGTCAGTAAGAATAGTCAGTCTTCTAGTCCTTAAGTCGGCATTGTGCCTTTTGTATTAAATTCCGATGCAATTTCTGTGTTCCATCGTCAATAAGTAGGTCCAAGGGATACAGTAATCCTGGAGTGAAGCATCGGAATCTATAACTAGTGTCACAGGAATGGTTCAAAACATAGACAGTAGGAAGAGTCAGTAATCTTGTACTTATGTCGGCATTTTGCTTTTTGTATTTAATTCCGATGCAATTTCAGTGTGTCATCGTCAATATGAAGGTCCAAGGGATACAGTAAACCTGGAGTGAAACATCGGAATCTGTAACTAGTGTCAATGGAATGGTTCAAATCATAGACAGTAAGAAGAGTCACTCTTCTTGTACTTAAGTCGGCATTGTGCCTTTTGTATTTAATTCCGGTGCAATTTCTGTGTTTCATCGTCAATACGAAGGTCAGAGGGATACAGTAAACCTGAAGTGGAGCATCCGAATCTATAATTAGTGTCGCAGGAATGGTTCAAAACATAGTCAGTAAGAAGAGTCAGTCTTCTTGTCCTTAAGTCGGCATTGTGATTTTTGTATTTAATTCCGATGGAAATTCTGTGTTTCATCGTCAATTAGAAGGACCGAAGGGATACAGTAAACCTGAAGTGAAGTTCGGAATCTATAACTAGTGTCACAGGAAAGGTTTAAATCATAGACAGTAGGAAGATTCAGTCTTCTTGTACTTAAGTCGGCATTGTGCCTTTCGTATTTAATTCCGATGCAATTTCTGTGTTTAATTGTCAATAAGAAGGTCAGAGTGATACAGTAAACCTGGAGTGTAGGATCGGAATCTATGACTAGTGTCACTGGAATGGTTCAAAGCATAGTCAGTAAGAATAGTCAGTCTTCTAGTCCTTAAGTCGGCATTATGCCTTTTGTATTAAATTCCGATGCAATTTCTGTGTTCCATCGTCAATAAGTAGGTCCAAGGGATACAGTAAACCTGGAGTGAAGCATCGGAATCTATAACTAGTGTCACAGGAATGGTTCAAATCATAGACAGTAGGAAGAGTCAGTCTTCTTGTACTTATGTCGGCATTTTGCTTTTTGTATTTAATTCCGATGCAATTTCAGTGTGTCATCGTCAATATGAAGGTCCAAGGGATACAGTAAACCTGGAGTGAAGCATCGGAATCTGTAACTAGTGTCAATGGAATGGTTCAAAACATAGACAGTAAGAAGAGTCACTCTTCTTGCACTTAAGTCGGCATTGTGCCTCTTGTATTTAATTCCGGTGCAATTTCTGTGTTTCATCGTCAATACAAAGGACAGAGGGATACAGTAAACCTGAAGTGGAGCATCGGAATCTATAACTAGTGTCACAGGAATGGTTCAAAACATAGTCAGTAAGAAGAGTCAGTCTTCTTGTCCTTAAGTCGGCATTGTGACTTTTGTATTTAATTCCGGTGCAATTTCTGTGTTTCATCGTCAATACGAAGGTCAGAGGGATACAGTAAACCTGAAGTGGAGCATCGGAATCTATAATTAGTGTCACAGGAATGGTTCAAAACATAGTCAGTAAGAAGAGTCAGTCTTCTTGTCCTTAAGTCGGCATTGTGATTTTTGTATTTAATTCCGATGGAAATTCTGTGTTTCATCGTCAATTAGAAGGACCGAAGGGATACAGTAAACCTGAAGTGAAGTTCGGAATCTATAACTAGTGTCACAGGAATGGTTCAAAACATAGAAAGTAAGAAGAGTCAGTCTCCTTGTACTTAAGTCTTTATTGTGCCTTTTGTGTTTAATTCCGATGCAATTTCTGCGTTTCATCGTCAATAAGGTCAGAGGGATACAGTAAACCTGGAGTGAAGCATCGGACTCTATAACTAGTGTCACAGGAACGGTTCAAAACATAGACAGTAAGAAGAAACAGTCTTCTTGTACTTAAATCGGCATTATGTCTTTTGTTTTTAATTCCGATGCAATTTCTGTGTTTTATCGTCAATACGAAGGTCAGAGGTATACAGTAAACCTGAAGTGAAGCATCGGAATCTATAACTAGTGTCACAGGAATGGTTCAAATCATAGTCAGTAAGAAGAGTCAGTCTTCTTGTCCTTAAGTCGGCATTGTGACTTTTGTATTTAATTCCGATGCAATTTCTGTGTTTCATCGTCAATAAGGTCAGAGGGATACAGTAAACCTGGAGTGAAGCATCGGACTCTATAACTAGTGTCACAGGAATGGTTCAAAACATAGACAGTAAGAAGAAACAGTCTTCTTGTACTTAAGTCGGCATTATGTCTTTTGTTTTTAATTCCGATGCAATTTCTGTGTTTCATTGTCAATACGAAGGTCAGAGGTATACAGTAAACCTGAAGTGAAGCATCGGAATCTATAACTAGTGTCACAGGAATGGTTCAAATCATAGTCAGTAAGAAGAGTCAGTCTTCTTGTCCTTAAGTCGGCATTGTGACTTTTGTATTTAATTCCGGTGCAATTTCTGTGTTTCATCGTCAATACGAAGGTCAGAGGGATACAGTAAACCTGAAGTGGAGCATCGGAATCTATAATTAGTGTCACAGGAATGGTTCAAAACATAGTCAGTAAGAAGAGTCAGTCTTCTTGTCCTTAAGTCGGCATTGTGATTTTTGTATTTAATTCCGATGGAAATTCTGTGTTTCATCGTCAATTAGAAGGACCGAAGGGATACAGTAAACCTGAAGTGAAGTTCGGAATCTATAACTAGTGTCACAGGAATGGTTTAAATCATAGACAGTAGGAAGATTCAGTCTTCTTGTACTTAAGTCGGCATTGTGCCTTTCGTATTTAATTCCGATGCAATTTCTGTGTTTAATTGTCAAAAAGAAGGTCAGAGTGATACAGTAAACCTGGAGTGTAGGATCGGAATCTATGACTAGTGTCACTGGAATGGTTCAAAGCATAGTCAGTAAGAATAGTCAGTCTTCTAGTCCTTAAGTCGGCATTATGCCTTTTGTATTAAATTCCGATGCAATTTCTGTGTTCCATCGTTAATAAGTAGGTCCAAGGGATACAGTAAACCTGGAGTGAAGCATCGGAATCTATAACTAGTGTCACAGGAATGGTTCAAATCATAGACAGTAGGAAGAGTCAGTCTTCTTGTACTTATGTCGGCATTTTGCTTTTTGTATTTAATTCCGATGCAATTTCAGTGTGTCATCGTCAATATGAAGGTCCAAGGGATACAGTCAACCTGAAGTGAAGCATCGGAATCTATAACTAGTGTCACAGGAATGGTTCAAAACATAGTCAGTAAGAATAGTCAGTCTTCTAGTCCTTAAGTCGGCATTGTGCCTTTTGTATTAAATTCCGATGCAATTTCTGTGTTCCATCGTCAATAAGTAGGTCCAAGGGATACAGTAATCCTGGAGTGAAGCATCGGAATCTATAACTAGTGTCACAGGAATGGTTCAAAACATAGACAGTAGGAAGAGTCAGTAATCTTGTACTTATGTCGGCATTTTGCTTTTTGTATTTAATTCCGATGCAATTTCAGTGTGTCATCGTCAATATGAAGGTCCAAGGGATACAGTAAACCTGGAGTGAAACATCGGAATCTGTAACTAGTGTCAATGGAATGGTTCAAATCATAGACAGTAAGAAGAGTCACTCTTCTTGTACTTAAGTCGGCATTGTGCCTTTTGTATTTAATTCCGGTGCAATTTCTGTGTTTCATCGTCAATACGAAGGTCAGAGGGATACAGTAAACCTGAAGTGGAGCATCCGAATCTATAATTAGTGTCGCAGGAATGGTTCAAAACATAGTCAGTAAGAAGAGTCAGTCTTCTTGTCCTTAAGTCGGCATTGTGATTTTTGTATTTAATTCCGATGGAAATTCTGTGTTTCATCGTCAATTAGAAGGACCGAAGGGATACAGTAAACCTGAAGTGAAGTTCGGAATCTATAACTAGTGTCACAGGAAAGGTTTAAATCATAGACAGTAGGAAGATTCAGTCTTCTTGTACTTAAGTCGGCATTGTGCCTTTCGTATTTAATTCCGATGCAATTTCTGTGTTTAATTGTCAATAAGAAGGTCAGAGTGATACAGTAAACCTGGAGTGTAGGATCGGAATCTATGACTAGTGTCACTGGAATGGTTCAAAGCATAGTCAGTAAGAATAGTCAGTCTTCTAGTCCTTAAGTCGGCATTATGCCTTTTGTATTAAATTCCGATGCAATTTCTGTGTTCCATCGTCAATAAGTAGGTCCAAGGGATACAGTAAACCTGGAGTGAAGCATCGGAATCTATAACTAGTGTCACAGGAATGGTTCAAATCATAGACAGTAGGAAGAGTCAGTCTTCTTGTACTTATGTCGGCATTTTGCTTTTTGTATTTAATTCCGATGCAATTTCAGTGTGTCATCGTCAATATGAAGGTCCAAGGGATACAGTAAACCTGGAGTGAAGCATCGGAATCTGTAACTAGTGTCAATGGAATGGTTCAAAACATAGACAGTAAGAAGAGTCACTCTTCTTGCACTTAAGTCGGCATTGTGCCTCTTGTATTTAATTCCGGTGCAATTTCTGTGTTTCATCGTCAATACAAAGGACAGAGGGATACAGTAAACCTGAAGTGGAGCATCGGAATCTATAACTAGTGTCACAGGAATGGTTCAAAACATAGTCAGTAAGAAGAGTCAGTCTTCTTGTCCTTAAGTCGGCATTGTGACTTTTGTATTTAATTCCGATTCAATTTGTGTGTTTCATCGTCAATAAGAAGGTCCAAGGGATACAGTAAACCTGGAGTGAAGCATCGGAATCTATAACTAGTGTCACAGGAATGGTTCAAATCATAGTCAGTAGGAAGATTCAGTCTTCTTGTACTTAAGTCGGCATTGTGCCTTTCGTATTTAATTCCGATGCAATTTCTGTGTTTCATTGTCAATAAGAAGGTCAGAGTGTTACAGTAAACCTGAAGTGAAGCATCGGAATCAATAACTAGTGTCACAGGAATGGTTCAAAACATAGAAAGTAAGAAGAGTCAGTCTCCTTGTACTTAAGTCTTTATTGTGCCTTTTGTGTTTAATTCCGATGCAATTTCTGCGTTTCATCGTCAATAAGGCCAGAGGGATACAGTACACCTGGAGTGAAGCATCGGACTCTATAACTAGTGTCACAGGAACGGTTCAAAACATAGACAGTAAGAAGAAACAGTCTTCTTGTACTTAAATCGGCATTATGTCTTTTGTTTTTAATTCCGATGCAATTTCTGTGTTTTATCGTCAATACGAAGGTCAGAGGTATACAGTAAACCTGAAGTGAAGCATCGGAATCTATAACTAGTGTCACAGGAATGGTTCAAATCATAGTCAGTAAGAAGAGTCAGTCTTCTTGTCCTTAAGTCGGCATTGTGACTTTTGTATTTAATTCCGATGCAATTTCTGTGTTTCATCGTCAATAAGGTCAGAGGGATACAGTAAACCTGGAGTGAAGCATCGGACTCTATAACTAGTGTCACAGGAATGGTTCAAAACATAGACAGTAAGAAGAAACAGTCTTCTTGTACTTAAGTCGGCATTATGTCTTTTGTTTTTAATTCCGATGCAATTTCTGTCTTTCATCGTCAATACGAAGGTCAGAGGTATACAGTAAACCTGAAGTGAAGCATCGGAATCTATAACTAGTGTCACAGGAATGGTTCAAATCATAGTCAGTAAGAAGAGTCAGTCTTCTTGTCCTTAAGTCGGCATTGTGACTTTTGTATTTAATTCCGGTGCAATTTCTGTGTTTCATCGTCAATACGAAGGTCAGAGGGATACAGTAAACCTGAAGTGGAGCATCGGAATCTATAATTAGTGTCACAGGAATGGTTCAAAACATAGTCAGTAAGAAGAGTCAGTCTTCTTGTCCTTAAGTCGGCATTGTGATTTTTGTATTTAATTCCGATGGAAATTCTGTGTTTCATCGTCAATTAGAAGGACCGAAGGGATACAGTAAACCTGAAGTGAAGTTCGGAATCTATAACTAGTGTCACAGGAATGGTTTAAATCATAGACAGTAGGATGATTCAGTCTTCTTGTACTTAAGTCGGCATTGTGCCTTTCGTATTTAATTCCGATGCAATTTCTGTGTTTAATTGTCAAAAAGAAGGTCAGAGTGATACAGTAAACCTGGAGTGTAGGATCGGAATCTATGACTAGTGTCACTGGAATGGTTCAAAGCATAGTCAGTAAGAATAGTCAGTCTTCTAGTCCTTAAGTCGGCATTATGCCTTTTGTATTAAATTCCGATGCAATTTCTGTGTTCCATCGTTAATAAGTAGGTCCAAGGGATACAGTAAACCTGGAGTGAAGCATCGGAATCTATAACTAGTGTCACAGGAATGGTTCAAATCATAGACAGTAGGAAGAGTCAGTCTTCTTGTACTTATGTCGGCATTTTGCTTTTTGTATTTAATTCCGATGCAATTTCAGTGTGTCATCGTCAATATGAAGGTCCAAGGGATACAGTCAACCTGAAGTGAAGCATCGGAATCTATAACTAGTGTCACAGGAATGGTTCAAAACATAGTCAGTAAGAATAGTCGGTCTTCTAGTCCTTAAGTCGGCATTGTGCCTTTTGTATTAAATTCCGATGCAATTTCTGTGTTCCATCGTCAATAAGTAGGTCCAAGGGATACAGTAATCCTGGAGTGAAGCATCGGAATCTATAACTAGTGTCACAGGAATGGTTCAAAACATAGACAGTAGGAAGAGTCAGTAATCTTGTACTTATGTCGGCATTTTGCTTTTTGTATTTAATTCCGATGCAATTTCAGTGTGTCATCGTCAATATGAAGGTCCAAGGGATACAGTAAACCTGGAGTGAAACATCGGAATCTGTAACTAGTGTCAATGGAATGGTTCAAATCATAGACAGTAAGAAGAGTCACTCTTCTTGTACTTAAGTCGGCATTGTGCCTTTTGTATTTAATTCCGGTGCAATTTCTGTGTTTCATCGTCAATACGAAGGTCAGAGGGATACAGTAAACCTGAAGTGGAGCATCCGAATTTATAATTAGTGTCACAGGAATGGTTCAAAACATAGTCAGTAAGAAGAGTCAGTCTTCTTGTCCTTAAGTCGGCATTGTGATTTTTGTATTTAATTCCGATGGAAATTCTGTGTTTCATCGTCAATTAGAAGGACAGAAGGGATACAGTAAACCTGAAGTGAAGTTCGGAATCTATAACTAGTGTCACAGGAAAGGTTTAAATCATAGACAGTAGGAAGATTCAGTCTTCTTGTACTTAAGTCGGCATTGTGCCTTTCGTATTTAATTCCGATGCAATTTCTGTGTTTAATTGTCAATAAGAAGGTCAGAGTGATACAGTAAACCTGGAGTGTAGGATCGGAATCTATGACTAGTGTCACTGGAATGGTTCAAAGCATAGTCAGTAAGAATAGTCAGTCTTCTAGTCCTTAAGTCGGCATTATGCCTTTTGTATTAAATTCCGATGCAATTTCTGTGTTCCATCGTCAATAAGTAGGTCCAAGGGATACAGTAAACCTGTAGTGAAGCATCGGAATCTATAACTAGTGTCACAGGAATGGTTCAAATCATAGACAGTAGGAAGAGTCAGTCTTCTTGTACTTATGTCGGCATTTTGCTTTTTGTATTTAATTCCGATGCAATTTCAGTGTGTCATCGTCAATATGAAGGTCCAAGGGATACAGTAAACCTGGAGTGAAGCATCGGAATCTGTAACTAGTGTCAATGGAATGGTTCAAAACATAGACAGTAAGAAGAGTCACTCTTCTTGCACTTAAGTCGGCATTGTGCCTCTTGTATTTAATTCCGGTGCAATTTCTGTGTTTCATCGTCAATACAAAGGACAGAGGGATACAGTAAACCTGAAGTGGAGCATCGGAATCTATAACTAGTGTCACAGGAATGGTTCAAAACATAGTCAGTAAGAAGAGTCAGTCTTCTTGTCCTTAAGTCGGCATTGTGACTTTTGTATTTAATTCCGATTCAATTTGTGTGTTTCATCGTCAATAAGAAGGTCCAAGGGATACAGTAAACCTGGAGTGAAGCATCGGAATCTATAACTAGTGTCACAGGAATGGTTCAAATCATAGTCAGTAGGAAGATTCAGTCTTCTTGTACTTAAGTCGGCATTGTGCCTTTCGTATTTAATTCCGATGCAATTTCTGTGTTTCATTGTCAATAAGAAGGTCAGAGTGTTACAGTAAACCTGAAGTGAAGCATCGGAATCAATAACTAGTGTCACAGGAATGGTTCAAAACATAGAAAGTAAGAAGAGTCAGTCTCCTTGTACTTAAGTCTTTATTGTGCCTTTTGTGTTTAATTCCGATGCAATTTCTGCGTTTCATCGTCAATAAGGTCAGAGGGATACAGTAAACCTGGAGTGAAGCATCGGACTCTATAACTAGTGTCACAGGAACGGTTCAAAACATAGACAGTAAGAAGAAACAGTCTTCTTGTACTTAAATCGGCATTATGTCTTTTGTTTTTAATTCCGATGCAATTTCTGTGTTTTATCGTCAATACGAAGGTCAGAGGTATACAGTAAACCTGAAGTGAAGCATCGGAATCTATAACTAGTGTCACAGGAATGGTTCAAATCATAGTCAGTAAGAAGAGTCAGTCTTCTTGTCCTTAAGTCGGCATTGTGACTTTTGTATTTAATTCCGATGCAATTTCTGTGTTTCATCGTCAATAAGAAGGTCCAAGGGATACAGTAAACCAGAAGTGAAGCATCGGAATCTATAACTAGTGTCACAGGAATGGTTCAAAGCATAGTCAGTAAGAAGAGTCGGTCTTCATGTACTTATGTCGGCATTGTGCTTTTTGTATTTCATTCCGATGCTATTTCTGTGTTTCATTGTCAATATGAAGGTCCAAGGAATACAGTAAACCTGAAGTGAAGCATCGGAATCTATAACTAGTGTCACAGGAATGGTTCAAAACATAGTCAGTAAGAATAGTCAGTCTTCTAGTCCTTAAGTCGGCATTGTGCCTTTTGTATTGAATTCCGATGCAATTTCTGTGTTCCATCGTCAATAAGTAGGTCCAAGGGATACAGTAATCCTGGAGTGAAGCATCGGAATCTATAACTAGTGTCACAGGAATGGTTCAAAACATAGACAGTAGGAAGAGTCAGTAATCTTGTACTTATGTCGGCATTTTGCTTTTTGTATTTAATTCCGATGCAATTTCAGTGTGTCATCGTCAATATGAAGGTCCAAGGGATACAGTAAACCTGGAGTGAAACATCGGCATCTGTAACTAGTGTCAATGGAATGGTTCAAATTATAGACAGTAAGAAGAGTCACTCTTCTTGTACTTAAGTCGGCATTGTGCCTTTTGTATTTAATTCCGGTGCAATTTCTGTGTTTCATCGTCAATACGAAGGTCAGAGGGATACAGTAAACCTGAAGTGAAGCATCGGAATCTATAATTAGTGTCACAGGAATGGTTCAAAACATAGTCAGTAAGAAGAGTCAGTCTTCTTGTCCTTAAGTCGGCATTGTGGTTTTTGTATTTAATTCCGATGGAAATTCTGTGTTTCATCGTCAATTAGAAGGACCGAAGGGATACAGTAAACCTGAAGTGAAGTTCGGAATCTATAACTAGTGTCACAGGAATGGTTTAAATCATAGACAGTAGGAAGATTCAGTCTTCTTGTACTTAAGTCGGCATTGTGCCTTTCGTAATTAATTCCGATGCAATTTCTGTGTTTAATTGTCAATAAGAAGGTCAGAGTGATACAGTAAACCTGGAGTGATGCATCGGAATCTATAACTAGTGTCACAGGTCTGCTTCAAAACATAGACAGTAAGAAGAGTCTGTTTTCTTGTACTTAAGTCGGCATTGTGCCTTTTGTATTTAATTCCGATACAATTTCTGTGTTTCATCGTCAATAAGAAGGTCAGAGTGATACAGTAAACCTGGAGTGAAGCATCGGAATCTATAACTAGTGTCACAGGTATGCTTCAAAACATAGACAGTAAGAAGAGTCAGTTTTCTTGTACTTAAGTCGGCATTGTGCCTTTTCTATTTAATTCCGATGGAATTTCTGTGTTTCATCGCGAATAGGAAGGTCCAAGGGATACAGTAAAACTGGAGTGAAGCATCGGAATCTATAACTAGTGTCAATGGAACGATTCAAAACATAGACAGTAAGAAGTGTCAGTCTTCTTGTACTTAAGTCGGCATTGTGCCTTTTTTATTTAATTTCGATGCAATTTCTGAGTTTCAACGTGAATAAGAAGGTCAGTGGGATACAGTAAACCTGAAGTGAAGCATCGGAACCTATAACTAGTGTCACAGGA
The DNA here is from genome assembly GCF_021461385.2 of Schistocerca piceifrons. Classification (NCBI taxonomy): domain Eukaryota; kingdom Metazoa; phylum Arthropoda; class Insecta; order Orthoptera; family Acrididae; genus Schistocerca; species Schistocerca piceifrons. The sequence continues at coordinate 8,606,383 of NC_060146.1, read as the reverse complement.
ATGGTTCAAAGCATAGTCAGTAAGAAGAGTCAGTCTTCTTGTCCCTAAGTCGGCATTGTGCCTTTTGTATTTAATTCCGATGCGATTTCTGTGTTTCATCGTCAATAAGTAGGTCCAAGGGATACAGTAAACCTAGAGTGAAGCATCGGACTCTATAACTAGTGTCACAGGAATGGTTCAAAACATAGTCAGTAAGAAGAGTCAGTCTTCTTGGCCTTAAGTCGGCATTTTGACTTTTGTATTTAATTCCGATGCAATTTCTGTGTTTCATCGTCAATAAGAAGGTCGGAGGGATACAGTAAACCTGGAGTGTAGGATCGGAATCTAAAACTAGTGTCACAGGAATGGTTCAAAGCATAGTCAGTAAGAAGAGTCGGTCTTCATGTACTTATGTCGGCATTGTGCTTTTTGTATTTAATTCCGATGCTATTTCTGTGTTTCATCGTCAATATGAAGGTCCAAGGAATACAGTAAACCTGAAGTGAAGCATCGGAATCTATAACTAGTGTCACAGGAATGGTTCAAAACATAGACAGTAGGAAGAGTCAGTCTTCTTGTACTTAAGTCGGCATTGTACCTTTTGTATTTAATTCCAATGCAATTTCTGTGTTTCATCGTCAATTAGAAAGTCCATGGGATACAGTAAACCTGAAGTGAAGCATCGGAATCCATAACTAGTGTCACAGGAATGGTTCAAAACATACACAGTAAGAAGAGTCAGTCTTCTTGTACTTTAGTCGGCATTGTGCCTTTTCTATTTAATTCCGATGCAATTTCTGTGTTTCATCGTCAATAAGAAGGTCCAAGGGATATAGTAAACCTGGAGTGAAGCATCGGAATCAATAACTAGTGTCACAGGAATGGTTCAAAACATAGAAAGTAAGAAGAGTCAGTCTCCTTGTACTTAAGTCGGTATTGTGCCTTTTGTGTTTAATTCCGATGCAATTTCTGTGTTTCATCGTCAATAAGGTCAGAGGGATACAGTAAACCTGGAGTGAAGCATCGGACTCTATAACTAGTGTCACAGGAATGGTTCAAAACATAGACAGTAAGAAGAAACAGTCTTCTTGTACTTAAGTCGGCATTATGTCTTTTGTTTTTAATTCCGATGCAATTTCTGTGTTTCATTGTCAATACGAAGGTCAGAGGTATACAGTAAACCTGAAGTGAAGCATCGGAATCTATAACTAGTGTCACAGGAATGGTTCAAATCATAGTCAGTAAGAAGAGTCAGTCTTCTTGTCCTTAAGTCGGCATTGTGACTTTTGTATTTAATTCCGGTGCAATTTCTGTGTTTCATCGTCAATACGAAGGTCAGAGGGATACAGTAAACCTGAAGTGGAGCATCGGAATCTATAATTAGTGTCGCAGGAATGGTTCAAAGCATAGTCAGTAAGAAGAGTCAGTCTTCTTGTCCTTAAGTCGGCATTGTGATTTTTGTATTTAATTCCGATGGAAATTCTGTGTTTCATCGTCAATTAGAAGGACCGAAGGGATACAGTAAACCTGAAGTGAAGTTCGGAATCTATAACTAGTGTCACAGGAATGATTTAAATCATAGACAGTAGGAAGATTCAGTCTTCTTGTACTTAAGTCGGCATTGTGCCTTTCGTATTTAATTCCGATGCAATTTCTGTGTTTAATTGTCAATAAGAAGGTCAGAGTGATACAGTAAACCTGGAGTGTAGGATCGGAATCTATGACTAGTGTCACTGGAATGGTTCAAAGCATAGTCAGTAAGAATAGTCAGTCTTCTAGTCCTTAAGTCGGCATTATGCCTTTTGTATTAAATTCCGATGCAATTTCTGTGTTCCATCGTCAACAAGTAGGTCCAAGGGATACAGTAAACCTGGAGTGAAGCATCGGAATCTATAACTAGTGTCACAGGAATGGTTCAAATCATAGACAGTAGGAAGAGTCAGTCTTCTTGTACTTATGTCGGCATTTTGCTTTTTGTATTTAATTCCGATGCAATTTCAGTGTGTCATCGTCAATATGAAGGTCCAAGGGATACAGTAAACCTGGAGTGAAGCATCGGAATCTGTAACTAGTGTCAATGGAATGGTTCAAAACATAGACAGTAAGAAGAGTCACTCTTCTTGTACTTAAGTCGGCATTCTGCCTCTTGTATTTAATTCCGGTGCAATTTCTGTGTTTCATCGTCAATACAAAGGACAGAGGGATACAGTAAACCTGAAGTGGAGCATCGGAATCTATAACTAGTGTCACAGGAATGGTTCAAAACATAGTCAGTAAGAAGAGTCAGTCTTCTTGTCCTTAAGTCGGCATTGTGACTTTTGTATTTAATTCCGATTCAATTTCTGTGTTTCATCGTCAATAAGAAGGTCCAAGGGATACAGTAAACCTGGAGTGAAGCATCGGAATCTATAACTAGTGTCACAGGAATGGTTCAAATCATAGTCAGTAGGAAGATTCAGTCTTCTTGTACTTAAGTCGGCATTGTGCCTTTCGTATTTAATTCCGATGCAATTTCTGTGTTTCATTGTCAATAAGAAGGTCAGAGTGATACAGTAAACCTGAAGTGAAGCATCGGAATCTATAACTAGTGTCACAGGTCTGCTTCAAAACATAGACAGTAAGAAGGGTCAGTTTTCTTGTACTTAAGTCGGCATTGTGCCTTTTGTATTTAATTCCGATACAATTTCTGTGTTTCATCGTCAATAAGAAGGTTAGAGTGATACAGTAAACCTGGAGTGAAGCATCGGAATCTATAACTAGTGCCACAGGTATGCTTCAAAACATAGACAGTAAGAAGAGTCAGTTATCATGTACTTAAGTCGGCATTGTGCCTTTTCTATTTCATTCCGATGGAATTTCTGTGTTTCATCGTCGATAAGAAGGTCCAAGGGATACAGTAACCTAAAGTGACGCATCGGAATATATAACTACTGTCACAGGAATCGTTCAAAACATAGTCAGTAGGAAGAGTCAGTCTTCTTGTACTTAAGTCGGTATTGTGCCTTTCTATTTAATTCCGATGCAATTTCTGTGTTTCATCGTGAATAGGAAGGTCCAAGGGATACAGTAAACCTGGAGTGAAGCATCGGAATCTATAACTAGTGTCAATGGAACGATTCGAAACATAGACAGTAAGAAGTGTCAGTCTTCTTGTACTTAAGTCGGCATTGTGCCTTTTTTATTTAATTTCGATGCAATTTCTGAGTTTCAACGTGAATAAGAAGGTCAGAGGGATACAGTAAACCTGAAGTGAAGTATCGGAATCAATAACTAGTGTCACAGGAATGGTTCAAAACATAGTCAGTAAGAATAGTCAGTCTTCTTGTCCTTAAGTCGGCATTGTGCCTTTCGTATTTAATTCCGATGCATTTTCTGTGTTTCATTGTCAATAATAAGGTCAGAGTGTTACAGTAAACCTGAAGTGAAGCATCGGAATCAATAACTAGTGTCACAGGAATGGTTCAAAACATAGAAAGTAAGAAGAGTCAGTCTCCTTGTACTTAAGTCTTTATTGTGCCTTTTTTGTTTAATTCCGATGCAATTTCTGCGTTTCATCGTCAATAAGGTCAGAGGGATACAGTAAACCTGGAGTGAAGCATCGGACTCTATAACTAGTGTCACAGGAACGGTTCAAAACATAGACAGTAAGAAGAAACAGTCTTCTTGTACTTAAATCGGCATTATGGCTTTTGTTTTTAATTCCGATGCAATTTCTGTGTTTCATCGTCAATACGAAGGTCAGAGGTATACAGTAAACCTGAAGTGAAGCATCGGAATCTATAACTAGTGTCACAGGAATGGTTCAAATCATAGTCAGTAAGAAGAGTCAGTCTTCTTGTCCTTAAGTCGGCATTGTGCCTTTTGTATTTAATTCCGATGCAATTTCTGTGTTTCATCGTCAATAAGAAGGTCCAAGGGATACAGTAAACCAGAAGTGAAGCATCGGAATCTATAACTAGTGTCACAGGAATGGTTCAAAGCATAGTCAGTAAGAAGAGTCGGTCTTCATGTACTTATGTCGGCATTGTGCTTTTTGTATTTCATTCCGATGCTATTTCTGTGTTTCATTGTCAATATGAAGGTCCAAGGAATACAGTAAACCTGAAGTGAAGCATCGGAATCTATAACTAGTGTCACAGGAATGGTTCAAAACATAGTCAGTAAGAATAGTCAGTCTTCTAGTCCTTAAGTCGGCATTGTGCCTTTTGTATTAAATTCCGATGCAATTTCTGTGTTCCATCGTCAATAAGTAGGTCCAAGGGACACAGTAATCCTGGAGTGAAGCATCGGAATCTATAACTAGTGTCACAGGAATGGTTCAAAACATAGACAGTAGGAAGAGTCAGTAATCTTGTACTTATGTCGGCATTTTGCTTTTTGTATTTAATTCCGATGCAATTTCAGTGTGTCATCGTCAATATGAAGGTCCAAGGGATACAGTAAACCTGGAGTGAAACATCGGCATCTGTAACTAGTGTCAATGGAATGGTTCAAATTATAGACAGTAAGAAGTGTCACTCTTCTTGTACTTATGTCGGCATTGTGCCTTTTGTATTTAATTCCGGTGCAATTTCTGTGTTTCATCGTCAATACGAAGGTCAGAGGGATACAGTAAACCTGAAGTGAAGCATCGGAATCTATAATTAGTGTCACAGGAATGGTTCAAAACATAGTCAGTAAGAAGAGTCAGTCTTCTTGTCCTTAAGTCGGCATTGTGATTTTTGTATTTAATTCCGATGGAAATTCTGTGTTTCATCGTCAATTAGAAGGACCGAAGGGATACAGTAAACCTGAAGTGAAGTTCGGAATCTATAACTAGTGTCACAGGAATGGTTTAAATCATAGACAGTAGGAAGATTCAGTCTTCTTGTACTTAAGTCGGCATTGTGCCTTTCGTAACTAATTCCGATGCAATTTCTGTGTTTAATTGTCAATAAGAAGGTCAGAGTGATACAGTAAACCTGGAGTGATGCATCGGAATCTATAACTAGTGTCACAGGTCTGCTTCAAAACATAGACAGTAAGAAGAGTCTGTTTTCTTGTACTTAAGTCGGCATTGTGCCTTTTGTATTTAATTCCGATACAATTTCTGTGTTTCATCGTCAATAAGAAGGTCAGAGTGATACAGTAAACCTGGAGTGAAGCATCGGAATCTATAACTAGTGTCACAGGTATGCTTCAAAACATAGACAGTAAGAAGAGTCAGTTTTCTTGTACTTAAGTCGGCATTGTGCCTTTTCTATTTAATTCCGATGGAATTTCTGTGTTTCATCGCGAATAGGAAGGTCCAAGGGATACAGTAAAACTGGAGTGAAGCATCGGAATCTATAACTAGTGTCAATGGAACGATTCAAAACATAGACAGTAAGAAGTGTCAGTCTTCTTGTACTTAAGTCGGCATTGTGCCTTTTTTATTTAATTTCGATGCAATTTCTGAGTTTCAACGTGAATAAGAAGGTCAGTGGGATACAGTAAACCTGAAGTGAAGCATCGGAACCTATAACTAGTGTCACAGGAATGGTTCAAAACATAGTTAGTAAGAAGAGTCAGTCTTCTTGTCCTTAAGTCGGCATTGTGCCTTTTGTATTTAATTCCGATGCAATTTCTGTGTTTCATCGTCAATAAGAAGGTCCAAGGGATATAGTAAACATGGAGTGAAGCATCGGAATCAATAACTAGTGTCACAGGAATGGTTCAAAGCATAGAAAGTAAGAAGAGTCAGTCTCCTTGTGCTTAATCGGTATTGTGCCTTTGTGTTTAATTCCGATGCAATTTCTGTGTTTCATCGTCAATAAGGTCAGAGGCATACAGTAAACCTGGAGTGAAGCATCGGAATCTATATCTAGTGTCACAAGAATGGTTCAAAACATAGACAGTAGGAAGAGTCAGTCTTCTTGTACTTATGTCGGCATTTTGGCTTTTGTATTTAATTCCGATGCAATTTCAGTGTTTCGTCGTCAATAAGAAGGTCCAAGGGATACGGTAAACCTGGAGTGAAGCATCGAAATCTATAAGTAGTGTCAATGGAATGGTTCAAAACATAGACAGTACGAAGAGTCACTCTTCTTGTACTTAAGTCGGCATTGTGCTTTTTGTATTTAATTCCGGTGCAATTTCTGTGTTTCATCGTCAATACGAAGGTCGGAGGGATACGATAAACCTAAAGTGAAGCATCGGAATCTATAACTAGTGTCACAGGAATGGTTCAAAGCATAGTCAGTAAGAAGAGTCAGTCTTCTTGTCCCTAAGTCGGCATTGTGCCTTTTGTATTTAATTCCGATGCAATTTCTGTGTTTCATCGTCAATAAGTAGGTCCAAGGGATACAGTAAACCTCGAGTGAAGCATCGGACTCTATAACTAGTGTCACAGGAATGGTTCAAAACATAGTCAGTAAGAAGAGTCAGTCTTCTTGTCCTTAAGTCGGCATTGTGACTTTTGTATTTAATTCCGATGCAATTTCTGTGTTTCATCGTCAATAAGAAGGTCGGAGGGATACAGTAAACCTGGAGTGTAGGATCGGAATCTAAAACTAGTGTCAGAGGAATGGTTCAAAGCATAGTCAGTAAGAAGAGTCGGTCTTCATGTACTTATGTCGGCATTGTGCTTTTTGTATTTAATTCCGATGCTATTTCAGTGTTTCATCGTCAATATGAAGGTCCAAGGAATACAGTAAACCTGAAGTGAAGCATCGGAATCTATAACTAGTGTCACAGGAATGTTTCAAAGCATAGACAGCAGGAAGAGTCAGTCTTCTTATGCTTAAGTCGGCATTGTGCCTTGTGTATTTAATTCCGTTGCAATTTCTGTGTTTCATCGTCAATAAGAAGGAAAAAGGGATACAGTAAACCTGAAGTGAAGCATCGGAATCTATAACTAGTGTCACAGGAATGGTTCAAAACATAGTCAGTAAGAAGAGTCAGTCTTCTTGTCCTTAACTCGGCATTGTGATATTTGTATTTAATTCCGATGCAAATTCTGTGTTTCATCGTCAATAAGAAGGACCGAAGGGATACAGAAAACTTGAAGTGAAGTTCGGAATCTATAACTAGTGTCAAAGGAATGGTTTAAATCATAGACAGTAGGAAGATTCAGTCTTCTTGTACTTAAGTCGGCATTGTGCCTTTCGTATTTGATTCCGATGCAATTTCTGTGTTTCATTGTCAATCAGAAGGTCAGAGTGATACAGTAAACCTGGAGTGATGCATCGGAATCTATAACTAGTGTCACAGGTCTGCTTCAAAACATAGACAGCAAGAAGAGTCAGTTTTCTTGTACTTAAGGCGGCATTGTGCCTTTTGTATTTAATTCCGATACAATTTCTGTGTTTCATCGTCAATAAGAAGGTCAGAGTGATACAGTAAACCTGGAGTGAAGCATCATAATCTATAACTAGTGTCACAGGTATGCTTCAAAACATAGACAGTAAGAAGAGTCAGTTTTCTTTTACTTAAGTCGGCATTGTGCCTTTTCTATTTAATTCCGATGGAATTTCTGCGTTTCATCGTCGATAAGAAGGTCCAAGGGATACAGTAACCTAAAGTGACGCTCGGAATATATAACTAGTGTCACAGGAATGGTTCGAAACATAGTCAGTAGGAAGAGTCAGACTTCTTGTACTTAACTCGGCATTGTGCCTTTTCTATTTAATTCCGATGCAATTTCTGTGTTTCATCGTCAATAAGAAGGTCCAAGGGATATAGTAAACATGGAGTGAAGCATCGGAATCAATAACTAGTGTCACAGGAATGGTTCAAAACATAGTCAGTAAGAAGAGTCAGTCTTCTTGTACTTAAGTCGGCATTGTGCTTTTTGTATTTAATTCCGATGCAATTTCTGTGTTTCATCGTCAATAAGAAGGTCCAAGGGATATAGTAAACATGGAGTGAAGCATCGGAATCAATAACTAGTGTCACAGGAATTGTTCAAAGCATAGAATGTAAGAATAATCAGTCTCCTTGTACTTAATCGGTATTGTGCCTTTGTGTTTAATTCCGATGCAATTTCTGTGTTTCATCGTCAATAAGGTCAGAGGCATACAGTAAACCTGGAGTGAAGCATCGGAATCTATAACTAGTGTCACAGGAATGGTTCAAAACATAGACAGTAGGGAGAGTCACTCTTCTAGTACTTAAGTCGGCATTGTGCCTTTTGTATTTAATTCCGGTGCAATTTCTGTGTTTCATCGTCAATACGAAGGTCGGAGGGATACGATAAACCTAAAGTGAAGCATCGGAATCATTAACTAGTGTCACAGGAATGGTTCAAAGCATAGTCAGTAAGAAGAGTCAGTCTTCTTGTCCCTAAGTCGGCATTGTGCCTTTTGTATTTAATTCCGATGCAATTTCTGTGTTTCATCATCAATAAGTAGGTCCAAGGGATACAGTAAACCTGGTGTGAAGCATCGGCCTCTATAACTAGTGTCACAGGAATGGTTCAAAACATAGTCAGTAAGAAGAGTCAGTCTTCTTGTCCTTAAGTCGGCATTGTGACTTTTGTATTTAATTCCGATGCAATTTCTGTGTTTCATCGTCAATAAGAAGGTCAGAGGGATACAGTAAACCTGGAGTGTAGGATCGGAATCTATAACTAGTGTCACAGGAATGGTTCGAAACATAGACAGTACTTAATTCGGCATTGTGCCTTTTGTATTTAATTCCGATGCTATTTCTGTGTTTCATCGTCAATATGAAGGTCCAAGGAATACAGTAAACCTGAAGTGAAGCATCGGAATCCATAACTAGTGTCACAGGAATGGTTCAAAACATAGACAGTAGGAAGAGTCAGTCTTCTTGTACTTAAGTCGGCATTGTACCTTTTGTATTTAATTCCAATGCAATTTCTGTGTTTCATCGTCAATTACAAAGGCCATGGGATACAGTAAACCTGAAGTGAAGCATCGGAATCCATAACTAGTGTCACAGGAATGGTTCAAAACATAGACAGTAGGAAGAGTCAGTAATCTTGTACTTATGTCGGCATTTTGCTTTTTGTATTTAATTCCGACGCAATTTCAGTGTGTCATCGTCAATATGAAGGTCCAAGGGATACGGTAAACCTGGAGTGAAACATCGGAATCTGTAACTAGTGTCAATGGAATGGTACAAATCATAGACAGTAAGAAGAGTCACTCTTCTTGTACTTAAGTCGGCATTGTGCCTTTTGTATTTAATTCCGGTGCAATTTCTGTGTTTCATCGTCAATACGAAGGTCAGAGGGATACAGTAAACCTGAAGCGGAGCATCGGAATCTATAATTAGTGTCACAGGAATGGTTCAAAACATAGTCAGTAAGAAGAGTCAGTCTTCTTGTCCTTAAGTCGGCATTGTGATTTTTGTATTTAATTCCGATGGAAATTCTGTGTTTCATCGTCAATTAGAAGGACCGAAGGGATACAGTAAACCTGAAGTGAAGTTCGGAATCTATAACTAGTGTCACAGGAATGGTTTAAATCATAGACAGTAGGAAGATTCAGTCTTCTTGTACTTAAGTCGGCATTGTGCCTTTCGTATTTAATTCCGATGCAATTTCTGTGTTTAATTGTCAATAAGAAGGTCAGAGTGATACAGTAAACCTGGAGTGATGCATCGGAATCTATAACTAGTGTCACAGGTCTGCTTCAAAACATGGGAGTAAGAAGAGTCAGTTTTCTTGTACTTAAGTCGGCATTGTGCCTTTTGTATTTAATTCCGATACAATTTCTGTGTTTCATCGTCAATAAGAAGGTCAGAGTGATACAGTAAACCTGGAGTGAAGCATCGGAATCTATAACTAGTGTCACAGGTATGCTTCAAAACATAGACAGTAAGAAGAGTCAGTTTTCTTGTACTTAAGTCGGCATTGTGCCTTTTCTATTTAATTCCGATGGAATTTCTGTGTTTCATCGCGAATAGGAAGGTCCAAGGGATACAGTAAAACTGGAGTGAAGCATCGGAATCTATAACTAGTGTCAATGGAACGATTCAAAACATAGACAGTAAGAAGTGTCAGTCGTCTTGTACTTATGTCGGCATTGTGCCTTTTTTATTTAATTTCGATGCAATTTCTGAGTTTCAACGTGAATAAGAAGGTCAGTGGGATACAGTTAACCTGAAGTGAAGCATCGGAATCTATAACTAGTGTCACAGGAATGGTTCAAAACATAGTTAGTAAGAAGAGTCAGTCTTCTTGTCCTTAAGTCGGCATTGTGCCTTTTGTATTTAATTCCGATGCAATTTCTGTGTTTCATCGTCAATAAGAAGGTCCAAGGGATATAGTAAACATGGAGTGAAGCATCGGAATCAATAACTAGTGTCACAGGAATGGTTCAAAGCATAGAAAGTAAGAAGAGTCAGTCTCCTTGTGCTTAATCGGTATTGTGCCTTTGTGTTTAATTCCGATGCAATTTCTGTGTTTCATCGTCAATATGGTCAGAGGCATACAGTAAACCTGGAATGAAGCATCGGAATCTATATCTAGTGTCACAGGAATGGTTCAAAACATAGACAGTAGGAAGAGTCAGTCTTCTTGTACTTATGTCGGCATTTTGCCTTTTGTATTTAATTCCGATGCAATTTCAGTGTTTCGTCGTCAATAAGAAGGTCCAAGGGATACGGTAAACCTGGAGTGAAGCATCGAAATCTATAAGTAGTGTCAATGGAATGGTTCAAAACATAGACAGTAAGAAGAGTCACTCTTCTTGTACTTAAGTCGGCATTGTGCTTTTTGTATTTAATTCCGGTGCAATTTCTGTGTTTCATCGTCAATACGAAGGTCGGAGGGATACGATAAACCTAAAGTGAAGCATCGGAATCTATAACTAGTGTCACAGGAATGGTTCAAAGCATAGTCAGTAAGAAGAGTCAGTCTTCTTGTCCCTAAGTCGGCATTGTGCCTTTAGTATTTAATTCCGATGCAATTTCTGTGTATCATCGTCAATAAGTAGGCCCAAGGGATACAGTAAACCTGGAGTGAAGCATCGGACTCTATAACTAGTGTCACAGGAATGGTTCAAACATAGTCAGTAAGAAGAGTCAGTCTTCTTGTCCTTAAGTCGGCATTGTGACTTTTGTATTTAATTCCGATGCAATTTCTGTGTTTCATCGTCAATAAGAAGGTCAGAGGGATACAGTAAACCTGGAGTGTAGGATCGGAATCTAAAACTAGTGTCACAGGAATGGTTCAAAACATAGTCAGTAAGAAGAGTCGGTCTTCATGTACTTATGTCGGCATTGTGCTTTTTGTATTTAATTCCGATGCTATTTCTGTGTTTCATCGTCAATATGAAGGTCCAAGGAATACAGTAAACCTGAAGTGAAGCATCGGAATCTATAACTAGTGTCACAGGAATGGTTCAAAACATAGACAGTAGGAAGAGTCAGTCTTCTTGTACTTAAGTCGGCATTGTACCTTTTGTATTTAATTCCAATGCAATTTCTGTGTTTCATCGTCAATTAGAAAGTCCATGGGATACAGTAAACCTGAAGTGAAGCATCGGAAACCATAACTAGTGTCACAGGAATGGTTCAAAACATACACAGTAAGAAGAGTCAGTCTTCTTGTACTTTAGTCGGCATTGTGCTTTTTCTATTTAATTCCGATGCAATTTCTGTGTTTCATCGTCAATAAGAAGGTCAGAGGGATACAGGAAACCTGAAGTGAAGCTTCGGAATCTATAACTAGTGTCACAGGAATGGTTCAAAACATAGATAGTAGGAAGAGTCAGTCTTCTTGTACTTAAGTCGGCATTGTGCCTTTTGTATTTAACTCCGATACAAATTCGGTGTTTCATCGTCAATAAGAAAGTCAGAGGGATACAGTAAACCTGAAGTGAAGCATCGGAATCCAAAACTAGTGTCACAGGAATGGTTCAAAGCATAGACAGCAGGAAGAGTCAGTCTTCTTATGCTTAAGTCGGCATTGTGCCTTGTGTATTTAATTCCGTTGCAATTTCTGTGTTTCATCGTCAATAAGAAGGAAAAAGGGATACAGTAAACCTGAAGTGAAGCATCGGAATCTATAACTAGTGTCACAGGAATGGTTCAAAACATAGCCAGTAAGAAGGGTCAGTCTTCTGTACTTAAGTCGGCATTGTGCCTTTTGTATTTAATTCCGATGAAATTTCTGTGTTTCATCGTCAATACGACGGTCAGAGGGATACAGTAAACCTGAAGTGATGCAACGGAATCTATAACTAGTGTCACAGGAATGGTTCAAAACATAGTCAGTAAGAAGAGTCAGACTTCTTGTACTTAAGACGGCATAGTGCCTTTTGTTTTTAATACCGATGCAATTTCTGTGTTTCAACGTCAATAAGAAGGTCAGAGGGATAAACCTGAAGTGAAGCATCGGAATCTATAACTAGTGTCACAGGAATGGTTCAAAACATAGCCAGTAAGAAGAGTCAGTCTTCTTGTACTTAAGTCGGCATTGTGCCTTTTTTAATTAATTCGATGCAATTTCTGTGTTTCATCGTCAGTAAGAAGGTACAAGGGATACAGTAAACCTGAAGTGAAGCATCGGAATCTATAACTAGTGTCACAGGAATGGTTCAAAGCATAGTCAGTAAGAAGAGTCGGTCTTCATGTACTTATGTCGGCATTGTGCTTTTTGTATTTAATTCCGATGCTATTTCTGTGTTTCATCGTCAATATGAAGGTCCAAGGAATACAGTAAACCTGAAGTGAAGCATCGGAATCTATAACTAGTGTCACATGAATGGTTAAAAACATAGTCAGTAAGAATAGTCAGTCTTCTAGTCCTTAAGTCGGCATTGTGCCTTTTGTATAAAATTCCGATGCAATTTCTGTGTTCCATCGTCAATAAGTAGGTCCAAGGGATACAGTAATCCTGGGGTGAAGCATCGGAATCTATAACTAGTGTCACAGGAATGGTTCAAAACATAGACAGTAGGAAGAGTCAGTAATCTTGTACTTATGTCGGCATTTTGCTTTTTGTATTTAATTCCGATGCAATTTCAGTGCGTCATCGTCAATATGTAGGTCCAAGGGATACAGTAAACCTGGAGTGATGCATCGGAATCTATAACTAGTGTCACAGGTCTGCTTCATAACATAGACAGTAAGAAGAGTCAGTTTTCTTGTACTTAAGGCGGCATTGTGCCTTTTGTATTTAATTCCGATACAATTTCTGTGTTTCATCGTCAATAAGAAGGTCAGAGTGATACAGTAAACCTGGAGTGAAGCATCATAATCTATAACTAGTGTCACAGGTATGTTTCAAAACATAGACAGTAAGAGGAGTCAGTTTTCTTTTACTTAAGTCGGCATTGTGCCTTTTCTATTTAATTCCGATGGAATTTCTGTGTTTCATCGTCGATAAGAAGGTCCAAGGGATACAGTAACCTAAAGTGACGCATCGGAATATATAACTAGTGTCACAGGAATGGTCCAAAACATAGTCAGTAGGAAGAGTCAGACTTCTTGTACTTAACTCGGCATTGTGCCTTTTCTATTTAATTCCGAAGCAATTTCTGTGTTTCATCGTGAATAGGAAGGTCCAAGGGATATAGTAAATCTGGAGTGAAGCATCGGAATCTATAACTAGTGTCAATGGAACGATTCAAAAGATAGACAGTAAGAAGTGTCAGTCTTCTTGTCCTTAAGTCGGCATTGTGACTTTTTTATTTAATTTCGATGCAATTTCTGAGTTTCCACGTGAATAAGAAGGTCAGAGGGATACAGTAAAACTGAAGTGAAGCATCGGAATCAATAACTAGTGTCACAGGAATGGTTCAAAGCATAGAATGTAAGAATAATCAGTCTCCTTGTACTTAATCGGTATTGTGCCTTTGTGTTTAATTCCGATGCAATTTCTGTGTTTCATCGTCAATAAGGTCAGAGGCAAACAGTAAACCTGGAGTGAAGCATCGGAATCTATAACTAGTGTCACAGGAATGGTTCAAAACATAGACAGTAGGGAGAGTCACTCTTCTAGTACTTAAGTCGGCATTCTGCCTTTTGTATTTAATTCCGGTGCAATTTCTGTGTTTCATCGTCAATACGAAGGTCGGAGGGATACGATAAACCTAAAGTGAAGCATCGGAATCAATAACTAGTGTCACAGGAATGGTTCAAAGCATAGTCAGTAAGAAGAGTCAGTCTTCTTGTCCCTAAGTCGGCATTGTGCCTTTTGTATTTAATTCCGATGCAATTTCTGTGTTTCATCGTCAATAAGTAGGTCCAAGGGATACAGTAAACCTGGTGTGAAGCATCGGCCTCTATAACTAGTGTCACAGGAATGGTTCAAAACATAGTCAGTAAGAAGAGTCATTCTTCTTGTCCTTAAGTCGGCATTGTGACTTTTGTATTTAATTCCGATGCAATTTCTGTGTTTCATCGTCAATAAGAAGGTGAGAGGGATACAGTAAACCTGGAGTGTAGGATCGGAATCTATAACTAGTGTCACAGGAATGGTTCAAAACATAGACAGTACTTAATTCGGCATTGTGCCTTTTGTATTTAATTCCGATGCAATTTCTGTGTTTCATCGTCAATAAGAAGGTCCAAGGGATACAGTAAACCTGAAGTGAAGCATCGGAATCCATAACTAGTGTCACAGGAATGGTTCAAAACATAGACAGTAGGAAGAGTCAGTCTTCTTGTACTTATGTCGGCATTGTGCTTTTTCTATTTAATTCCGATGCAATTTCTGTGTTTCATCGTCAATAGGAAGGTCAGAGGGATACAGAAAACCTGAAGTGAAGCTTCGGAATCTATAACTAGTGTCACAGGAATTGTTCAAAACATAGATAGTAGGAAGAGTCAGTCTTCTTGTACTTAAGTCGGCATTTGCCTTTTGTATTTAATTCCGACGCAAATTCGGTGTTTCCTCGTCAATAAGAAAGTCAGAGGGATACAGTAAACCTGAAGTGAAGCATCGGAATCCAAAACTGGTGTCACAGGAATGGTTCAAAGCATAGACAGCAGGAAGAGTGTCTTCTTATACTTAAGTCGGCATTGTGCTTTGTGTATTTAATTCCGTTGCAATTTCTGTGTTTCTTCGTCAATAAGAAGGACCAAGGGATACAGTAAACCTGAAGTGAAGCATCGGAATCTATAACTAGTGTCACAGGAATGGTTCAAAACATAGCCAGTAAGAAGAGTCAGTCTTCTGTACTTAAGTCGGCATTGTTCTTTTTGTATTTAATTCCGATGAAATTTCTGTGTTTCATCGTCAATTCGACGGTCAGAGGGATACAGTAAACCTGAAGTGATGCAACGGAATCTATAACTAGTGTCACAGGAATGGTTCAAAACATAGTCAGTAAGAAGAGTCACACTTCTTGTACTTAAGACGGCATAGTGCCTTTTGTTTTTAATACCATGCAATTTCTGTGTTTCATCGTCAATAAGAAGGTCAGAGGGATAAACCTGAAGTGAAGCATCGGAATCTATAACTAGTGTCACAGGAATGGTCCAAAACATAGCCAGTAAGAAGAGTCAGTCTTCTTGTACTTAAGTCGGCATTGTGCCTTTTTTAATTAATTCGATGCAATTTCTGTGTTTCATCGTCAGTAAGAAGGAACAAGGGATACAGTAAACCTGAAGTGAAGCTTCGGAATCTATGACTAGTGTCACAGGAATGGTTCACATCATAGGCAGTAGGAAGAGACAGTGTTCTTGTACTTAAGTCGGCATTGTGCCTTATGTATTTAATTCAGATGCAATTTCTGTGTTTCATCGTCAATAAGAAGGTCCAAGGGATGCAGTAAACCTGAAGTGAAGCATCGGAATCTATAACTAGTGTCACAGGATTGGTTCAAAACATTGAGAGTAAGAGGAGTCAGTCTCCTTGTACTTAAGTCGGCATTGTGCCTTTTGTATTTAATTCCGATGCAATTTCTGTGTTTCATCGTCAATATGAAGGTCCAAGGGATACGGTATACCTGAAGTGAAGCATCGGAATCCATAACTAGTGCCACAGGAGTGGTTCAAACATAGAGAGTAAGAAGAGTCAGTCTCTTGTACTTAAGACGGCATTGTGCCTTTTGTATTTAATTCTGATGCAATTTCTGTGTTTCACCGTCAATAAGAAGGTCCAAGGGATACAGTAAAACTGAAGTCAAGTATCGGAATCTATAACTAGGGTCGCAGGAATGGTTCAAAACATAGACAGTAAGAAGAGTCTGTCTTCTTGTACCTAAGTCGGTATTGTGCCTTTTGTGTTTAATTCCGATGCAATTTCTGTGTTTCATCGTCAATAAGGTCAGAGTGATACAGTAAACCTGGAGTGAAGTATTGGAATCTATAACTAGTGTCACAGGAATGGTTCAAAACATAGACAGTAGGAAGAGTCAGTCTTCTTGTACTTATGTCGGCATTTTACCTTTTGTATTTAATTCCGATGCAATTTCAGTGTTTCGTCGTCAATAAGAAGGTCCAAGGGATGCTTTAAACCTGGAGTGAAGCATCGGAATCTATAACTAGTGTCAATGGAATGGTTCAAAACATAAACAGTAAGAAGAGTCACTCTTCTTGTACTTAAGTCGGCATTGTGCCTTTGTATTTAATTCCGGTGCAATTTCTGTGTTTCATCGTCAATATGTAGGTCCAAGGGATACGGTACTCCTGAAGTGTAGCATCGGAATCCATAACTAGTGTCACAGGAGTGGTTGAAATATAGAGAGTTAGAAGAAACAGTCTTCTTGTACTTTAGTCGGCATTGTGCCTTTTGTATTTAATTCCGATGCAATTTCTGTGTTTCATCGTCAATAAGAAGGTCCAAGGGATACAGTAAAACTGAAGTCAAGTATCGGAATCTATAACTAGTGTCGCAGGAATGGTTCAAAACATAGACAGTAAGAAGTGTCAGTCTCCTTGTACTTAAGTCGGCATTGTGCCTTTTGTATTTAATTCCGATGCAATTTCTGCGTTTCATCGTCAATAAGTAGGTCCAAGGGATACAGTAAACCTGGAGTGAAGCATCGGAATCTATAACTAGTGTCACAGGAATGGTTCAAAACATAGACAGTAAGAAGAAACAGTCTTCTTGTACTTTAGTCGGCATTGTGCCTTTTGTATTTAATTCCGATGCAATTTCTGTGTTTCATCGTCAATACGAAGGTCAGAGGGATACAGTAAACCTGAAGTGAAGCATCGGAATCTATAACTAGAGTCACAGGAATGGTTCAAAACATAGTCAGTAAGAAGAGTCAGTCTTCTTGTCCTTAAGTCGGCATTGTGACTTTTGTATTTCATTCCGATGCAATTTCTGTGTTTCATCGTCAATAAGAAGGTCAGAGGGATACAGTAAACCTGGAGTGTAGGATCGGAATCTATAACTAGTGTCACAGGAATGGTTCGAAACATAGACAGTACTTAATTCGGCATTGTGCCTTTTGTATTTAATTCCGATGCAATTTCTGTGTTTCATCGTCAATAAGAAGGTCCAAGGGATACAGTAAACCTGAAGTGAAGCATCGGAATCTAAAACTAGTGTCACAGGAATGGTTCAAACCATAGTCAGTAAGAAGAGTCGGTCTTCATGTACTTATGTCGGCATTGTGCTTTTTGTATTTAATTCCGATGCTATTTCTGTGTTTCATCGTCAATATGAAGGTCCAAGGAATACAGTAAACCTGAAGTGAAGCATCGGAATCCATAACTAGTGTCACAGGAATGGTTCAAAACATAGACAGTAGGAAGAGTCAGTCTTCTTGTACTTAAGTCGGCATTGTACCTTTTGTATTTAATTCCAATGCAATTTCTGAGTTTCATCGTCAATTAGAAAGGCCATGGGATACAGTAAACCTGAAGTGAAGCATCGGAATCCATAACTAGTGTCACAGGAATGGTTCAAAACATAGACAGTAGGAAGAGTCAGTAATCTTGTACTTATGTCGGCATTTTGCTTTTTGTATTTAATTCCGACGCAATTTCAGTGTGTCATCGTCAATATGAAGGTCCAAGGGATACGGTAAACCTGGAGTGAAACATCGGAATCTGTAACTGGTGTCAATGGAATGGTACAAATCATAGACAGTAAGAAGAGTCACTCTTCTTGTACTTAAGTCGGCATTGTGCCTTTTGTATTTAATTCCGGTGCAATTTCTGTGTTTCATCGTCAATACGAAGGTCAGAGGGATACAGTAAACCTGAAGCGGAGCATCGGAATCTATAATTAGTGTCACAGGAATGGTTCAAAACATAGTCAGTAAGAAGAGTCAGTCTTCTTGTCCTTAAGTCGGCATTGTGATTTTTGTATTTAATTCCGATGGAAATTCTGTGTTTCATCGTCAATTAGAAGGACCGAAGGGATACAGTAAACCTGAAGTGAAGTTCGGAATCTATAACTAGTGTCACAGGAATGGTTTAAATCATAGACAGTAGGAAGATTCAGTCTTCTTGTACTTAAGTCGGCATTGTGCCTTTCGTATTTAATTCCGATGCAATTTCTGTGTTTAATTGTCAATAAGAAGGTCAGAGTGATACAGTAAACCTGGAGTGATGCATCGGAATCTATAACTAGTGTCACAGGTCTGCTTCAAAACATAGACAGTAAGAAGAGTCAGTTTTCTTGTACTTAAGTCGGCATTGTGCCTTTTGTATTTAATTCCGATACAATTTCTGTGTTTCATCGTCAATAAGAAGGTCAGAGTGATACAGTAAACCTGGAGTGAAGCATCGGAATCTATAACTAGTGTCACAGGTATGCTTCAAAACATAGACAGTAAGAAGAGTCAGTTTTCTTGTACTTAAGTCGGCATTGTGCCTTTTCTATTTAATTCTGATGGAATTTCTGTGTTTCATCGCGAATAGGAAGGTCCAAGGGATACAGTAAAACTGGAGTGAAGCATCGGAATCTATAACTAGTGTCAATGGAAGGATTCAAAACATAGACAGTAAGAAGTGTCAGTCGTCTTGTACTTATGTCGGCATTGTGCCTTTTTTATTTAATTTCGATGCAATTTCTGAGTTTCAACGTGAATAAGAAGGTCAGTGGGATACAGTTAACCTGAAGTGAAGCATCGGAATCTATAACTAGTGTCACAGGAATGGTTCAAAACATAGTTAGTAAGAAGAGTCAGTCTTCTTGTCCTTAAGTCGGCATTGTGCCTTTTGTATTTAATTCCGATGCAATTTCTGTGTTTCATCGTCAATAAGAAGGTCCAAGGGATATAGTAAACATGGAGTGAAGCATCGGAATCAATAACTAGTGTCACAGGAATGGTTCAAAGCATAGAATGTAAGAAGAGTCAGTCTCCTTGTGCTTAATCGGTATTGTGCCTTTGTGTTTAATTCCGATGCAATTTCTGTGTTTCATCGTCAATAAGGTCAGAGGCATACAGTAAACCTGGAGTGAAGCATCGGAATCTATAACTAGTGTCACAGGAATGGTTCAAAACATAGACAGTAGGGAGAGTCACTCTTCTAGTACTTAAGTCGGCATTCTGCCTTTTGTATTTAATTCCGGTGCAATTTCTGTGTTTCATCGTCAATACGAAGGTCGGAGGGATACGATAAACCTAAAGTGAAGCATCGGAATCAATAACTAGTGTCACAGGAATCGTTCAAAGCATAGTCAGTAAGAAGAGTCAGTCTTCTTGTCCCTAAGTCGGCATTGTGCCTTTTGTATTTAATTCCGATGCAATTTCTGTGTTTCATCGTCAATAAGTAGGTCCAAGGGATACAGTAAACCTGGTGTGAAGCATCGGCCTCTATAACTAGTGTCACAGGAATGGTTCAAAACATAGTCAGTAAGAAGAGTCAGTCTTCTTGTCCTTAAGTCGGCATTGTGACTTTTGTATGTAATTCCGATGCAATTTCTGTGTTTCATCGTCAATAAGAAGGTGAGAGGGATACAGTAAACCTGGAGTGTAGGATCGGAATCTATAACTAGTGTCACAGGAATGGTTCAAAGCATAGACAGTACTTAATTCGGCATTGTGCCTTTTGTATTTAATTCCGATGCAATTTCTGTGTTTCATCGTCAATAAGAAGGTCCAAGGGATACAGTAAACCTGAAGTGAAGCATCGGAATCCATAACTAGTGTCACAGGAATGGTTCAAAACATAGACAGTAGGAAGAGTCAGTCTTCTTGTACTTATGTCGGCATTGTGCTTTTTCTATTTAATTCCGATGCAATTTCTGTGTTTCATCGTCAATAGGAAGGTCAGAGGGATACAGAAAACCTGAAGTGAAGCTTCGGAATCTATAACTAGTGTCACAGGAATTGTTCAAAACATAGATAGTAGGAAGAGTCAGTCTTCTTGTACTTAAGTCGGCATTGTGCCTTTTGTATTTAATTCCGATGCAAATTCGGTGTTTCCTCGTCAATAAGAAAGTCAGAGGGATACAGTAAACCTGAAGTGAAGCATCGGAATCCAAAACTGGTGTCACAGGAATGGTTCAAAGCATAGACAGCAGGAAGAGTGTCTTCTTATACTTAAGTCGGCATTGTGCTTTGTGTATTTAATTCCGTTGCAATTTCTGTGTTTCATCGTCAATAAGGAGGACCAAGGGATACAGTAAACCTGAAGTGAAGCATCGGAATCTATAACTAGTGTCACAGGAATGGTTCAAAACATAGCCAGTAAGAAGAGTCAGTCTTCTGTACTTAAGTCGGCATTGTTCTTTTTGTATTTAATTCCGATGAAATTTCTGTGTTTCATCGTCAATTCGACGGTCAGAGGGATACAGTAAACCTGAAGTGATGCAACGGAATCTATAACTAGTGTCACAGGAATGGTTCAAAACATAGTCAGTAAGAAGAGTCAGACTTCTTGTACTTAAGACGGCATAGTGCCTTTTGTTTTTAATACCATGCAATTTCTGTGTTTCATCGTCAATAAGAAGGTCAGAGGGATAAACCTGAAGTGAAGCATCGGAATCTATAACTAGTGTCACAGGAATGGTCCAAAACATAGCCAGTAAGAAGAGTCAGTCTTCTTGTACTTAAGTCGGCATTGTGCCTTTTTTAATTAATTCGATGCAATTTCTGTGTTTCATCGTCAGTAAGAAGGAACAAGGGATACAGTAAACCTGAAGTGAAGCTTCGGAATCTATGACTAGTGTCACAGGAATGGTTCACATCATAGGCAGTAGGAAGAGACAGTGTTCTTGTACTTAAGTCGGCATTGTGCCTTATGTATTTAATTCAGATGCAATTTCTGTGTTTCATCGTCAATAAGAAGGTCCATGGGATGCAGTAAACCTGAAGTGAAGCATCGGAATCTATAACTAGTGTCACAGGATTGGTTCAAAACATTGAGAGTAAGAGGAGTCAGTCTCCTTGTACTTAAGTCGGCATTGTGCCTTTTGTATTTAATTCCGATGCAATTTCTGTGTTTCATCGTCAATATGAAGGTCCAAGGGATACGGTATACCTGAAGTGAAGCATCGGAATCCATAACTAGTGCCACAGGAGTGGTTCAAACATAGAGAGTAAGAAGAGTCAGTCACTTGTACTTAAGACGGCATTGTGCCTTTTGTATTTAATTCTGATGCAATTTCTGTGTTTCACCGTCAATAAGAAGGTCCAAGGGATACAGTAAAACTGAAGTCAAGTATCGGAATCTATAACTAGGGTCGCAGGAATGGTTCAAAACATAGACAGTAAGAAGAGTCTGTCTTCTTGTACCTAAGTCGGTATTGTGCCTTTTGTGTTTAATTCCGATGCAATTTCTGTGTTTCATCGTCAATAAGGTCAGAGTGATACAGTAAACCTGGAGTGAAGTATTGGAATCTATAACTAGTGTCACAGGAATGGTTCAAAACATAGACAGTAGGAAGAGTCAGTCTTCTTGTACTTATGTCGGCATTTTACCTTTTGTATTTAATTCCGATGCAATTTCAGTGTTTCGTCGTCAATAAGAAGGTCCAAGGGATGCTTTAAACCTGGAGTGAAGCATCGGAATCTATAACTAGTGTCAATGGAATGGTTCAAAACATAAACAGTAAGAAGAGTCACTCTTCTTGTACTTAAGTCGGCATTGTGCCTTTGTATTTAATTCCGGTGCAATTTCTGTGTTTCATCGTCAATATGTAGGTCCAAGGGATACGGTACTCCTGAAGTGTAGCATCGGAATCCATAACTAGTGTCACAGGAGTGGTTCAAATATAGAGAGTTAGAAGAAACAGTCTTCTTGTACTTTAGTCGGCATTGTGCCTTTTGTATTTAATTCCGATGCAATTTCTGTGTTTCATCGTCAATAAGAAGGTCCAAGGGATACAGTAAAACTGAAGTCAAGTATCGGAATCTATAACTAGTGTCGCAGGAATGGTTCAAAACATAGACAGTAAGAAGTGTCAGTCTCCTTGTACTTAAGTCGGCATTGTGCCTTTTGTATTTAATTCCGATGCAATTTCTGCGTTTCATCGTCAATAAGTAGGTCCAAGGGATACAGTAAACCTGGAGTGAAGCATCGGAATCTATAACTAGTGTCACAGGAATGGTTCAAAACATAGACAGTAAGAAGAAACAGTCTTCTTGTACTTTAGTCTTCATTGTGCCTTTTGTATTTAATTCCGATGCAATTTCTGTGTTTCATCGTCAATACGAAGGTCAGAGGGATACAGTAAACCTGAAGTGAAGCATCGGAATCTATAACTAGAGTCACAGGAATGGTTCAAAACATAGTCAGTAAGAAGAGTCAGTCTTCTTGTCCTTAAGTCGGCATTGTGACTTTTGTATTTAATTCCGATGCAATTTCTGTGTTTCATCGTCAATAAGAAGGTCAGAGGGATACAGTAAACCTGGAGTGTAGGATCGGAATCTATAACTAGTGTCACAGGAATGGTTCGAAACATAGACAGTACTTAATTCGGCATTGTGCCTTTTGTATTTAATTCCGATGCAATTTCTGTGTTTCATCGTCAATAAGAAGGTCCAAGGGATACAGTAAACCTGAAGTGAAGCATCGGAATCTAAAACTAGTGTCACAGGAATGGTTCAAACCATAGTCAGTAAGAAGAGTCGGTCTTCATGTACTTATGTCGGCATTGTGCTTTTTGTATTTAATTCCGATGCTATTTCTGTGTTTCATCGTCAATATGAAGGTCCAAGGAATACAGTAAACCTGAAGTGAAGCATCGGAATCCATAACTAGTGTCACAGGAATGGTTCAAAACATAGACAGTAGGAAGAGTCAGTCTTCTTGTACTTAAGTCGGCATTGTACCTTTTGTATTTAATTCCAATGCAATTTCTGTGTTTCATCGTCAATTAGAAAGGCCATGGGATACAGTAAACCTGAATCGAAGCATCGGAATCCATAACTAGTGTCACAGGAATGGTTCAAAACATAGACAGTAGGAAGAGTCAGTAATCGTGTACTTATGTCGGCATTTTGCTTTTTGTATTTAATTCCGACGCAATTTCAGTGTGTCATCGTCAATATGAAGGTCCAAGGGATACGGTAAACCTGGAGTGAAACATCGGAATCTGTAACTAGTGTCAATGGAATGGTACAAATCATAGACAGTAAGAAGAGTCACTCTTCTTGTACTTAAGTCGGCATTGTGCCTTTTGTATTTAATTCCGGTGCAATTTCTGTGTTTCATCGTCAATACGAAGGTCAGAGGGATACAGTAAACCTGAAGCGGAGCATCGGAATCTATAATTAGTGTCACAGGAATGGTTCAAAACATAGTCAGTAAGAAGAGTCAGTCTTCTTGTCCTTAAGTCGGCATTGTGATTTTTGTATTTAATTCCGATGGAAATTCTGTGTTTCATCGTCAATTAGAAGGACCGAAGGGATACAGTAAACCTGAAGTGAAGTTCGGAATCTATAACTAGTGTCACAGGAATGGTTTAAATCATAGACAGTAGGAAGATTCAGTCTTCTTGTACTTAAGTCGGCATTGTGCCTTTCGTATTTAATTCCGATGCAATTTCTGTGTTTAATTGTCAATAAGAAGGTCAGAGTGATACAGTAAACCTGGAGTGATGCATCGGAATCTATAACTAGTGTCACAGGTCTGCTTCAAAACATAGACAGTAAGAAGAGTCAGTTTTCTTGTACTTAAGTCGGCATTGTGCCTTTTGTATTTAATTCCGATACAATTTCTGTGTTTCATCGTCAATAAGAAGGTCAGAGTGATACAGTAAACCTGGAGTGAAGCATCGGAATCTATAACTAGTGTCACAGGTATGCTTCAAAACATAGACAGTAAGAAGTGTCAGTTTTCTTGTACTTAAGTCGGCATTGTGCCTTTTCTATTTAATTCCGATGGAATTTCTGTGTTTCATCGCGAATAGGAAGGTCCAAGGGATACAGTAAAACTGGAGTGAAGCATCGGAATCTATAACTAGTGTCAATGGAACGATTCAAAACATAGACAGTAAGAAGTGTCAGTCGTCTTGTACTTATGTCGGCATTGTGCCTTTTTTATTTAATTTCGATGCAATTTCTGAGTTTCAACGTGAATAAGAAGGTCAGTGGGATACAGTTAACCTGAAGTGAAGCATCGGAATCTATAACTAGTGTCACAGGAATGGTTCAAAACATAGTTAGTAAGAAGAGTCAGTCTTCTTGTCCTTAAGTCGGCATTGTGCCTTTTGTATTTAATTCCGATGCAATTTCTGTGTTTCATCGTCAATAAGAAGGTCAGAGGGATACAGTAAACCTGGAGTGTAGGATCGGAATCTAAAACTAGTGTCACAGGAATGGTTCAAAACATAGTCAGTAAGAAGAGTCGGTCTTCATGTACTTATGTCGGCATTGTGCTTTTTGTATTTAATTCCGATGCTATTTCTGTGTTTCATCGTCAATATGAAGGTCCAAGGAATACAGTAAACCTGAAGTGAAGCATCGGAATCTATAACTAGTGTCACAGGAATGGTTCAAAACATAGACAGTAGGAAGAGTCAGTCTTCTTGTACTTAAGTCGGCATTGTACCTTTTGTATTTAATTCCAATGCAATTTCTGTGTTTCATCGTCAATTAGAAAGTCCATGGGATACAGTAAACCTGAAGTGAAGCATCGGAAACCATAACTAGTGTCACAGGAATGGTTCAAAACATACACAGTAAGAAGAGTCAGTCTTCTTGTACTTTAGTCGGCATTGTGCCTTTTCTATTTAATTCCGATGCAATTTCTGTGTTTCATCGTCAATAAGAAGGTCAGAGGGATACAGGAAACCTGAAGTGAAGCTTCGGAATCTATAACTAGTGTCACAGGAATGGTTCAAAACATAGATAGTAGGAAGAGTCAGTCTTCTTGTACTTAAGTCGGCATCGTGCCTTTTGTATTTAACTCCGATACAAATTTGGTGTTTCATCGTCAATAAGAAAGTCAGAGGGATACAGTAAACCTGAAGTGAAGCATCGGAATCCAAAACTAGTGTCACAGGAATGGTTCAAAGCATAGACAGCAGGAAGAGTCAGTCTTCTTATGCTTAAGTCGGCATTGTGCCTTGTGTATTTAATTCCGTTGCAATTTCTGTGTTTCATCGTCAATAAGAAGGAAAAAGGGATACAGTAAACCTGAAGTGAAGCATCGGAATCTATAACTAGTGTCACAGGAATGGTTCAAAACATAGCCTGTAAGAAGGGTCAGTCTTCTGTACTTAAGTCGGCATTGTGCCTTTTGTGTTTAATTCCGATGAAATTTCTGTGTTTCATCGTCAATAAGGTCAGAGTGATACAGTAAACCTGGAGTGAAGTATTGGAATCTATAACTAGTGTCACAGGAATGGTTCAAAACATAGACAGTAGGAAGAGTCAGTCTTCTTGTACTTATGTCGGCATTTTACCTTTTGTATTTAATTCCGATGCAATTTCAGTGTTTCGTCGTCAATAAGAAGGTCCAAGGGATGCTTTAAACCTGGAGTGAAGCATCGGAATCTATAACTAGTGTCAATGGAATGGTTCAAAACATAAACAGTAAGAAGAGTCACTCTTCTTGTACTTAAGTCGGCATTGTGCCTTTGTATTTAATTCCGGTGCAATTTCTGTGTTTCATCGTCAATATGTAGGTCCAAGGGATACGGTACTCCTGAAGTGTAGCATCGGAATCCATAACTAGTGTCACAGGAGTGGTTCAAATATAGAGAGTTAGAAGAAACAGTCTTCTTGTACTTTAGTCGGCATTGTGCCTTTTGTATTTAATTCCGATGCAATTTCTGTGTTTCATCGTCAATAAGAAGGTCCAAGGGATACAGTAAAACTGAAGTCAAGTATCGGAATCTATAACTAGTGTCGCAGGAATGGTTCAAAACATAGACAGTAAGAAGTGTCAGTCTCCTTGTACTTAAGTCGGCATTGTGCCTTTTGTATTTAATTCCGATGCAATTTCTGCGTTTCATCGTCAATAAGTAGGTCCAAGGGATACAGTAAACCTGGAGTGAAGCATCGGAATCTATAACTAGTGTCACAGGAATGGTTCAAAACATAGACAGTAAGAAGGAACAGTCTTCTTGTACTTTAGTCGGCATTGTGCCTTTTGTATTTAATTCCGATGCAATTTCTGTGTTTCATCGTCAATACGAAGGTCAGAGGGATACAGTAAACCTGAAGTGAAGCATCGGAATCTATAACTAGAGTCACAGGAATGGTTCAAAACATAGTCAGTAAGAAGAGTCAGTCTTCTTGTCCTTAAGTCGGCATTGTGACTTTTGTATTTAATTCCGATGCAATTTCTGTGTTTCATCGTCAATAAGAAGGTCAGAGGGATACAGTAAACCTGGAGTGTAGGATCGGAATCTATAACTAGTGTCACAGGAATGGTTCGAAACATAGACAGTACTTAATTCGGCATTGTGCCTTTTGTATTTAATTCCGATGCAATTTCTGTGTTTCATCGTCAATAAGAAGGTCCAAGGGATACAGTAAACCTGAAGTGAAGCATCGGAATCTAAAACTAGTGTCACAGGAATGGTTCAAACCATAGTCAGTAAGAAGAGTCGGTCTTCATGTACTTATGTCGGCATTGTGCTTTTTGTATTTAATTCCGATGCTATTTCTGTGTTTCATCGTCAATATGAAGGTCCAAGGAATACAGTAAACCTGAAGTGAAGCATCGGAATCCATAACTAGTGTCACAGGAATGGTTCAAAACATAGACAGTAGGAAGAGTCAGTCTTCTTGTACTTAAGTCGGCATTGTACCTTTTGTATTTAATTCCAATGCAATTTCTGTGTTTCATCGTCAATTAGAAAGGCCATGGGATACAGTAAACCTGAATCGAAGCATCGGAATCCATAACTAGTGTCACAGGAATGGTTCAAAACATAGACAGTAGGAAGAGTCAGTAATCGTGTACTTATGTCGGCATTTTGCTTTTTGTATTTAATTCCGACGCAATTTCAGTGTGTCATCGTCAATATGAAGGTCCAAGGGATACGGTAAACCTGGAGTGAAACATCGGAATCTGTAACTAGTGTCAATGGAATGGTACAAATCATAGACAGTAAGAAGAGTCACTCTTCTTGTACTTAAGTCGGCATTGTGCCTTTTGTATTTAATTCCGGTGCAATTTCTGTGTTTCATCGTCAATACGAAGGTCAGAGGGATACAGTAAACCTGAAGCGGAGCATCGGAATCTATAATTAGTGTCACAGGAATGGTTCAAAACATAGTCAGTAAGAAGAGTCAGTCTTCTTGTCCTTAAGTCGGCATTGTGATTTTTGTATTTAATTCCGATGGAAATTCTGTGTTTCATCGTCAATTAGAAGGACCGAAGGGATACAGTAAACCTGAAGTGAAGTTCGGAATCTATAACTAGTGTCACAGGAATGGTTTAAATCATAGACAGTAGGAAGATTCAGTCTTCTTGTACTTAAGTCGGCATTGTGCCTTTCGTATTTAATTCCGATGCAATTTCTGTGTTTAATTGTCAATAAGAAGGTCAGAGTGATACAGTAAACCTGGAGTGATGCATCGGAATCTATAACTAGTGTCACAGGTCTGCTTCAAAACATAGACAGTAAGAAGAGTCAGTTTTCTTGTACTTAAGTCGGCATTGTGCCTTTTGTATTTAATTCCGATACAATTTCTGTGTTTCATCGTCAATAAGAAGGTCAGAGTGATACAGTAAACCTGGAGTGAAGCATCGGAATCTATAACTAGTGTCACAGGTATGCTTCAAAACATAGACAGTAAGAAGTGTCAGTTTTCTTGTACTTAAGTCGGCATTGTGCCTTTTCTATTTAATTCCGATGGAATTTCTGTGTTTCATCGCGAATAGGAAGGTCCAAGGGATACAGTAAAACTGGAGTGAAGCATCGGAATCTATAACTAGTGTCAATGGAACGATTCAAAACATAGACAGTAAGAAGTGTCAGTCGTCTTGTACTTATGTCGGCATTGTGCCTTTTTTATTTAATTTCGATGCAATTTCTGAGTTTCAACGTGAATAAGAAGGTCAGTGGGATACAGTTAACCTGAAGTGAAGCATCGGAATCTATAACTAGTGTCACAGGAATGGTTCAAAACATAGTTAGTAAGAAGAGTCAGTCTTCTTGTCCTTAAGTCGGCATTGTGCCTTTTGTATTTAATTCCGATGCAATTTCTGTGTTTCATCGTCAATAAGAAGGTCAGAGGGATACAGTAAACCTGGAGTGTAGGATCGGAATCTAAAACTAGTGTCACAGGAATGGTTCAAAACATAGTCAGTAAGAAGAGTCGGTCTTCATGTACTTATGTCGGCATTGTGCTTTTTGTATTTAATTCCGATGCTATTTCTGTGTTTCATCGTCAATATGAAGGTCCAAGGAATACAGTAAACCTGAAGTGAAGCATCGGAATCTATAACTAGTGTCACAGGAATGGTTCAAAACATAGACAGTAGGAAGAGTCAGTCTTCTTGTACTTAAGTCGGCATTGTACCTTTTGTATTTAATTCCAATGCAATTTCTGTGTTTCATCGTCAATTAGAAAGTCCATGGGATACAGTAAACCTGAAGTGAAGCATCGGAAACCATAACTAGTGTCACAGGAATGGTTCAAAACATACACAGTAAGAAGAGTCAGTCTTCTTGTACTTTAGTCGGCATTGTGCCTTTTCTATTTAATTCCGATGCAATTTCTGTGTTTCATCGTCAATAAGAAGGTCAGAGGGATACAGGAAACCTGAAGTGAAGCTTCGGAATCTATAACTAGTGTCACAGGAATGGTTCAAAACATAGATAGTAGGAAGAGTCAGTCTTCTTGTACTTAAGTCGGCATCGTGCCTTTTGTATTTAACTCCGATACAAATTTGGTGTTTCATCGTCAATAAGAAAGTCAGAGGGATACAGTAAACCTGAAGTGAAGCATCGGAATCCAAAACTAGTGTCACAGGAATGGTTCAAAGCATAGACAGCAGGAAGAGTCAGTCTTCTTATGCTTAAGTCGGCATTGTGCCTTGTGTATTTAATTCCGTTGCAATTTCTGTGTTTCATCGTCAATAAGAAGGAAAAAGGGATACAGTAAACCTGAAGTGAAGCATCGGAATCTATAACTAGTGTCACAGGAATGGTTCAAAACATAGCCTGTAAGAAGGGTCAGTCTTCTGTACTTAAGTCGGCATTGTGCCTTTTGTATTTAATTCCGATGAAATTTCTGTGTTTCATCGTCAATACGACGGTCAGAGGGATACAGTAAACCTGAAGTGATGCAACGGAATCTATAACTAGTGTCACAGGAATGGTTCAAAACATAGTCAGTAAGAAGAGTCAGACTTCTTGTACTTAAGACGGCATAGTGCCTTTTGTTTTTAATACCGATGCAATTTCTGTGTTTCATCGTCAATAAGAAGGTCAGAGGGATAAACCTGAAGTGAAGCATCGGAATCTATAACTAGTGTCACAGGAATGGTTCAAAACATAGCCAGTAAGAAGAGTCAGTCTTCTTGTACTTAAGTCGGCATTGTGCCTTTTTTAATTAATTCGATGCAATTTCTGTGTTTCATCGTCAGTAAGAAGGTACAAGGGATACAGTAAACCTGAAGTGAAGCATCGGAATCTATAACTAGTGTCGCAGGAATGGTTCAAAGCATAGTCAGTAAGAAGAGTCGGTCTTCATGTACTTATGTCGGCATTGTGCTTTTTGTATTTAATTCCGATGCTATTTCTGTGTTTCATCGTCAATATGAAGGTCCAAGGAATACAGTAAACCTGAAGTGAAGCATCGGAATCTATAACTAGTGTCACATGAATGGTTAAAAACATAGTCAGTAAGAATAGTCAGTCTTCTAGTCCTTAAGTCGGCATTGTGCCTTTTGTATAAAATTCCGATGCAATTTCTGTGTTCCATCGTCAATAAGTAGGTCCAAGGGATACAGTAATCCTGGGGTGAAGCATCGGAATCTATAACTAGTGTCACTGGAATGGTTCAAAACATAGACAGTAGGAAGAGTCAGTAATCTTGTACTTATGTCGGCATTTTGCTTTTTGTATTTAATTCCGATGCAATTTCAGTGCGTCATCGTCAATATGAAGGTCCAAGGGATACAGTAAACCTGGAGTGATGCATCGGAATCTATAACTAGTGTCACAGGTCTGCTTCAAAACATAGACAGTAAGAAGAGTCAGTTTTCTTGTACTTAAGGCGGCATTGTGCCTTTTGTATTTAATTCCGATACAATTTCTGTGTTTCATCGTCAATAAGAAGGTCAGAGTGATACAGTAAACCTGGAGTGAAGCATCATAATCTATAACTAGTGTCACAGGTATGTTTCAAAACATAGACAGTAAGAGGAGTCAGTTTTCTTTTACTTAAGTCGGCATTGTGCCTTTTCTATTTAATTCCGATGGAATTTCTGTGTTTCATCGTCGATAAGAAGGTCCAAGGGATACAGTAAACTAAAGTGACGCATCGGAATATATAACTAGTGTCACAGGAATGGTTCAAAACATAGTCAGTAGGAAGAGTCAGACTTCTTGTACTTAACTAGGCATTGTGCCTTTTCTATTTAATTCCGATGCAATTTCTGTGTTTCATCGTGAATAGGAAGGTCCAAGGGATATAGTAAATCTGGAGTGAAGCATCGGAATCTATAACTAGTGTCAATGGAACGATTCAAAAGATAGACAGTAAGAAGTGTCAGTCTTCTTGTACTTAAGTCGGCATTGTGACTTTTTTATTTAATTTCGATGCAATTTCTGAGTTTCAACGTGAATAAGAAGGTCAGAGGGATACAGTAAAACTGAAGTGAAGCATCGGAATCAATAACTAGTGTCACAGGAATGGTTCAAAGCATAGAATGTAAGAATAATCAGTCTCCTTGTACTTAATCGGTATTGTGCCTTTGTGTTTAATTCCGATGCAATTTCTGTGTTTCATCGTCAATAAGGTCAGAGGCATACAGTAAACCTGGAGTGAAGCATCGGAATCTATAACTAGTGTCACAGGAATGGTTCAAAACATAGACAGTAGGGAGAGTCACTCTTCTAGTACTTAAGTCGGCATTCTGCCTTTTGTATTTAATTCCGGTGCAATTTCTGTGTTTCATCGTCAATACGAAGGTCGGAGGGATACGATAAACCTAAAGTGAAGCATCGGAATCAATAACTAGTGTCACAGGAATCGTTCAAAGCATAGTCAGTAAGAAGAGTCAGTCTTCTTGTCCCTAAGTCGGCATTGTGCCTTTTGTATTTAATTCCGATGCAATTTCTGTGTTTCATCGTCAATAAGTAGGTCCAAGGGATACAGTAAACCTGAAGTGAAGCATCGGAATCCATAACTAGTGTCACAGGAATGGTTCAAAACATAGACAGTAGGAAGAGTCAGTCTTCTTGTACTTATGTCGGCATTGTGCTTTTTCTATTTAATTCCGATGCAATTTCTGTGTTTCATCGTCAATAAGAAGGTGAGAGGGATACAGTAAACCTGGAGTGTAGGATCGGAATCTATAACTAGTGTCACAGGAATGGTTCAAAACATAGACAGTACTTAATTCGGCATTGTGCCTTTTGTATTTAATTCCGATGCAATTTCTGTGTTTCATCGTCAATAAGAAGGTCCAAGGGATACAGTAAACCTGAAGTGAAGCATCGGAATCCATAACTAGTGTCACAGGAATGGTTCAAAACATAGACAGTAGGAAGAGTCAGTCTTCTTGTACTTATGTCGGCATTGTGCTTTTTCTATTTAATTCCGATGCAATTTCTGTGTTTCATCGTCAATAGGAAGGTCAGAGGGATACAGAAAACCTGAAGTGAAGCTTCGAAATCTGTAACTAGTGTCACAGGAATTGTTCGAAACATAGATAGTAGGAAGAGTCAGTCTTCTTGTACTTAAGTCGGCATTGTGCCTTTTGTGTTTAATTCCGATGCAAATTCGGTGTTTCCTCGTCAATAAGAAAGTCAGAGGGATACAGTAAACCTGAAGTGAAGCATCGGAATCCAAAACTGGTGTCACAGGAATGGTTCAAAGCATAGACAGCAGGAAGAGTGTCTTCTTATACTTAAGTTGGCATTGTGCTTTGTGTATTTAATTCCGTTGCAATTTCTGTGTTTCATCGTCAATAAGAAGGACCAAGGGATACAGTAAACCTGAAGTGAAGCATCGGAATCTATAACTAGTGTCACAGGAATGGTTCAAAACATAGCCAGTAAGAAGAGTCAGTCTTCTGTACTTAAGTCGGCATTGTTCTTTTTGTATTTAATTCCGATGAAATTTCTGTGTTTCATCGTCAATTCGACGGTCAGAGGGATACAGTAAAC
Source organism: Schistocerca piceifrons (assembly GCF_021461385.2). Taxonomy (NCBI): domain Eukaryota; kingdom Metazoa; phylum Arthropoda; class Insecta; order Orthoptera; family Acrididae; genus Schistocerca; species Schistocerca piceifrons. The sequence continues at coordinate 8,573,820 of NC_060146.1, read as the reverse complement.
CTGAAGTGATGCAACGGAATCTATAACTAGTGTCACAGGAATGGTTCAAAACATAGTCAGTAAGAAGAGTCAGACTTCTTGTACTTAAGACGGCATAGTGCCTTTTGTTTTTAATACCATGCAATTTCTGTGTTTCATCGTCAATAAGAAGGTCAGAGGGATAAACCTGAAGTGAAGCATCGGAATCTATAACTAGTGTCACAGGAATGGTCCAAAACATAGCCAGTAAGAAGAGTCAGTCTTCTTGTACTTAAGTCGGCATTGTGCCTTTTTTAATTAATTCGATGCAATTTCTGTGTTTCATCGTCAGTAAGAAGGAACAAGGGATACAGTAAACCTGAAGTGAAGCTTCGGAATCTATGACTAGTGTCACAGGAATGGTTCACATCATAGGCAGTAGGAAGAGACAGTGTTCTTGTACTTAAGTCGGCATTGTGCCTTATGTATTTAATTCAGATGCAATTTCTGTGTTTCATCGTCAATAAGAAGGTCCAAGGGATGCAGTAAACCTGAAGTGAAGCATCGGAATCTATAACTAGTGTCACAGGATTGGTTCAAAACATTGAGAGTAAGAGGAGTCAGTCTCCTTGTACTTAAGTCGGCATTGTGCCTTTTGTATTTAATTCCGATGCAATTTCTGTGTTTCATCGTCAATATGAAGGTCCAAGGGATACGGTATACCTGAAGTGAAGCATCGGAATCCATAACTAGTGCCACAGGAGTGGTTCAAACATAGAGAGTAAGAAGAGTCAGTCTCTTGTACTTAAGACGGCATTGTGCCTTTTGTATTTAATTCTGATGCAATTTCTGTGTTTCACCGTCAATAAGAAGGTCCAAGGGATACAGTAAAACTGAAGTCAAGTATCGGAATCTATAACTAGGGTCGCAGGAATGGTTCAAAACATAGACAGTAAGAAGAGTCTGTCTTCTTGTACCTAAGTCGGTATTGTGCCTTTTGTGTTTAATTCCGATGCAATTTCTGTGTTTCATCGTCAATAAGGTCAGAGTGATACAGTAAACCTGGAGTGAAGTATTGGAATCTATAACTAGTGTCACAGGAATGGTTCAAAACATAGACAGTAGGAAGAGTCAGTCTTCTTGTACTTATGTCGGCATTTTACCTTTTGTATTTAATTCCGATGCAATTTCAGTGTTTCGTCGTCAATAAGAAGGTCCAAGGGATGCTTTAAACCTGGAGTGAAGCATCGGAATCTATAACTAGTGTCAATGGAATGGTTCAAAACATAAACAGTAAGAAGAGTCACTCTTCTTGTACTTAAGTCGGCATTGTGCCTTTGTATTTAATTCCGGTGCAATTTCTGTGTTTCATCGTCAATATGTAGGTCCAAGGGATACGGTACTCCTGAAGTGTAGCATCGGAATCCATAACTAGTGTCACAGGAGTGGTTCAAATATAGAGAGTTAGAAGAAACAGTCTTCTTGTACTTTAGTCGGCATTGTGCCTTTTGTATTTAATTCCGATGCAATTTCTGTGTTTCATCGTCAATAAGAAGGTCCAAGGGATACAGTAAAACTGAAGTCAAGTATCGGAATCTATAACTAGTGTCGCAGGAATGGTTCAAAACATAGACAGTAAGAAGTGTCAGTCTCCTTGTACTTAAGTCGGCATTGTGCCTTTTGTATTTAATTCCGATGCAATTTCTGCGTTTCATCGTCAGTAAGTAGGTAAAAGGGATACAGTAAACCTGGAGTGAAGCATCGGAATCTATAACTAGTGTCACAGGAATGGTTCAAAACATAGACAGTAAGAAGAAACAGTCTTCTTGTACTTTAGTCGGCATTGTGCCTTTTGTATTTAATTCCGATGCAATTTCTGTGTTTCATCGTCAATACGAAGGTCAGAGGGATACAGTAAACCTGAAGTGAAGCATCGGAATCTATAACTAGAGTCACAGGAATGGTTCAAAACATAGTCAGTAAGAAGAGTCAGTCTTCTTGTCCTTAAGTCGGCATTGTGACTTTTGTATTTCATTCCGATGCAATTTCTGTGTTTCATCGTCAATAAGAAGGTCCAAGGGATACAGTAAACCTGAAGTGAAGCATCGGAATCTATAACTAGTGTCACAGGAATGGTTCAAAACATAGTCAGTAAGAAGAGTCGGTCTTCATGTACTTATGACGGCATTGTGCCTTTTGTATTTAATTCCGATGCAATTTCTGTGTTTTATCGTCAATACGAAGGTCCAAGGGATACAGTAAACCTGAAGTGAAGCATCGGAATCTATAACTAGTGTCACAGGAATGGTTCAAAACATAGACAGTAGGAAGAGTCAGTCTTCTTGTACTTAAGTCGGCATTGTACCTTTTGTATTTAGTTCCAATGCAATTTCTGTGTTTCATCGTCAATAAGAAAGTCCAAGGGATACAGTATACCTGAAGTGAAGCATCGGAATCCATGACTAGTGTCACAGTAATGGTTCAAAACATACACAATAAGAAGAGTCAGTCTTCTTGCACTTTAGTCGGCATTGTGCCTTTTCTATTTAATTCCGATGCAATTTCTGTGTTTCATCGTCAATAAGAAGGTCAGAGGGATACAGTAAACCTGAAGTGAAGCTTCGGAATCTATAACTAGTGTCACAGGAATGGTTCAGAGCATAGTCAATAATAAAAGTCAGTCTTCTTGTACTTAAGTCGGCATTGTGCCTTTTGTATTTAATTCCGGTGCGATTTCTGTGTTTCATTGTCAATACGAAGGTCGGAGGGATACAGTAAACCTGAAGTGAAGCATCGGAATCTATAACTAGTGTCACAGGAATGGTTCAAAGCATAGTCAGTAAGAAGAGACAGTCTTCTTGTCCTTAAGTCGGCATTGTGCCTTTTGTATTTTATTCCGATGCAATTTCTGTGTTTCATTGTCAATAAATAGGTCCAAGGGATACAGTAAACCTGGAGTGAAGCATCGGAATCTATAACTAGTGTCACAGGAATGGTTCAAAACATAGACAGTAAGATGAAACAGTCTTCTTGTACTTAAGTCGGCAATGTGTCTTTTGTATTTGATTCCGATGCAATTTCTGTGTTTCATCGTCAATACGAAGGTTAGAGGATACAGTAAACCTGAAGTGAAGCATCGGAATCTAATACTAGTGTCACAGGAATGGTTCAAAACATAGTCAGTAAGAAGAGTCAGTCTACTTGTCCTTAAGTCGGCATTGTGACTTTTGTATTTAATTCCGATGCATTTTCTGTGTTTCATCGTCAATAAGGAGGCCCGAGGGATACAGTAAACCTGGAGTGTAGGATCGGAATCTATAACTAGTGTCACAGGAATGGTTCAAAACATAGACAGTACTTAAGTCGGCATTGTGCCTTTTGTATTTTATTCCGATGCAATTTCTGTATTTCATCGTCAATAAGAAGGTCCAAGGGATACAGTAAACCTGAAGTGAAGCATCGGAATCTATAACTAGTGTCACAGGAATGGTTCAAAACATAGTCAGTAAGAAGAGTCGGTCTTCATGTACTTATGTCGGTATTGTGCCTTTTGTATTTAATTCCGATGCAATTTCTGTGTTTCATCGTCAATAAGGTCAGAGGGATACAGTAAACCTGAAGTGAAGCATCGGAATCTATAACTAGTGTCACAGGAATGGTTCAAAACATAGATAGTAGGAAGAGTCAGTCTTCTTGTACTTAAGTCGGCATTCTGCCTTTTGTATTTAATTCCGATGCAATTTCTGTATTTCATCGTCAATAAGAAAGTCAGAGGGATACAGTAAACCTGAAGTGAAGCATCGGAATCCAAAACTAGTGTCACAGGAATGGTTCAAAACATCGACAGCAAGAAGAGTCAGTCTTCTTATACTTAAGTCGTCATTGTGCCTTGTTTATTTAATTCCGTTGCAATTTCTGTGTGTCATCGTCAATAAGAAGGTCCAAGGGATACAGTAAACCTGAAGTGAAGCATCGGAATTCATAACTAGTGTCACAGGAATGGTTCAAAACATACACAATAAGAAGACTCAGTCTACTTATACTTTAGTCGGCATTGTGCCTTTTCTATTTAATGCCGATGCAATTGCTGTGTTTCATCGTCAATAAGAAGGTCAGAGGGATACAGTAAACCTGAAGTGAAGCTTCGGAATCTATAACTAGTGTCACAGGAATGGTTCAGAGCACAGTCAGTAATAAAAGTCAGTCTTCTTGTACTTAAGTCGGCATTGTGCCTTTTGTATTTAATTCCGATGCAATTTCTGTGTTTCATTGTCAATACGAAGGTCGGAGGGATACAGTAAACCTGAAGTGAAGCATCGGAATCTATAACTAGTGTCACAGGAATGGTTCAAAACATAGTCAGTAAGAAGAGTCAGTCTTCATGTACTTTTATCGGCATTGTGCCTTTTGTATTTAATTCCGATGCAATTTCTGTGTTTCATCGTCGATACGAAGGTCCAAGGGATACAGTAAACCTGAAGTGAAGCATCGGAATCTATAACTAGTGTAACAGGAATAGTTCAAAACATAGACAGTAGGAAGAGTCAGTCTCCTTGTACTTAAGTCGGCATTCTACCTTTTGTATTTAATTAGAATCCAATTTCTATGTTTCATCGTCAATAAGAAGGTCCAAGGGATACAGTAAACCTGGAGTGTAGGATCGGAATCTATAACTAGTGTCACAGGAATGGTTCAAAACATAGACAGTACTTAAGTCGGCATTGTGCCTTTTGTATTTTATTCCGATGCAATTTCTGTATTTCATCGTCAATAAGAAGGTCCAAGGGATACAGTAAACCTGAAGTGAAGCATCGGAATCTATAACTAGTGTCACAGGAATGGTTCAAAACATAGTCAGTAAGAAGAGTCGGTCTTCATGTACTTATGTCGGTATTGTGCCTTTTGTATTTAATTCCGATGCAATTTCTGTGTTTCATCGTCAATAAGAAGGTCAGAGGGATACAGTAAACCTGAAGTGAAGCATCGGAATCTATAACTAGTGTCACAGGAATGGTTCAAAGCATAGTCAGTAAGAAGAGTCAGTCTTCTTGTCCATAAGTCGGCATTGTGCCTTTTGTATTTAATTTCGATGCAATTTCTGTGTTTCATCGTCAATAAGTAGGTCCAAGGGATACAGTAAACCTGGAGTGAAGCATCGGAATCTATAACTAGTGTCACAGGAATGGTTCAAAACATAGACAGTAAGAAGAAACAGTCTTCTTGTACTTAAGTCGGCATTGTGTCTTTTGTATTTAATTCCGATGCAATTTCTGTGTTTCATCGTCAATACGAAGGTTAGAGGATACAGTAAACCTGAAGTGAAGCATCTGAATCTATAACTAGTGTCACAGGAATGGTTCAAAACATAGTCAGTAAGAAGAGTCAGTCTTCTTGTCCTTAAGTCGGCATTGTGACTTTTGTATTTAATTCCGATGCAATTTCTGTGTTTCATCGTCAATACGAAGGTCCAAGGGATACAGTAACCCTGAAGTGAAGCATCGGAATCTATAACTAGTGTAACAGGAATGGTTCAAAGCATAGACAGTAAGAAGTAACAGTCTTCTCGTACTTAAGTCGGCATTCTGTCTTTTGTATTTAATTCCGATGCAATTTCTGTGTTTCATCGTCAATACGAAGGTTAGAGGATGCAGTAAACCTGAGGTGAAGCATCGGAATCTATAACTAGTGTCACAGGAATGGTTCAAAACATAGTCAGTAAGAAGAGTCAGTCTTCTTGTCCTTAAGTCGACATTGTGACTTTTGTAATTAATTCCGATGCAATTTCTGTGTTTCATCGTCAATAAGTAGGCCCGAGGGATACAGTAAACGTGGAGTGTAGGATCGGAATCTATAACTAGTGTCACAGGAATGGTTCAAAACATAGACAGTACCTAAGTCGGCATTGTGCCTTTTGTATTTAATTCCGATGCAATTTCTGTGTTTCATCGTCAATAAGAAGGTCCAAGGGATACAGTAAACCTGAGGTGAAGCATCGGAATCTATAACTAGTGTCACAGGAATGGTTCAAAACATATTCAGTAAGAAGAGTCAGTCTTCATGTACTTTTGTCGGCATTGTGCCTTTTGTATTTAATTCCCATGCAATTTCTGTGTTTCATCGCCAATACGAAGGTCCAAGGGATACAGTAAACCTGAAGTGAAGCATCGGAATCTATAACTAGTGTAACAGGAATGGTTCAAAACATAGACAGTAGGAAGAGTCAGTCTTCTTGTACTTAAGTCGGCATTCTACCTTTTGTATTTAATTCCAATGCAATTTCTGTGTTTCATCGTCAATAAGATAGTCCAAGGGATACAGTAAACCTGAACTGAAGCATCAGAATCCATAACTAGTGTCACAGTAATGGTTCAAAACATACACAATAAGAAGAGTCAGTCTTCTTGTACTTTAGTCGGCATTGTGCCTTTTCTATTTAATTCCGATGCAATTTCTGTGTTTCATCGTCAATAAGAAGGTCAGAGGGATACAGTAAACCTGAAGTGAAGCTTCGGAATCTATAACTAGTGTCACAGGAATGGTTCAGAGCACAGTCAGTAATAAAAGTCAGTCTTCTTGTACTTAAGTCGGCATTGTGCCTTTTGTATTTAATTCCGATGCAATTTCTGTGTTTCATTGTCAATAAGGTCAGAGGGATACAGTAAACCTGAAGTGAAGCATCGGAATCCAAAACTAGTGTCACAGGAATGGTTCAAAACATCGACAGCAGGAAGAGTCAGTCTTCTTATACTTAAGTCGTCATTGTGCCTTGTTTATTTAATTCCGTTGCAATTTCTGTGTGTAATCGTCAATAAGAAGGTCCAAGGGATACAGTAAACCTGAAGTGAAGCATCGGAATCCATAACTAGGGTCACAGGAATGGTTCAAAACATACACAATAAGAAGAGTCAGTATTCTTGTACTTTAGTCGGCATTGTGCATTTTCTATTTAATTCCGATGCAATTTCTGTGTTTCATCGTCAATAAGAAGGTCAGAGGGATACAGTAAACCTGAAGTGAAGCTACGGAATCTATAACTAGTGTCACAGGAATGGTTCAAAACATAGTCAGTAAGGAGAGTCAGTCTTCTTGTCCTTAAGTCGGCATTGTGACTTTTGTATTTAATTCCGTTGCAAATTCTGTGTTTCATCGTCAATAAGAAGGTCCAAGGGATACAGTAAACCTGGAGTGTAGGATCGGAATCTATAACTAGTGTCACAGGAATGGTTCAAAACATAGACAGTACTTAAGTCGGTATTGTGCCTTTTGTATTTAATTCCGATGCAATTTCTGTGTTTCATCGTCAATAAGGTCAGAGGGATACAATAAACCTGAAGTGAAGCATCGGAATCTATAACTAGTGTCACAGGAATGGTTCAAAACATAGATAGTAGGAAGAGTCAGTCTTCTTGTACTTAAGTCGGCATTCTGCCTTTTGTATTTAATTCCGATGCAATTTCTGTGTTTCATCGTCAATAAGAAAGTCAGAGGGATACATTAACCTGAAGTGAAGCATCGGAATCCAAAACTAGTGTCACAGGAATGGTTCAAAACATAGACAGCAGGAAGAGTCAGTCTTCTTATACTTAAGTCGTCATTGTGCCTTGTGTATTTAAGTCCGTTGCAATTTCTGAGTGTCATCGTCAATAAGAAGGTCCAAGGGATACAGTAAACCTGAAGTGAAGCATCGGAATTAATAACTAGTGTCACAGGAATGGTTCAAAACATACACAATAAGAAGAGTCAGTCTTCTTATACTTTAGTCGGCATTGTGCCTTTTCTATTTAATTCCGATGCAATTTCTGTGTTTCATCGTCAATAAGAAGGTCAGAGGGATACAGCAAACCTGAAGTGAAGCTTCGGAATCTATAACTAGTGTCACAGGAATGGTTCAAAGCATAGTCAGTAATAAAAGTCAGTCTTCTTGTACTTAAGTCGGCATTGTGCCTTTTGTATATAGTTCCGATGCAATTTCTGTGTTTCGTTGTCAATACGAAGGTCGGAGGGATACAGTAAACCTGAAGTGAAGCATCGGAATCTATAACTAGTGTCACAGGAATGGTTCAAAGCATAGTCAGTAAGAAGAGTCAGTCTTCTTGTCCTTAAGTCGGCATTGTGCCTTTTGTATTTAATTCCGATGCAATTTCTGTGTTTCATCGTCAATAAGAAGGTCCAAGGGATACAGTAAACCTGAAGTGAAGCATCGGAATCTAAAACTAGTGTCACAGGAATGGTTCAAAACATAGTCAGTAAGAAGAGTCAGTCTTCATGTACTTTTGTCGGCATTGTGCCTTTTGTACTTAATTCCGATGCAATATCTGTGTTTCATCGTCAATACGAAGGTCCAAGGGATACAGTAAACCTGAAGTGAAGCATCGGAATCTATAACTAGTGTAACAGGAATGGTTCAAAACATAGACAGTAGGAAGAGTCAGTCTTCTTGTACTTAAGTCGGCATTCTACCTTTTGTATTTAATTCCAATGCAATTTCTGTGTTTCATCGTCAATAAGATAGTCCAAGGTATACAGCAAACCTGAAGTGAAGCATCGGAATCCATAACTAGTGTCACAGTAATGGTTCAAAACATACACAATAAGAAGAGTCAGTCTTCTTGTACTTTAGTCGGCATTGTGCCTTTTCTATTTCATTCCGATGCAATTTCTGTGTTTTATCGTCAATAAGAAGGTCAGAGGGATACAGTAAACCTGAAGTGAAGCTTCGGAATCTATAACTAGTGTCACAGGAATGGTTCAAAACATAGTCAGTAAGAAGAGTAAGTCTTCATGTACTTTTGTCGGCATTGTGCCTTTTGTATTTAATTCCGATGCAATTTCTGTGTTTCATCGTCAATAAGAAGGTCCAAGGGATATAGTAAACCTGAAGTGAAGAATCGGAATCTATAACTAGTGTCACAGGAGTGGTTCAAAGCATAGTCAGTAAGAAGAGTCGCTCTTCATGTACTCATGTCGGTATTGTGCCTTGTGTATTTAATTCCGTTGCAATTTCTGTGTTTCATCGTCAACAAGAAGGTCCAAGGGATACAGTAAACCTGGAGTGAAGCATCGGAATCTATAACTACTGTCCCAGGAATGGTTCAAAGCATAGACTGTAAGAAGAAACAGTCGTCTTGTACTTAAGTCGGCATTGTGTCTTTTGTATTTAATTCTGATCCAATTTCTGTGTTTCATCGTCAATACGAAGGTCAGAGGGATACAGTAAACCTGAAGTGAAGCATCGGAATCTATAACTAGTGTCACAGGAATGGTTCAAAACATAGATAGTAGGAAGAGTCAGACTTCTTGTACTTAAGTCGGCATTGTGCCTTTTGTATTTAATTCCGATGCAATTTCTGTGTTTCATCGTCAATATGAAAGTCAGAGGGATACAGTAAACCTGAAGTGGGGCATCGGAATCCAAAACTACTGTCACAGGAATGGTTCAAACATAGACAGCAGGAAGGGTCAGTCTCCTTTTACTTAAGTCGGCATTGTGCCTTGTGTATTTAATTCCGTTGCAATTTCTGTGTTTCATCGTCAATAAGAAGGTCCAAGGGATACAGTAAACCTGAAGTGAAGCATCGGAATCTATAACTAGTGTCACAGGAATGGTTGAAAACATAGCCAGTAAGAAGAGTCAGTCTTCTTGTACTTAAGTCGGCATTGTGCCTTTTTTAATTAATTCCGATGCAATTTCTGTGTTTCATCGTCAATAAGAAGGAACAAGGGATACAGTAAACCTGAAGTGAAGCATCGGAATCTATTACTAGTGTCACACGAATGGTTCAAATTATAGACAGTAGGAAGAGACTGTGTTCTTGTACTTAAGTCGGCATTGTGCCTTTTGTATTTAATTCCGATACAAGTTCTGTGTTTCATCGTGAATAGGAAGGTCCAATGGATACAGTAAACCTGGAGTGAAGCAACGGAATCTATAACTAGTGTCAATGGAGCGATTCAAAACATAGACAGTAAGAAGAGTCAGTCTTCTTGTACTTAAGTCGGCATTGTGCCTTTTGTATTTTATTTCGATGCAATTTCTGAGTTTCATCGTGAATAAGAAGGTCAGAGGGATACAGTAAGCCTGAAGTTAAGCATCGGAATCTGTAACTAGTGTCACAGGAATGGTTCAAAACATAGTCAGTAAGAAGAGTCAGTTTTCTTGTCCTTAAGTCGGCATTGTGCCTTTTGTATATAATTCCGATGCAATTTCTCTGTTTCATTGTCAATACGAAGGTCGGAGGGATACAGTAAACCTGAAGTGAAGCATCAGAATCTATAACTAGTGTCACAGGAATGGTTCAAAGCATAGTCAGTAAGAAGAGACAGTCTTCTTGTCCTTAAGTCGGCATTGTGCCTTTTGTATTTAATTCCGATGCAATTTCTGTGTTTCATCGTCAATAAGTAGGTCCAAGGGATACAGTAAACCTGGAGTGAAGCATCGGAATCTATAACTAGTGTCACAGGAATGGTTCAAAACATAGACAGTAAGAAGAAACGGTCTTCTTGTACTTAAGTCGGCATTGTGTCTTTTGTATTTAATTCCGATGCAATTTCTGTGTTTCATCGTCAATACGAAGGTTAGAGGATACAGTAAACCTGAAGTGAAGCATCGGAATCTATAACTAGTGTCACAGGAATGGTTCAAAACATAGTCAGTAAGGAGAGTCAGTCTTCTTGTCCTTAAGTCGGCATTGTGACTCTTGTATTTAATTTCTATGCAATTTCTGTGTTTCATCGACAATAAGAAGGTCCGAGGGATACAGTAAACCTGGAGTGTAGGATCGGAATCTATAACTAGTGTCACAGGAATGGTCAAAACATAGACAGTACTTAAGTCGGCATTGTGCCTTTTGTATTTAATTCCGATGCAATTTCTGTGTTTCATCGTCAATAAGAAGGTCCAAGGGATACACTAAACCTGAAGTGAAGCATCGGAATCTAAAACTAGTGTCACAGGAATGGTTCAAAACATAGTCAGTAAAAAGAGTCAGTCTTCATGTACTTTTGTCGGCATTGTGCCTTTTGTACTTAATTCCGATGCAATTTCTGTGTTTCATCGTCAATACGAAGGTCCAAGGGATACAGTAAACCTGAAGTGAAGCATCTGAATCTATAACTAGTGTAACAGGAATGGTTCAAAACATAGACAGTAGGAAGAGTCAGTCATCTTGTACTTAAGTCGGCATTCTACCTCTTGTATTTAATTCCAATGCAATTTCTGTGTTTCATCGTCAATAAGATAGTCCAAGGGATACAGCAAACCTGAAGTGAGGCATCGGAATCCATAACTAGTGTCACAGTAATGGTTCAAAACATACACAATAAGAAGAGTCAGTCTTCTTGTACTTTAGTCGGCATTGTGCCTTTTCTATTTAATTCCGATGCAATTTCTGTGTTTCATCGTCAATAAGAAGGTCAGAGGGATACAGTAAACCTGAAGTGAACCTTCGGAATCTATAACTAGTGTCACAGGAATGGTTCAAAACATAGTCAGTAAGAAGAGTAAGTCTTCATGTACTTTTGTCGGCATTGTGCCTTTTGTATTTAATTCCGATGCAATTTCTGTGTTTCATCGTCAATAAGAAGGTCCAAGGGATATAGTAAACCTGAAGTGAAGCATCGGAATCTATAACTAGTGGCACAGGAATGGTTCAAAGCATAGTCAGTAAGAAGAGTCGGTCTTCATATACTCATGTCGGTATTGTGCCTTTTGTATTTAATTCCGATGAAATTTCTGTATTTCATCGTCAATAAGGTCAGAGGGATACAGTAAACCGGAAGTGAAGCATCGGAATCTATAACTACTGTCCCAGGAATGGTTCAAAGCATAGACAGTAAGAAGAAACAGTCGTCTTGTACTTAAGTCGGCATTGTGTCTTTTGTATTTAATTCTGATGCAATTTCTGTGTTTCATCGTCAATACGAAGGTCAGAGGGATACAGTAAACCTGAAGTGAAGCATCGGAATCTATAACTAGTGTCACAGGAATGGTTCAAAACATAGATAGTAGGAAGAGTCAGACTTCTTGTACTTAAGTCGGCATTGTGCCTTTTGTATTTAATTCCGATGCAATTTCTGTGTTTCATCGTCAATATGAAAGTCAGAGGGATACAGTAAACCTGAAGTGGGGCATCGGAATCCAAAACTACTGTCACAGGAATGGTTCAAAACATAGACAGCAGGAAGGGTCAGTCTCCTTTTACTTAAGTCGGCATTGTGCCTTGTGTATTTAATTCCGTTGCAATTTCTGTGTTTCATCGTCAATAAGAAGGTCCAAGGAATACAGTAAACCTGAAGTGAAGCATCGCAATCTATAACTAGTGTCACAGGAATGGTTGAAAACATAGCCAGTAAGAAGAGTCAGTCTTCTTGTACTTAAGTCGGCATTGTGCCTTTTTTAATTAATTCCGATGCAATTTCTGTGTTTCATCGTCAATAAGAAGGAACAAGGGATACAGTAAACCTGAAGTGAAGCATCGGAATCTATTACTAGTGTCACAGGAATGGTTCAAATTATAGACAGTAGGAAAAGACTGTGTTCTTGTACTTAAGTCGGCATTGTGCCTTTTGTATTTAATTCCGATACAATTTCTGTGTTTCATCGTGAATAGGAAGGTCCAATGGATACAGTAAACCTGGAGTGAAGCAACGGAATCTATAACTAGTGTCAATGGAGCGATTCAAAACATAGACAGTAGGAAGAGTCAGTCTTCTTGTACTTAAGTCGGCATTGTGCATTTTGTATTTAATTCCGATGCAATTTCTGTGTTTCATCGTCAATAAGAAGGTCCAAGGGATATAGTAAACATGGAGTGAAGCATCGGAATCAATAACTAGTGTCACAGGAATGGTTCAAAACATAGAAAGTCAGAAGAATCAGTCTCCTTGTACTTAAGTTGGTATTGAGCCTTTTGTGTTTAGTTCCGATGCAATTTCTGTGTTTCATTGTCAATAAGGTCAGAGGGATACAGTAAACCTGGAGTGTAGGATCGGAATCTATAACTAGTGTCACAGGAATGGTTCAAAACATAGACAGTACTTAAGTCGGCATTGTGCCTTTTTTAATTAATTCCGATGCAATTTCTGTGTTTCATCGTCAATACGAAGGTCCAAGGGATACAGCAAACCTGAAGTGAAGCATTGGAATCTATAACTAGTGTCACAGGAATGGTTCAAAACATAGACAGTAGGAAGAGTCAGTCTTCTTGTACTTAAGTCAGCATTGTGCCTTTTGTATTTAACTCCGATGCAAATTCGGTGTTTCATCGTCAGTAAGAAGGTCCAAGGGATACAGTAAACCTGTAGTGAAGCATCGGAATCCAAAACTAGTGTCACAGGAATGGTTCAAAGCATAGACAGCAGGAAGAGTGTCTTCTTATACTTAAGTCGGCATTGTGCCTTGTGTATTTAATTCCGTTGCAATTTCTGTGTTTCATCGTCAATAAGAAGGACCAAGGGATACAGTAAACCTGAAGTGAAGCATCGGAATCTATAACTAGTGTCACAGGAATGGTTTAAAACATAGCCAGTAAGAAGAGTCAGTCTTCTGTACTTAAGTCGGCATTGTTCTTTTTGTATTTAATTCGGATGAAATTTCTGTGTTTCATCGTCAATACGACGGTCAGAGGGATACAGTAAACCTGAAGTGATGCAACGGAATCTATAACTAGTGTCACTGCAATGGTTCAAAACATAGTCAGTAAGAAGAGTCAGACTTCTTGTACTTAAGACGGCATAGTGCCTTTTGTTTTTAATACCGATGCAATTTCTGTGTTTCATCGTCAATAAGAAGGTCAGAGGGATAAACCTGAAGTGAAGCATCGGAATCTATAACTAGTGTCACAGGAATGGTTCAAAACATAGCCAATAAGAAGAGCCAGTCTTCTTGTACTTAAGTCGGCATTGTGCCTTTTTTAATTAATTCGATGCAAATTCTGTGTTTCATCGTCAGTAAGAAGGTACAAGGGAACCTGAAGTGAAGCTTCAGAATCTATGACTAGTGTCACAGGAATGGTTCACATCATAGGCAGTAGGAAGAGACAGTGTTCTTGTATTTAAGTCGGCATTGTGCCTTTTGTATTTAATTCAGATGCAATTTCTGTGTTTCATCGTCAATAAGAAGGTCCAAGGGATGCAGTAAACCTGAAGTGAAGCATCGGAATCTATAACTAGTGTCACAGGATTGGTTCAAAACATTGAGAGTAAGAGGAGTCAGTCTCCTTGTACTTAAGTCGGCATTGTGCCTTTTGTATTTAATTCCGATGCTATTTCTGTGTTTCATCGTCAATATGAAGGTCCAAGGGATACGGTACACCTGAAGTGAAGCATCGGAATCCATAACTAGTGCCACAGGAGTGGTTCAAACATAGAGAGTAAGACGAGTCAGTCTCTTGTACTTAAGACGGCATTGTGCCTTTTGTATTTAATTCTGATGCAATTTCTGTGTTTCATCGTCAATAAGAAGGTCCAAGGGATACAGTAAAACTGAAGTCAAGTATCGGAATCCATAACTAGGGTCGCAGGAATGGTTCAAAACATAGACAGTACGAAGAGTCAGTCTTCTTGTACTTAAGTCGGCATTGTGCATTTTCTATTTAATTCCGATGCAATTTCTGTGTTTCATCGTCAATATGAAGGTCCAAGGGATACGGTACTCCTGAAGTGAAGCATCGGAATCCATAACTAGTGTCACAGGAGTGGTTCAAACATAGAGAGTAAGAAGAAACAGTCTTCTTGTACTTTAGTCGGCATTGTGCCTTTTGTATTTAATCCGATGCAATTTCTGTGTTTCATCGTCAATACGAAGGTCCAAGGGATACAGCAAACCTGAAGTGAAGCATTGGAATCTATGACTAGTGTCACAGGAATGGTTCAAAACATAGACAGTAGGAAGAGTCAGTCTTCTTGTACTTAAGTCGGCATTGTGCCTTTTGTATTTAACTCCGATGCAAATTCGGTGTTTCATCGTCAATAAGAAAGTCAGAGGGATACAGTAAACCTGAAGAGAAGCATCGGAATCCAAAACTAGTGTCACAGGAATGGTTCAAAGCATAGACAGCAGGAAGAGTGTCTTCTTATACTTAAGTCGGCATTGTGCCTTGTGTATTTAATTCCGATGCAATTTCTGTGTTTCATCGTCAATAAGAAGGACCAAGGGATACAGTAAACCTGAAGTGAAGCATCGTAATCTATAACTAGTGTCACAGGAATGGTTCAAAACATAGCCAGTAAGAAGTGTCAGTCTTCTGTACTTAAGTCGGCATTGTTCTTTTTGTATTTAATTCCGATGAAATTTCTGTGTTTCATCGTCAATACGACGGTCAGAGGGATACAGTAAACCTGAAGTGATGCAACGGAATCTATGACTAGTGTCACAGGAATGGTTCAAAACATAGTCAGTAAGAAGAGTCAGACTTCTTGTACTTCAGACGGCATAGTGCCTTTTGTTTTTAATACCGATGCAATTTCTGTGTTTCATCGTCAATAAGAAGGTCAGAGGGATAAAGCTGAAGTGAAGCTTCGGAATCTATAACTAGTGTCACACGAATGGTTCAAAACATAGCCAGTAAGAAGAGTCAGTCTTCTTGTACTTAAGTCGGCATTGTGCCTTTTTTAATTAATTCGATGCAATTTCTGTGTTTCATCGTCAGTAAGAAGGTACAAGGGATACAGTAAACCTGAAGTGAAGCTTCGGAATCTATGACTAGTGTCACAGGAATGGTTCACATCATAGGCAGTAGGAAGAGACAGTGTTCTTGTACTTAAGTCGGCATTGTGCGTTTTGTATTTAATTCAGATGCAATTTCTGTGTTTCATCGTCAATAAGAAGGTCCAAGGGATGCAGTAAACCTGAAGTGAAGCATCAGAATCTATAACTAGTGTCACAGGATTGGTTCAAAACATTGAGAGTAAGAGGAGTCAGTCTCCTTGTACTTAAGTCGGCATTGTGCCTTTTGTATTTAATTCCGATGCAATTTCTGTGTTTCATCGTCAATATGAAGGTCCAAGGGATACGGTACTCCTGAATTGAAGCATCGGAATCCATAACTAGTGTCACAGGAGTGGTTCAAACATAGAGAGTAAGAAGAAACAGTCTCCTTGTACTTTAGTCGGCATTGTGCCTTTTGTATTTAATTCCGATGCAATTTCTGTGTTTCATCGTCAATAAGAAGGTCCAAGGGATACAGTAAAACTGAAGTCAAGTATCGGAATCTATAACTAGTGTCGCAGGAATGGTTCAAAACATGGACAGTAAGAAGAGTCAGTCTCCTTGTACTTAAGTCGGCATTGTGCCTTTTGTATTTAATTCCGATGCAATTTCTGTGTTTCATCGTCAATAAGTAGGTCCAAGGGATACAGTAAACCTGGAGTGAAGCATCGGAATCTATAACTAGTGTCACAGGAATGGTTCAAAACATAGTCAGTAAGAAGAGTCGGTCTTCATGTACTTATGTCGGTATTGTGCCTTTTGTATTTAATTCCGATGCAATTTCTGTGTTTCATCGTCAATAAGGTCAGAGGGATACAGTAAACCTGAAGTGAAGCACCGGAATCTATAACTAGAGTCACAGGAATGGTTCAAAACATAGTCAGTAAGAAGAGTCAGTCTTCTTGTCCTTAAGTCGGCATTGTGACTTTTGTATTTCATTCCGATGCAATTTCTGTGTTTCATCGTCTATAAGAAAGTCCAAGGGATACAGTAAACCTGGAGTGTAGGATCGGAATCTATAACTAGTGTCACAGGAATGGTTAAAAACATAGACAGTACTTATGTCGGCATTGTGCCTTTTGTATTTTATTCCGATGCAATTTCTGTATTTCATCGTCAATAAGAAGGTCCAAGGGATACAGTAAACCTGAAGTGAAGCATCCTAATCTATAACTAGTGTCACAGGAATGGTTCAAAACAGAGTCAGTAAGAAGTGTCGGTCTTCATGTACTTATGTCGGTATTGTGCCTTTTGTATTTAATTCCGATGCAATTTCTGTGTTTCATCGTCAAAAGGTCAGAGGGATACAGTAAACCTGAAGTGAAGCATCGGAATCTATAACTAGTGGCACAAAAATGGTTCAAAACATAGATAGTAGGAAGAGTCAGTCTTATGGTACTTAAGTCGGCATTCTGCCTTTTGTATATAATTCCGATGCAATTTCTGTGTTTCATCGTCAACAAGAAAGTCAGAGGGATACAGTAAACCTGAAGTGAAGCATCGGAATCCAAAACTAGTGTCACAGGAATGGTTCAAAACATCGACAGCAGGAAGAGTCAGTCTTCTTATACTTAAGTCGCCATTGTGCCTTGTTTATTTAATTCCGTTGCAATTTCTGTGTGTCATCGTCAATAAGAAGGTCCAAGGGATACAGTAAACCTGAAGTGAAGCATCGGAATCAATAACTAGTGTCACAGGAATGGTTCAAAACATACACAATAAGAAGAGTCAGTCTTCTTATACTTTAGTCGGCATTGTGCCTTTTCTATTTAATTCCGATGCAATTTCTGTGTTTCATCGTCAATAAGAAGGTCAGAGGGATACAGTAAACCTGAAGTGAAGCTTCGGAATCTATAACTAGTGCCACAGGAATGGTTCAGAGCATAGTCAGTAATAAAAGTCAGTCTTCTTGTACTTAAGTCGGCATTGTGCCTTTTGTATTTAATTCCGATGCGATTTCTGTGTTTCATTGTCAATACGAAGGTCGGAGGGATACAGTAAACCTGAAGTGAAGCATCGGAATCTATAACTAGTGTCGCAGGAATGGTTCAAAACATGGACAGTAAGAAGAGTCAGTCTCCTTGTACTTAAGTCGGCATTGTGCCTTTTGTATTTAATTCCGATGCAATTTCTGTGTTTCATCGTTAATAAGTAGGTCCAAGGGATACAGTAAACCTGGAGTGAAGCATCGGAATCTATAACTAGTGTCACAGGAATGGTTCAAAACATAGACAGTAAGAAGAAACAGTCTTCTTGTACTTTAGTCGGCATTTTGCCTTTTGTATTTAATTCCGATGCAATTTCTGTGTTTCATCGTCAATACGAAGGTCAGAGGGATACAGTAAACCTGAAGTGAAGCATCGGAATCTATAACTAGAGTCACAGGAATGGTTCAAAACATAGTCAGTAAGAAGAGTCAGTCTTCTTGTCCTTAAGTCGACATTGTGACTTTTGTATTTCATTCCGATGCAATTTCTGTGTTTCATCGTCAATAAGAAGGTCCAAGGGATACAGTAAACCTGGAGTGTAGGATCGGAATCTATAACTAGTGTCACAGGAATGGTTAAAAACATAGACAGTACTTAAGTCGGCATTGTGCCTTTTGTATTCTATTCCGATGCAATTTCTGTATTTCATCGTCAATAAGAAGGTCCAAGGGATACAGTAAACCTGAAGTGAAGCATCCTAATCTATAACTAGTGTCACAGGAATGGTTCAAAACATAGTCAGTAAGAAGAGTCGGTCTTCATGTACTTATGTCGGTATTGTGCCTTTTGTATTTAATTCCGATGCAATATCTGTGTTTCATCGTCAAAAGGTCAGAGGGATACAGTAAACCTGAAGTGAAGCATCGGAATCTATAACTAGTGTCACAGGAATGGTTCAAAACATAGATAGTAGGAAGAGTCAGTCTTATGGTACTTAAGTCGGCATTCTGCCTTCTGTATTTAATTCCGATGCAATTTCTGTGTTTCATCGTCAATAAGAAAGTCAGAGGGATACAGTAAACCTGAAGTGAAGCATCGGAATCCGAAACTAGTGTCACAGGAATGGTTCAAAACATCGACAGCAGGAAGAGTCAGTCTTCTTATACTTAAGTCGTCATTGTGCCTTGTTTATTTAATTCCGTTGCAATTTCTGTGTGTCATCGTCAATAAGAAGGTCCAAGGGATACAGTAAACCTGAAGTGAAGCACCGGAAGCCATAACTAGTGTCACAGGAATGGTTCAAAACATACACAATAAGAAGAGTCAGTCTTCTTATACTTTAGTCGGCATTGTGCCTTTTCTATTTAATTCCGATGCAATTTCTGTGTTTCATCGTCAATAAGAAGGTCAGAGGGATACAGTAAACCTGAAGTGAAGCTTCGGAATCTATAACTAGTGTCACAGGAATGGTTCAGAGCATAGTCAGTAATAAAAGTCAGTCTTCTTGTACTTAAGTCGGCATTGTGCCTTTTGTATTTAATTCCGATGCGATTTCTGTGTTTCATTGTCAATACGAAGGTCGGAGGGATACAGTAAACCTGAAGTGAAGCATCGGAATCTATAACTAGTGTCACAGGAATGGTTCAAAGCATAGTCAGTAAGAAGAGTCAGTCTTCTTGTCCTTAAGTCGGCATTGTGCCTTTTGTATTTTATTCCGATGCAATTTCTGTGTTTCATCGTCAATAAGTAGGTCCAAGGGATACAGTAAACCTGGAGTGAAGCATCGGAATCTATAACTAGTGTCACAGGAATGGTTCAAATCATAGACAGTAAGAAGATGCGGTCTTCCTGTACTTAAGTCGGCATTGTGTCTTTTGTATTTAATTCCGATGCAATTTCTGTGTTTCATCGTCAATACGAAGGTTAGAGGATACAGTAAACCTGAAGTGGAGCATCGGAATCTATAACTAGTGTCACAGGAATGGTTCAAAACATAGTCAGTAAGAAGAGTCAGTCTTCTTGTCCTTAAGTCGGCATTGTGACTTATGTATTTAATTCCGATGCAATTTCTGTGTTTCATCGTCAATAAGAAGGTCCAAGGGATACAGTAAACCTGAAGTGAAGCATCGGAATCTGTAACTAGTGTCACAGGAATGGTTCATAACATAGTCAGTAAGAAGAGTCAGTCTTCATGTACTTTTGTCGGCATTGTGCCTTTTGTATTTAATTCCGATGCAATTTCTGTGTTTCATCGTCAATACGAAGGTCCAAGGGATACAGTAAACCTGAAGTGAAGCATCGGAATCTATAACTAGTGTAACAGGAATGGTTCAAAACATAGACAGTAGGAAGAGTCAGTCTTCTTGTACTTAAGTCGGCATTCTACTTTTGTATTTAATTCCAATGCAATTTCTGTGTTTCATCGTCAATAAGATAGTCCAAGGGATACAGCAAACCTGAAGTGGAGCATCGGAATCCATAAATAGTGTCACAGTAATGGTTCAAAACATACACAATAAGAAGAGTCAGTCTTCTTGTACTTTAGTCGGCATTGTGCCTTTCCTATTTAATTCCGATGCAATTTTTGTGTTTCATCGTCAATAAGAAGGTCAGAGGGATACAGAAAACCTGAAGTGAAGCTTCGGAATCTATAACTAGTGTCACAGGAATGGTTCAAAACATAGTCCGTAAGAAGAGTAATTCTTCATGTACTTTTGTCGGCATTGTGCCTTTTGTATTTAATTCCGATGCAATTTCTGTGTTTTATCGTCAATAAGAAGGTCCAAGGGATATAGTAAACCTGAAGTGAAGTATCGGAATCTATAACTAGTGTCACAGGAATGGTTCAAAGCGTAGTCAGTAAGAAGACTCGGTCTTCATGTACTCGTGTCGGTATTGTGCCTTTTGTATTTAATTCCGATGAAATTTCTGTATTTCATCGTCGATAAGGTCAGAGGGATACAGTAAACCGGAAGTGAAGCATCGGAATCTATAACTAGTGTCACAGGAATGGTTCAAAACATAGATAGTTGGAAGAGTCAGTCTTCTTGTACTTATGTCGGCATTCTGCCTTTTGTATTTGATTCCGATGCAATTTCTGTGTTTCATCGTCAATAAGAAAGTCAGAGGGATACAGTAAACCTGAAGTGAAGCATCGGAATCCAAAACTAGTGTCTCAGGAATGGTACAAAAGATAGACAGCAGGAAGAGTCAGTCTTCTTATACTTAAGTCTGCATTGTGCATTGTGTATTTAATTCCGTTGCAATTTCTGTGTTTCATCGACAATAAGAAGGTCCAAGGGATACAGTAAACCTGGAGTGAAACATCGGAATCTATAACTACTGTCCCCGGAATGGTTCAAAGCATAGACAGTAAGAAGAAACAGTCGTCTTGTACTTAAGTCGGCATTGTGTCTTTTGTATTTAATTCTGATGCAATTTCTGTGTTCCATCGTCAATACGAAGGTCAGAGGGATACAGTAAACCTGAAGTGAAGCATCGGAATCTATAACTAGTGTCACAGGAATGGTTCAAAACATAGTCAGTAGGAAGAGTCGTTCTACATGTACTTGTGTCGGCATTGTGCCTTTTGTATTTAATTCCGATGCAATTTCTGTGTTTCATCGTCAATACGAAGGTCCAAGGGATACAGCAAACCTGAAGTGAAGCATTGGAATCTATAACTAGTGTCACAGGAATGGTTCAAAACATAGACAGTAGGAAGAGTCAGTCTTCTTGTACTTAAGTCGGCATTGTGCCTTTTGTATTTAACTCCGATCCAAATTCGGTGTTTCATCGTCAATAAGAAAGTCAGAGGGATACAGTAAACCTGAAGTGAAGCATCGGAATCCAAAACTAGTGTCACAGGAATGGTTCAAAGCATAGACAGCAGGAAGAGTGTCTTCTTATACTTAAGTCGGCATTGTGCCTTGTGTATTTAATTCCGTTGCAATTTCTGTGTTTCATCGTCAATAAGAAGGACCAAGGGATACAGTAAACCTGAAGTGAAGCATCGGAATCTATAACTAGTGTCACAGGAATGGTTCAAAACATAGCCAGTAAGAAGAGTCAGTCTTCTGTACTTAAGTCGGCATTGTTCTTTTTGTATTTAATTCCGATGAAATTTCTGTGTTTCATCGTCAATACGACGGTCAGAGGGATACAGTAAACCTGAAGTGATGCAACGGAATCTATAACTAGTGTCACAGGAATGGTTCAAAACATAGTCAGTAAGAAGAGTCAGACCTCTTGTACTTAAGACGGCATAGTGGCCTTTGTTTTTAATACCGATGCAATTTCTGTGTTTCATCGTCAATAAGAAGGTCAGAGGGATAAACCTGAAGTGAAGCATCGGAATCTATAACTAGTGTCACAGGAATGGTTCAAAACATAGCCAGTAAGAAGAGTCAGCCTTCTTGTACTTAAGTCGGCATTGTGCCTTTTTTAATTAATTCGATGCAATTTCTGTGTTTCATCGTCAATAAGAAGGTCCAAGAGTTGCAGTAAACCTGAAGTGAAGCATCGGAATCCATAACTAGTGCCACAGGAGTGGTTCAAACATAGAGAGTAAGAAGAGTCAGTCTCTTGTACTTAAGACGGCATTGTGCCTTTGGTATTTAATTCTGATGCAATTTCTGTGTTTCATCGTCAATAAGAAATTCCAAGGGATACAGTAAAACTGAAGTCAAGTATCGGAATCTATAACTAGTGTCGCAGGAATGGTTCAAAACATAGACAGTAAGAAGAGTCAGTCTCCTTGTACTTAAGTCGGCATTGTGCCTTTTGTATTTAATTCCGATGCAATTTCTGTGTTTCATCGTCAATATGAAGGTCCAAGGGATACGGTACTCCTGAAGTGAAGCATCGGAATCCATAACTAGTGTCACAGGAGTGGTTCAAAGATAGAGAGTAAGAAGAAACAGTCTTCTTGTACTTTAGTCGGCATTGTGCCTTTTGTATTTAATTCCGATGAAATTTCTGTGTTTCATCGTCAATAAGAAGGTCCAAGGGATACAGTAAAACTGAAGTCAAGTATCGGAATCTATAACTAGTGTCGCAGGAATGGTTCAAAACATAGACAGTAAGAAGAGTCAGTCTCCTTGTACTTAAGTCGGCATTGTGCCTTTTGTATTTAATTCCGATGCAATTTCTGTGTTTCATCGTCAATAAGTAGGTCCAACGGATACAGTAAACCTGGAGTGAAGCATCGGAATCTATAACTAGTGTCACAGTAATGGTTCAAAACATACACAATAAGAAGAGTCAGTCTTCTTGTACTTTAGTCGGCATTGTGCCTTTTCTATTTAATTCCGATGCAATTTCTGTGTTTCATCGTCAATAAGAAGGTCAGAGGGATACAGTAAACCTGAAGTGAAGCTTCGGAATCTATAACTAGTGTCACAGGAATGGTTCAAAACATAGTCAGTAAGAAGAGTCAGTCTTCTTGTCCTTAAGTCGGCATTGTGACTTTTGTATTTAATTCCGTTGCAATTTCTGTGTTTCATCGTCAATAAGAAGGTCCAAGGGATACAGTAAACCTGGAGTGTAGGATCGGAATCTATAACTAGTGTCACAGGAATGGTTAAAAACATAGACAGTACTTAAGTCGGCATTGTGCCTTTTGTATTTTATTCCGATGCAGTTTCTGTATTTCATCGTCAATAAGAAGGTCCAAGGGATACAGTAAACCTGAAGTGAAACATCGGAATCTATAACTAGTGTCACAGGAATGGTTCAAAACATAGTCAGTAAGAAGAGTCGGTCTTCATGTACTTATGTCGGTATTGTGCCTTTTGTATTTAATTCCGATGCAATTTCTGTGTTTCATCGTCAATAAGGTCAGAGGGATACAGTAAACCTGAAGTGAAGCATCGGAATCTATAACTAGTGTCACAGGAATGGTTCAAAACATTGATAGTAGGAAGAGTCAGCCTTATGGTACTTAAGTCGGCATTCTGCCTTTTGTATTTAATTCCGATGCAATTTCTGTGTTTCATCGTCAATAAGAAAGTCAGAGGGATACAGTAAACCTGAAGTGAAGCATTGGAATAGAAAACTAGTGTCACAGAAATGGTTCAAAACATCGACAGCTGGAAGAGTCAGTCTTCTTATACTTAAGTCGTCATTGTGCCTTGTTTATTTAATTCCGTTGTAATTTCTGTGTGTCATCGTCAATAAGAAGGTCCAAGGGATACAGTAAACCTGAAGTGAAGCATCGGAATCCATAACTAGTGTCACAGGAATGGTTCAAATCATACACAATAAGAAGAGTCAGTCTTCTTATACTTTAGTCGGCATTTTGCCTTTTCTATTTAATTCCGATGCAATTTCTGCGTTTCATCGTCAATAAGAAGGTCAGGGGATACAGTAAACCTGAAGTGAAGCTTCGGAATCTATAACTATTGTCACAGGAATGGTTCAGAGCATAGTCAGTAATAAAAGTCAGTCTTCTTGTACTTAAGTCGGCATTGTGCCTTTTGTATTTAATTCCGATGCAATTTCTGTGTTTCATTGTCAATACGAAGGTCGGAGGGATACAGTAAACCTGAAGTGAAGCATCGGAATCTATAACTAGTGTCACAGGAATGGTTCAAAGCATAGTCAGTAAGAAGAGTCAGTCTTCTTGTCCTTAAGTCGGCATTGTGCCTTTTGTATTTAATTCCGATGCAATTTCTGTGTTTCATCGTCAATAAGTAGGTCCAAGGGATACAGTAAACCTGGAGTGAAGCATCGGAATCTATAACTAGTGTCACAGGAGTGGTTCAAAACATAGACAGTAAGATGAAACAGTCTTCTTGTACTTAAGTCGGCATTGTGTCTTTTGTATTTAATTCCGATGCAATTTCTGTGTTTCATCGTCAATACGAAGGTTAGAGGATACAGTAAACCTGAAGTGAAGCATCGGAATCTATAACTAGTGTCACAGGAATGGTTCAAAACATAGTCAGTAAGAAGAGTCAGTCTTCTTGTCCTTAAGTCGGCATTGTGACTTTTGTATTTAATTCCGATGCAATTTCTGTGTTTCATCGTCAATAAGAAGGCCCGAGGGATACAGTAAACCTGGAGTGTAGGATCGGAATCTATAACTAGTGTCACAGGAATGGTTCGAAACATAGACAGTACTTAAGTCGGCATTGTGCCTTTTGTATTTAATTCCGATGCAATTTCTGTGTTTCATCGTCAATAAGAAGGTCCAAGGGATACAGTAAACCTGAAGTGAAGCATCGGAATCTATAACTAGTGTCACAGGAATGGTTCAAAACATAGTCAGTAAGAAGAGTCAGTCTTCATGTACTTTTGTCGGCATTGTGCCTTTTGTATTTAATTCCGATGCAATTTCTGTGTTTCATCGTCAATACGAAGGTCCAAGGGATACAGTAAACCTGAAGTGAAGCATCGGAATCTATAACTAGTGTAACAGGAATGGTTCAAAACATAGACAGTAGGAAGATTCAGTCTTCTTGTACTTAAGTCGGCATTCTACCTTTTGTATTTATTTCCAATGCAATTTCTGTGTTTCATCGTCAATAAGATAGTCCAAGGGATACAATCAACCTGAAGTGAAGCGTCGGAATCCATAACTAGTGTCACAGTAATGGTTCAAAACATACACAACAAGAAGAGCCAGTCTTCTTGTACTTTAGTCGGCATTGTACCTTTTCTATTTAATTCCGATGCAATTTCTGTGTTTCATCGTCAATAAGAAGGTCAGAGGGATACAGTAAACCTGAAGTGAAGCTTCGGAATCTATAACTAGTGTCACAGGAACGGTTCAAAACATAGTCAGTAAGAAGAGTCAGTCTTCTTGTCCTTAAGTCGGCATTGTGACTTTTGTATTTAATTCCGTTGCAATTTCTGTGTTTCATCGTCAATAAGAAGGTCCAAGGGATACAGTAAACCTGAGGTGTAGGATCGGAATCTATAACTAGTGTCACAGGAATGGTTCAAAACATAGACAGTACTTAAGTCGGCATTGTGCCTTTTGTATATTATTCCGAGGCAATTTCTGTATTTCATCGTCAATAAGAAGGTCCAAGGGATACAGTAAACCTGAAGTGAAGCATCGGAATCTATAACTAGTGTCACAGGAATGGTTCAAAACATAGTCATTAAGAAGAGTCGGTCTTCATGTACTTATGTCGGTATTGTGCCTTTTGTATTTAATTCCGATGCAATTTCTGTGTTTCATCGTCAATAAGGTCAGAGGGATACAGTAAACCTGAAGTGAAGCACCGGAATCTATAACTAGTGTCACAGGAATGGTTCAAAGCATAGTCAGTAAGAAGAGTCAGTCTTCTTGTCCATAAGTCGGCATTGTGCCTTTTGTATTTAATTCCGATGCAATTTCTGTGTTTCATCGTCAATAAGTAGGTCCAAGGGATACAGTAAACCTGGAGTGAAGCATCGGAATCTATAACTAGTGTCACAGGAATGGTTCAAAACATAGACAGTAAGAAGAAACAGTCTTCTTGTACTTAAGTCGGCATTGTGACTTTTGTATTTAATTCCGATGCAAATTCTGTGATTCATCGTCAATACGAAGGTTAGAGGATACAGTAAACCTGAAGTGAAGCATCGGAATCTATAACTAGTGTCACAGGAATGGTTCAAACATAGTCAGTAAGAAGAGTCAGTCTTCTTGTCTTAAGTCGGCATTGTGACTTTTGTATTTAATTCCGATGCAATTTCTGTGTTTCATCGTCAATACGAAGGTCCAAGGGATACAGTAAACCTGAAGTGAAGCATCGGAATCTATAACTAGTGTCACAGGAATGGTTCAAAACATAGTCAGTAAGAAGAGTCAGTCTTCTTGTCCTTAAGTCGGCATTGTGACTTTTGTAATTAATTCCGATGCAATTTCTGTGTTTCATCGTCAATAAGAAGGCCCGAGGGATACAGTTAACGTGGAGTGTAGGATCGGAATCTATAACTAGTGTCACAGGAATGGTTCAAAGCATAGACAGTACCTAAGTCGGCATTGTGCCTTTTGTATTTAATTCCGATGCAATTTCTGTGTTTCATCGTCAATAAGAAGGTCCAAGGGATACAGTAAACCTGAAGTGAAGCATCGGAATCTATAACTAGTGTCACAGGAATGGTTCAAAACATAGTCAGTAAGAAGAGTCAGTCTTCATGTACTTTTGTCGGCATTGTGCCTTTTGTATTTAATTCCGATGCAATTTCTGTGTTTCATCGTCAATACGAAGGTCCAAGGGATACAGTAAACCTGAAGTGAAGCATCGGAATCTATAACTAGTGTAGCAGGAATGGTTCAAAACATAGACAGTAGGAAGATTCAGTCTTCTTGTACTTAAGTCGGCATTCTACCTTTTGTATTTAATTCCAATGCAATTTCTGTGTTTCATCGTCAATAAGATAGTCCAAGGGATACAATCAACCTGAAGTGAAGCGTCGGAATCCATAACTAGTGTCACAGTAATGGTTCAAAACATACACAACAAGAAGAGTCAGTCTTCTTGTACTTTAGTCGGCATTGTACTTTTTCTATTTAATTCCGATGCAATTTCTGTGTTTCATCGTCAATAAGAAGGTCAGAGGGATACAGTAAACCTGAAGTGAAGCTTCGGAATCTATAACTAGTGTCACAGGAACGGTTCAAAACATAGTCAGTAAGAAGACTCAGTCTTCTTGTCCTTAAGTCGGCATTGTGACTTTTGTATTTAATTCCGTTGCAATTTCTGTGTTTCATCGTCAATAAGAAGGTCCAAGGGATACAGTAAACCTGGAGTGTAGGATCGGAATCTATAACTAGTGTCACAGGAATGGTTCAAAACATAGACAGTACTTAAGTCGGCATTGTGCCTTTTGTATTTTATTCCGATGCAATTTCTGTATTTCATCGTCAATAAGAAGGTCCAAGGGATACAGTAAACCTGAAGTAAACATCGGAATCTATAACTAGTGTCACAGGAATGGTTCAAAACATAGTCAGTAAGAAGAGTCGGTCTTCATGTACTTATGTCGGTATTGTGCCTTTTGTATTTAATTCCGATGCAATTTCTGTGTTTCATCGTCAATAAGGTCAGAGGGATACAGTAAACCTGAAGTGAAGCACCGGAATCTATAACTAGTGTCACAGGAATGGTCAAAGCATAGTCAGTAAGAAGAGTCAGTCTTCTTGTCCATAAGTCGGCATTGTGCCTTTTGTATTTAATTCCGATGCAATTTCTGTGTTTCATCGTCAATAAGTAGGTCCAAGGGATACAGTAAACCTGGAGTGAAGCATCGGAATCTATAACTAGTGTCACAGGAATGGTTCAAAACATAGACAGTAAGAAGAAACAGTCTTCTTGTACTTAAGTTGGCATTGTGACTTTTGTATTTAATTCCGATGCAAATTCTGTGTTTCATCGTCAATACGAAGGTTAGAGGATACAGTAAACCTGAAGTGAAGCATCGGAATCTATAACTAGTGTCACAGGAATGGTTCAAACATAGTCAGTAAGAAGAGTCAGTCTTCTTGTCTTAAGTCGGCATTGTGACTTTTGTATTTAATTCCGATGCAATTTCTGTGTTTCATCGTCAATACGAAGGTCCAAGGGATACAGTAAACCTGAAGTGAAGCATCGGAATCTATAACTAGTGTAACAGGAATGGTTCAAAACATAGACAGTAAGAAGAATCAGTCTTCTTGTACTTAAGTCGGCATTGTGTCCTTTGTATTTAATTCCGATGCAATTTCTGTGTTTCATCGTCAATACGAAGGTTAGAGGATACAGTAAACCTGAAGTGAAGCATCGCAATCTATAACTAGTGTCACAGGAATGGTTCAAAACATAGTCAGTAAGAAGAGTCAGTCTTCTTGTCCTTAAGTCGGCATTGTGACTTTTGTAATTAATTCCGATGCAATTTCTGTGTTTCATCGTCAATAAGAAGGCCCGAGGGATACAGTTAACGTGGAGTGTAGGATCGGAATCTATAACTAGTGTCACAGGAATGGTTCAAAGCATAGACAGTACCTAAGTCGGCATTGTGCCTTTTGTATTTAATTCCGATGCAATTTCTGTGTTTCATCGTCAATAAGAAGGTCCAAGGGATACAGTAAACCTGAGGTGAAGCATCGGAATCTATAACTAGTGTCACAGGAATGGTTGAAAACATAGTCAGTAAGAAGAGTCAGTCTTCATGTACTTTTGTCGGCATTGTGCCTTTTGTATTTAATTCCGATGCAATTTCTGTGTTTCATCGTCAATACGAAGGTCCAAGGGATACAGGAAACCTGAAGTGAAGCATCGGAATCTATAACTAGTGTAACAGGAATGGTTCAAAACATAGACAGTAGGAAGAGTCAGTCTTCTTGTACTTAAGTCGGCATTCTACCTTTTGTATTTAATTCCAATGCAATTTCTGTGTTTCATCGTCAATAAGATAGTCCAAGGGATACAGTAAACCTGAACTGAAGCATCAGAATCCATAACCAGTGTCACAGTAATGGTTCAAAACATACACAATAAGAAGAGTCAGTCTTCTTGTACTTTAGTCGGCATTGTGCCTTTTCTATTTAATTCCGATGCAATTTCTGTGTTTCATCGTCAATAAGAAGGTCAGAGGGATACAGTAAACCTGAAGTGAAGCTTCGGAATCTATAACTAGTGTCACAGGAATGGTTCAAAACATTGTCAATAATAAGAGTCAGTCTTCTTGTCCTTAAGTCGGCATTGTGACTTTTGTATTTAATTCCGTTGCAATTTCTGTGTTTCATCGTCAATAAGAAGGTCCAAGGGATACCGTAAACCTGGAGTGTAGGATCGGAATCTATAAGTAGTGTCACAGGAATGGTTCAAATCATAGACAGTACTTAAATCGGTATTGTGCCTTTTGTATTTAATTCCGATGCAATTTCTGTGTTTCATCGTCAATAAGGTCAGAGGGATACAGTAAACCTGAAGTGAAGCATCGGAATCTATAACTAGTGTCACAGGAATGGTTCAAAACATAGATAATAGGAAGAGTCAGTCTTCTTGTACTTAAGTCGGCATTCTGCCTTTTGTATTTAATTCCGATGCAATTTCTGTGTTTCATCGTCAATAAGAAAGTCAGAGGGATACTGTAAACCTGTAGTGAAGCATCGGAATCCAAAACTAGTGTCACAGGAATGGTTCAAAACATAGACAGCAGGAAGAGTCAGTCTTCTTATACTTAAGTCGTCATTGTGCCTTGTGTATTTAATTCCATTGCAATTTCTGTGTGTCATCGTCAATAAGAAGGTCCAAGGGATACAGTAAACCTGAAGTGAAGCATCAGAATCCATAACTAGTGTCACAGGAATGATTCAAAACATACACAATAAGAAGAGTCAGTCTTCTTATACTTTAGTAGGCATTGTGCGTTTTCTATTTAATTCCGATGCAATTTCTGTGTTTCATCGTCAATAAGAAGGTCAGAGGGATACAGTAAACCTGAAGTGAAGCATCGGAATCCATAACTAGTGTCTCAGGAATGGTACAAAACATAGACAGCAGGAAGAGTCAGTCTTCTTATGCTTAAGTCTGCATTGTGCCTTTTGTATTTAATTCCGTTGCAATTTCTGTGTTTCATCGTCAATAAGAAGGTCCAAGTGATACAGTAAACCTGGAGTGAAGCATCGGAATCTATAACTACTGTCCCAGGAATGGTTCAAAGCATAGACAGTAAGAAGAAACAGTCGTCTTGTACTTAAGTCAGCATTGTGTCTTTTGTATTTAATTCTGATGCAATTTCTGTGTTTCATCGTCAACACGAAGGTCAGAGGGATACAGTAAACCTGAAGTGAAGCATCGGAATCTATAACTAGTGTCACAGGAATGGTTCAAAACATAGATAGTAGGAAGAGTCAGACTTCTTGTACTTAAGTCGGCATTGTGCATTTTGTATTTAATTCCGATGCAATTTCTGTGTTTCATCGTCAATAAGGTCAGAGGGATACAGTAAACCTGAAGTGAAGCACCGGAATCTATAACTAGTGTCACAGGAATGGTTCAAAGCATAGTCAGTAAGAAGAGTCAGTCTTCTTGTCCATACGTCGGCATTGTGCCTTTTGTATTTAATTCCGATGCAATTTCTGTGTTTCATCGTCAATAAGTAGGTCCTAGGGATACAGTAAACCTGGAGTGAAGCATCGGAATCTATAACTAGTGTCACAGGAATGGTTCAAAACATAGACAGTAAGAAGAAACAGTCTTCTTGTACTTAAGTCGGCATTGTGACTTTTGTATTTAATTCCGATGCAAATTCTGTGTTTCATCGTCAATACGAAGGTTAGAGGATACAGTAAACCTGAAGTGAAGCATCGGAATCTATAACTAGTTATAAAGGCACATTTGCATGCCGAGCGTGAGTTTCCTCGGAAACGCGAGATATTAATTAAATAAATAATCAGTGACAAATAAATAAAGCCTATGGCACACAACTGCAGCGCTGTGTCGCTGATAAAACAAAAGTACATTTTCGTTAGTCGTATGTTTGATTAAAAAAAAAAGGGAGAGCTCTCGTTGAAGTGGTGCGAGAAGCACGTATTTTAGTTTATTGTCTGGCACACCGCCATATTTCATGATATAGAAAATTACTGCGAGTTGCAACCATACTAGGCACTCGATTCTGTAAAGAATTTATATTTATAAAAGTAAGTAGGATTATGAACTGTAGGCTTATTCATTGAATATATCTGATTTAACTAACTGTGTAATTTTTTGTTTAGTAGACAATCACCTCTGTACGACGTTTTGGCATTGCTGGCAAATTATTGTAATATTGAGATTTAGTTTATGAGTCCGCACCTACCGCAGCAGTCTTTGGAATCGATTTAATTACGAAGTCCGATTATTTCAGTTTTATTTCACGGTAAGTACGAGTAACATTGCCTTTACGAAAAAGCCATTGTCAAGCGTCTGATACCGAATAATCAAAACCTGACGACTCATAGGAGAGCCAATCATACAGATAAAAATAATTAATATTTTATTTTATTTTATTTTATTTTATTTATTTTATATTGGCGACTGCGTGTCGGACTAGTTATTTTGTCATTTGTTACATTGTTCTCTTTGTTTCATGTGAAAAATCAACCTTCTGGTCCTGGACTTGACTATATGAGAAATAAAAAAAAAATCAGAAGATATTTGCCAATTATAAAATTTTGCGGGAAGACGCAAAGAAGCTTCCAGCAAAATAAGGTAAGACGCAGCATCTTTGCATTAGCAGGCTTGACCAGACGTATAATTCAGTGTATTAGCTTTTCAGTAAAATTCTGTAGTGTTTCTTTTCCGCATAACAGTTTCAGTGATAAATTCCATTCTCAGTATTTTTCCTTAAACAATAACGTATGCAACAATACCAATACACGAGTGTACAATATGGCCGACTTCTGTACGATACGTTGTAACATGGACAGCAGCCATTAACAATAATCCCATATTCAGTTTATATTTTTAAATTAACAGACAGCCATTGTTGCTACGACCGATTCATGCTCAACTGCATTTTATTTTAAAACCAGTGTCAAACATTAATTTCTTGAAATATATAGCACGTGTGGCATGGTAATAACTAGAAAACAATACGCAAAAATGGAACAGCAAAGACGTACTATTCAGACGTAATCCGCCTCGGACGAGAGACAAATGTTAGAAAATGACTTTACGACAGCAACCGGTAGTGACGATACATCAAATATTGACGCAAGTGTCAACGGAAATTTTGACAATAGGCCGTCCACCACAAAAATTTCAAAGTCTCAGTCAGAGCCCATGTTAATACATGACGTCACGTCTAATGACGCGGCGGGGGCAGAGACCTTGCAAACAGTAAACATTGCCAACATGTTACAAATGCTAATGAAACAAAACGCAGAAAATATGGCAACCTTAAGGATGCAGAACGCGGAAAACATGGCAACCTTAAAGACACAAAATGAACAGTTAAAGACACAAAATGACGAAATTAAATCTGATCTCATAGCAATCAAGGCATGTGATGACACTTTGTGTAAACGTGTGGAACTTATAGACGCCACACTGACCGAACAGATGACTGAACTCAGTACGAAATTTTCCAAGCTTAATACGAGACAAGAAAAGACTACAAATGACGTAGCACTTTTACAGAAACAATTAAAAAACCTTAATGTCACGTGTGAAGCTCTTACTGAACAAATTCAAACATATCCTTCAGTACACGACAACCTTGAAAAACGAATTACTGACGTGCAGAATAAATTTGACGATGTTGAACAACACCTGACTGACATCTTACAATCTGATGCCACAGCTGATTTTCAAAATATTAATAAAGAATTTCATGATTGGGTAGAGAACAAAGACAAACATTTTGATAGATGCATACGTGAAAATTTACCAACAATTGTGCACGACTCCGTAGCGGAATACATCACTAATAACAAACAGCTGATTAGTGACGCAGTACAATCCGTCACTGCACCCATGAGACAATTCACCGATCAACCACAGTCTGAATGTAACGAAAATATCAGTCAAAATGTACAGTTCAGAAATCAATATACATTCGAGTATGACGCACACATACCGCACACAACATACACACAAGAACAAAACACACCACGACAACAACACATACCACAACGTGCAAACACAAACACAAGGTATTATCATGGTAAACCACAGCAACATTATCGTAATTACTCGCCAGCTGAGCATTGCAGTAATTACAGTGGTACAAATCCGTATCATAATGCAAAGGAAGAAGAAAGCTTAATGAAACACAGGCAATTTCAGATTTTTATCCCAGAAAAACGAACCATTCATCCGGTGATTTTTCTTAAATCTTTTAGTAACGCATTTCCACGCACTTGGAGTGACCGGAAAAAGATTTCATATATTGTCGGTTACATCCAAGGCGATGCAGCTGTCTGGGCATACAGTCAAGCTGACGTATGTACCACGTACAGTGAGTTTGAGCGTGCCTTTCTGAACAAATTCTGGTCGCAATCCGTCCAGGAGCGACTCAGGAGACAAATTTTAGAACCTGAAACTTTTAACAGTAAAAATGGTAACTTACGCAGATATTTTGAAAAATACTTGAACATGGGACATTTTTTAGACGAACCAGTCGCAACACGTGATATACTCCGAGCGTTGAAGGCCAAATTGCCTTTCAACATTAAGGAAAAACTTCTACATATCCCGGATGACGATTCAGATTATTTTTTAACAGCTTTAGATTCGGTTGACATGTTACTTGAAGATCAGCGCTTCGCGCGGCAAAACAGCAGCCACAATGTTTACACTAGTGGTATGCAAAACATGCAGGCTTGCCAACACAATTCTGGCGCGCCCACAGTTGGATACGCGGTACAACAAAAACAGCAAACTCACATGCCGTCTCAGTACGGAAATCAAAATCAACACGCGTATTCCAATACGAACAATAGTTACAACAGTAATAACATTTCATGCGGCAATCCATACAAAAGGCACCGCGGTAATAACTGCAACGGTAACAACGGATACAAAGGTAATAACAAAAACACAAACAGAAATAGAAATAATAATAACTACGAGCCAAGACAGCATCAAGGTTGGACTCGTAACGATCAGTACTTTCATTCAAACTCTGCTTTACCACAGCAGCCACCAGGTCAAAATTGGAGCATACCTTACGACCGACAGGTAAGTTATAATGCGCAACAGCAACAACAACCGCAAAAGTTTGGAGATCATAATAGGCAATATCCGAATGTGAATATAATAGAAATGACACCTGATGCACAACCTCAATCTGTGTCAGTACCTAGTACAAATGATAATCCAACAAACTAGAAACAGTCACTACTTTGCCCCAGGTCGTGGCTGAAGAATCCTTGGGGGGCGGCTTCAATGTTAATCAGTTATTTGACACCACACTTGAACAACAGAATAATGATATGCCGAGTAATTCTAAACAAAAACTACCTGTTTTATTTATAAGATACAACCACAATAACAATATATCAGATGAACTTTTACAAGACAGTACACAATGTCGTTTAAACACAAATGAAATTGTTTTAGCATCCACTACTGGTGTAGTAGGTGGGATTCCAACTACTATTATCCTAGATACAGGTGCAGCTGTGAGCGTTTTATCTTTTAATTTTTATAAAAAGATGTGTGAATTGGAACCTGTGCCTGAGTTTCCTGCCCAAAACTGTAAAATAACTACTGCACTAGGTAATAAGTCATGTAGGGTTACGAAGCAAGTTTTTGTAAACGTTAAAATAGGTAATGGAACCGTACAATGGCCATTCCTGGTTGTACAAAACCTTGTGACTAATTGCATATTAGGAATAGATATTATGAGCGAGAAGGACTGCATTATAGACTTCTCCAAAGGTAAATGTATTTTAAATGATAAAAGCAGGGTAATTATTATTGATTTGGACAGGAGAACTCTAAAGCATGACAAACACTGTACAGGGTACAAGGTACAGTTAGTACTTGACAAAGACATTCAAGACATGCAAACACACTCATCTGACAGAGAGCTAATGGACTTGAAAACATTGCTTGATCATAAGATAAGTGAAGCTACAGCTCTCAGTGTACATGAACTTATAAAACTACAGGAAGTGTTATCCAAATATTTACAAGTTTTTACCAAACGATTAGGTGTTATCAACACGTATGTGTACAAGATTGAAGTTAAGCCTCACAAGATCTTCTGCCATAAGACATATAACGTACCGTTATCTCAACGACCTGCTGTGTGGCAAGAATTAAAACAAATGTTAGACTGGAAGGTCATTGAACCATCCACCTCACCTTATTGTAGTCCTCTACTTGTTGTCAAAAAATCAAATGGAGGCATTAGGTTAGTGTTAGACGCACGAGCTATTAATGAAATAATTTTACCGGTTCACACAAAACCTGAAAATTTAGAAGAGCAATTACAGAAATTTCTAGATGCAAAATATTTTTCCACAATAGATCTCGCTAATTCGTTTTGGCAGGTGGGTATCACTCCTGATTCTCGGAAATATACTGCATTTATGTTCGGGGGGCGAACCTATCAGTTTTGTGTTCTACCCTTCGGACTGAATGTCAGCTCTGGGGTATTCATTACAGCCCTGGATACCGTGCTTGGCGACGATTTAGTTGAGACAGTCACACACTATGTAGATGATATACTGATAGCTACACAATCCTGGAATGAACACGTTGACACACTTCAAAGAATTTTAGAAAAATTTGCACAAGCTGGAGTCACAGCCAACCTAAGAAAATCAAAATTTGGTTGCAGTGAGATAAAGTATTTAGGACATATCATTAATTCACAGGGCATACGTCCGGATCCCAGTAAATTAGATGCTATCAGAAACTTTCCTAGCCCTCGAACTAAAAAGCAGTTAAAATCATTCCTTGGGCTATGTTCATTTTTCAGACGTTTTTTGCCACAACCACTTTTGAACAGTAAACATCTGCTAAATCTACTCAGAAGGAATCAAGTTTGGATCTGGTCGGAACAGTGCCAGAATGACTTTAATACAATTAAACATGCTTTAGTGAATGCTAACATTTTGAGCCATCCAGATTTCAATTTAGATTTTTGTATGACTTGTGACGCTTCACGTACTGGCTTGGGCTGTTGCTTATTTCAAGTTGTAAAGAATAAAGAGGAGGAACAGATAAGAATTATTGGGTTTGCGAGTCGCACTCTAACTGAATATGAGCGTACATACTCCACTACCGAGTTAGAAACACTTTCCATAGTATGGGCATTCAAGAAATTCAATTATTATTTATTTGGAAAACATACGGTAATTTACACCGATCACCAGGCCCTGACATTTTTGTTAACTTGTAAACTTGTACATCCTAGACTATCACGATGGGCAGTTACACTTCAGAACTACTCTTTTGAAATTAAGTACATAAGAGGTAAGGACAACACCATTGCAGACACTTTGTCTAGACTTCCACAAGGTATGAATGATACCAACAGTGACTTAGAAAATATAAATGACTACAGGATTCTCTTAATGCAAGACAAGCAGTATCACCAATATTATATTGATATGTGCAGAAACATGGCTGAATTACAAAAATCTGATCCTCACTGGTATAAGATAATAACATTACTGGTAGAAAAACACAACCATCCTTTGACTAAGTATTACAAGTTACACAATGATGTGTTATTTTACCGCCGACATCCAAATGCTACTAACTGGTGTGTATGCATTCCCAAAGAGTCTGAACGTAATCTAATTTGGCACACACACTTAGTTTGGGGTCATTATGGGACGAAAAAGTGTTTGGCAAAGCTCAGTACATACTGTTATTTTAGCAATATGAGAAGAAAAATTTACAGGGAACTAAAAACATGTGTCATATGTCAAAAATCAAAACCTCAGAATTTATCCACAAAAACAGATTTACATTCTATTTTACCTGGTAGACCCCTGGAAATTCTGTGTACTGACATTAGTGGACCGCATCCAGCAAGCTCTGGAGGCGTCAAATATATCTTAGCTTTTTACGATATATTTTCTAAACACGTAAAACTTTATGCTTTAAAATCCGCCACTGCAAATGCTATAATACGAAGATTCTCAAGTGATTACCTGACGCACGTGGGAAAACCTAAAGCAATTCTGTCAGATAATGCAGCATACTACTCTGGGTACAAATGGAGAAATTTCTTGAAGGACAATAACATTAAAAGTATATTTATTTCGAGGTTTAGTCCACAATGTAACGCGACTGAGAGACTTTTCCGAGAATTAAATCGATTCATGAGGACCTATATTTCATCAAAACATACTAATTGGGTGTCCTACCTAAGTCTTTTCGAAGACGTACACAATAACTTAAATATTTACGATACAAATTACACACCTAACGAGATCATGTTCAATTGCAAACAGAACGATCAGTGGATAGAACCATTACCTAAGTTGTCGGACAAGGAAATCACACCTGAACAGAAAATAAAAGAAGTATTGACTACGCTGACACATCACGCACAGATACGAAACAAACATCACAGAAACATAATAAAAAGAAAACAAAAATTCGAGGTAGGAATGCTTGTACTACTTCGTACTCATCATAAATCTGTTGCACTCAAACGACGCAACGCTAAGTGGCGTCTGCTATATGAAGGACCTTATATAATTGTTAACATACCGCACCCTGGTGCGTATCTGTTACAACATCGTAGAACTAACAAAATTATTGGGCTATACGCACACCGAGATCTTAGAGCATTTCATGCTGAATAATGTAAAAGTCATACCCATCAAAATATTGCTAAGCAACTCGAAAAACTCTGTTGCTACAACACAGATAATAAGTAGTATAGAAATTTTCATTTCAGCGTTCCAGAGTCGCAGTTGAAGACAGAAGAACTTTTCTTTCAACGCCGCGGTTCCACCGAGGAGACTGAATATTAAAGTAAAATTTATGATTACGTAGCAGTGAATGATATATAAATTTTTCACGGAATATTTGTGACTGTAGGTACCACTGACTTGCTATGACACCTGACGAACCGACAGACGTCATCTGTGAAGCGATCTTTTACTTCGAGAAATAGATTAGACGCACATCTCTCAGCAAGAAAAGCATCTACCAGTAGTCAAGGCCACACAGACACACTACACACACGCACAAAACGCGAGGAATCGAACATTTTCTCTCTCTTACTATTTTGAATATTTATTGAGTAGTGAAAACGCCTGGTCTTGCCTACTGATGTAATGAATGTTGTGTCTAACCTATCTTAATTTCAGATGACATCACAAAAAACATCGATAATATCCCAGCAAAACCGCTAAAGAGGATGTAAATATCTGCAATTCATGTAATCAAATATGACACAATGTAATAACCTATAGCTATGTAATGATGATGTAAACATGTTTATGTGCAACTGTATTATGTTTATGCTAAGAAAATATGTGACGTGTGTATGTATTATTACTTATGTTTTTTTTTAAACTGATGTATAATGTAACTGTTACTGTGTGAAAATTTGAACGATAACGAGTGCCAAAATGTGAAAAACTTTTTTAAAAAAAAAAAAAAAAAAAAAAAAATTGCGTAGTGAACCACTATTCACGGACATTAACGTACATTACTAAGTCTGCAACTACGCAGAAACCTATGTGAAAGAAACTGTTAATGACATTCATGATGCATCGTACCTTTGTTAACGCGATGAACGATTTCTTCGATGAGTAACCACGAACATTTAGGTGAGCTATATTTAAAAAAAAAACTGAATATGTGAAGTGCATAATTCGTGCATCGTCTAGCGACATTACTACAGTACCCAACTTCAAGATGTTAACTGGATTAAATGGACACAAAGTGCCTGTCCAGAAAACAACACGACGGGTGGAAGAATTTTGGTTGGAACTTCAGGGAATGAAATGTTCTCGAAATGTGACGGACACGCTTACCTGGACTGTCCAAGGATCGACGCCAGCTATGTGCCGTCCGAGGTTCTGCAACCAAGCTTCCACGGAATATCGAAAACGAACTGCATATGGACTAATTACTCGACGGGTCACGTCTGATCTGTAATAAACAATGCTTTTTGTCACAACGAACTGCATCACAACGACTATAATGGAAATAGGAAATGGACATGCTTATGTATCAATCACGTTGTTATACAACGATGTTACTGTGATCAAAAAAACTTTACCACGACGATACTAACCTGTAAAAAATTATTGTGCAGCAGATGAATATGAACTGTGATAACGACACCATGTGTATAGGTCAACGCACCTGAAAAATACGGACATTTTTCTTTGAAGCATTTCATTGCAATGCTATGTAACTAAGAACATTCAACAATCTAAAGTTGTATTGTATTATAACAAATATTGTAATTTTAAAACTAAGTTACCTGTCATAGAATGTAGTCTTCATATGTAATCTTGGTGGAATATTTTCTTTGTGCAACGACTAAGAAATGCGCGCGCACACGAACAATATGAACTGCAATACTGTGCCGCGTGATCTAAATTTACGAAATAACGGCAGTGCCGTAGTTACACAGACGCTTCTGCGCATGCGCGCACTCTGTTTTGCCAACATAAGAACTTTTTCGGCGCACTCGCGTCATTCAAATTTTGTGTATAATATACAGTATAATGTAAGTCATGTAAATAGTTGTAGATAACTTAGATTTTCTTGTGCCTTTAGGTGAATTGCTCGCCTGCAGGTGTGTCCTTTCGCCTCGCAATTCAGGGGGCAATATAAAGGCACATTTGCATGCCGAGCGTGAGTTTCCTCGGAAACGCGAGATATTAATTAAATAAATAATCAGTGACAAATAAATAAAGCCTATGGCACACAACTGCAGCGCTGTGTCGCTGATAAAACAAAAGTACATTTTCGTTAGTCGTATGTTTGATTAAAAAAAAAAGGGAGAGCTCTCGTTGAAGTGGTGCGAGAAGCACGTATTTTAGTTTATTGTCTGGCACACCGCCATATTTCATGATATAGAAAATTACTGCGAGTTGCAACCATACTAGGCACTCGATTCTGTAAAGAATTTATATTTATAAAAGTAAGTAGGATTATGAACTGTAGGCTTATTCATTGAATATATCTGATTTAACTAACTGTGTAATTTTTTGTTTAGTAGACAATCACCTCTGTACGACGTTTTGGCATGGCTGGCAAATTATTGTAATATTGAAATTTACTTTATGAGTCCGCACCTACCGCAGCAGTCTTTGGAATCGATTTAATTACGAAGTCCGATTATTTCAGTTTTATTTCACGGTCAAGTACGAGTAACATTGCCTTTACGAAAAAGCCATTGTCAAGCGTCTGATACCGAATAATCAAAACCTGACGACTCATAGGAGAGCCAATCATACAGATAAAAATAATTAATATTTTATTTTATTTTATTTTATTTTATTTATTTTATATAGTGTCACAGGAATGGTTCAAACATAGTCAGTAAGAAGAGTCAGTCTTCTTGTCTTAAGTCGGCATTGTGACTTTTGTATTTAATTCCGATGCAATTTCTGTGTTTCATCGTCAATACGAAGGTCCAAGGGATACAGTAAACCTGAAGTGAAGCATCGGAATCTATAACTAGTGTAACAGGAATGGTTCAAAACATAGACAGTAAGAAGAATCAGTCTTCTTGTACTTAAGTCGGCATTGTGTCCTTTGTATTTAATTCCGATGCAATTTCTGTGTTTCATCGTCAATACGAAGGTTAGAGGATACAGTAAACCTGAAGTGAAGCATCGGAATCTATAACTAGTGTCACAGGAATGGTTCAAAACATAGTCAGTAAGAAGAGTCAGTCTTCTTGTCCTTAAGTCGGCATTGTGACTTTTGTAATTAATTCCGATGCAATTTCTGTGTTTCATCGTCAATAAGAAGGCCCGAGAGATACAGTTAACGTGGAGTGTAGGATCGGAATCTATAACTAGTGTCACAGGAATGGTTCAAAGCATAGACAGTACCTAAGTCGGCATTGTGCCTTTTGTATTTAATTCCGATGCAATTTCTGTGTTTCATCGTCATTAAGAAGGTCCAAGGGATACAGTAAACCTGAGGTGAAGCATCGGAATCTATAACTAGTGTCACAGGAATGGTTGAAAACATAGTCAGTAAGAAGAGTCAGTCTTCATGTACTTTTGTCGGCATTGTGCCTTTTGTATTTAATTCCGATGCTATTTCTGTGTTTCATCGTCAATACGAAGGTCCAAGGGATACAGGAAACCTGAAGTGAAGCATCGGAATCTATAACTAGTGTAACAGGAATGGTTCAAAACATAGACAATAGGAAGAGTCAGTCTTCTTGTACTTAAGTCGGCATTCTACCTTTTGTATTTAATTCCAATGCAATTTCTGTGTTTCATCGTCAATAAGATAGTCCAAGGGATACAGTAAACCTGAACTGAAGCATCAGAATCCATAACTAGTGTCACAGTAATGGTTCAAAACATACACAATAAGAAGAGTCAGTCTTCTTGTACTTTAGTCGGCATTGTGCCTTTTCTATTTAATTCCGATGCAATTTCTGTGTTTCATCGTCAATAAGAAGGTCAGAGGGATACAGTAAACCTGAAGTGAAGCTTCGGAATCTATAACTAGTGTCACAGGAACGGTTCAAAACATAGTCAGTAAGAAGAGTCAGTCTTCTTGTCCTTAAGTCGGCATTGTGACTTTTGTATTTAATTCCGTTGCAATTTCTGTGTTTCATCGTCAATAAGAAGGTCCAAGGGATACAGTAAACCTGGAGTGTAGGATCGGAATCTATAACTAGTGTCACAGGAATGGTTCAAAACATAGACCGTACTTAAGTCGGCATTGTGCCTTTTGTATTTTATTCCGATGCAATTTCTGTATTTCATCGTCAATAAGAAGGTCCAAGGGATACAGTAAACCTGAAGTGAAGCATCGGAATCTATAACTAGTGTCACAGGAATGGTTCAAAACATAGTCAGTAGGAAGAGTCGGTCTTCATGTACTTATGTCGGTATTGTGCCTTTTGTATTTAATTCCGATGCAATTTCTGTGTTTCATCGTCAATAAGGTCAGAGGGATACAGTAAACCTGAAGTGAAGCACCGGAATCTATAACTAGTGTCACAGGAATGGTTCAAAGCATAGTCAGTAAGAAGAGTCAGTCTTCTTGTCCATAAGTCGGCATTGTGCCTTTTGTATTTAATTCCGATGCAATTTCTGTGTTTCATCGTCAATAAGTAGGTCCAAGGGATACAGTAAACCTGGAGTGAAGCATCGGAATCTATAACTAGTGTCACAGGAATGGTTCAAAACATAGACAGTAAGAAGAAACAGTCTTCTTGTACTTAAGTTGGCATTGTGACTTTTGTATTTAATTCCGATGCAAATTCTGTGTTTCATCGTCAATACGAAGGTTAGAGGATACAGTAAACCTGAAGTGAAGCATCGGAATCTATAACTAGTGTCACAGGAATGGTTCAAACATAGTCAGTAAGAAGAGTCAGTCTTCTTGTCTTAAGTCGGCATTGTGACTTTTGTATTTAATTCCGATGCAATTTCTGTGTTTCATCGTCAATACGAAGGTCCAAGGGATACAGTAAACCTGAAGTGAAGCATCGGAATCTATAACTAGTGTAACAGGAATGGTTCAAAACATAGACAGTAAGAAGAATCAGTCTTCTTGTACTTAAGTCGGCATTGTGTCCTTTGTATTTAATTCCGATGCAATTTCTGTGTTTCATCGTCAATACGAAGGTTAGAGGATACAGTAAACCTGAAGTGAAGCATCGCAATCTATAACTAGTGTCACAGGAATGGTTCAAAACATAGTCAGTAAGAAGAGTCAGTCTTCTTGTCCTTAAGTCGGCATTGTGACTTTTGTAATTAATTCCGATGCAATTTCTGTGTTTCATCGTCAATAAGAAGGCCCGAGGGATACAGTTAACGTGGAGTGTAGGATCGGAATCTATAACTAGTGTCACAGGAATGGTTCAAAGCATAGACAGTACCTAAGTCGGCATTGTGCCTTTTGTATTTAATTCCGATGCAATTTCTGTGTTTCATCGTCAATAAGAAGGTCCAAGGGATACAGTAAACCTGAGGTGAAGCATCGCAATCTATAACTAGTGTCACAGGAATGGTTGAAAACATAGTCAGTAAGAAGAGTCAGTCTTCATGTACTTTTGTCGGCATTGTGCCTTTTGTATTTAATTCCGATGCAATTTCTGTGTTTCATC
The DNA here is from genome assembly GCF_021461385.2 of Schistocerca piceifrons. Lineage (NCBI taxonomy): Eukaryota > Metazoa > Arthropoda > Insecta > Orthoptera > Acrididae > Schistocerca > Schistocerca piceifrons. Next base: position 8,530,527 of record NC_060146.1, on the reverse strand, counting down.
GTCAATACGAAGGTCCAAGGGATACAGGAAACCTGAAGTGAAGCATCGGAATCTATAACTAGTGTAACAGGAATGGTTCAAAACATAGACAGTAGGAAGAGTCAGTCTTCTTGTACTTAAGTCGGCATTCTACCTTTTGTATTTAATTCCAATGCAATTTCTGTGTTTCATCGTCAATAAGATAGTCCAAGGGATACAGTAAACCTGAACTGAAGCATCAGAATCCATAACTAGTGTCACAGTAATGGTTCAAAACATACACAATAAGAAGAGTCAGTCTTCTTGTACTTTAGTCGGCATTGTGCCTTTTCTATTTAATTCCGATGCAATTTCTGTGTTTCATCGTCAATAAGAAGGTCAGAGGGATACAGTAACCCTGAAGTGAAGCTTCGGAATCTATAACTAGTGTCACAGGAATGGTTCAAAACATTGTCAATAAGAAGAGTAAGACTTCTTGTCCTTAAGTCGGCATTGTGACTTTTGTATTTAATTCCGTTGCAATTTCTGTGTTTCATCGTCAATAAGAAGGTCCAAGGGATACCGTAAACCTGGAGTGTAGGATCGGAATCTATAAGTAGTGTCACAGGAATGGTTCAAATCATAGACAGTACTTAAATCGGTATTGTGCCTTTTGTATTTAATTCCGAAGCAATTTCTGTGTTTCATCGTCAATAAGGTCAGAGGGATACAGTAAACCTGAAGTGAAGCATCGGAATCTATAACTAGTGTCACAGGAATGGTTCAAAACATAGATAATAGGAAGAGTCAGTCTTCTTGTACTTAAGTCGGCATTCTGCCTTTTGTATTTAATTCCGATGCAATTTCTGTGTTTCATCGTCAATAAGAAAGTCAGAGGGATACTGTAAACCTGAAGTGAAGCATCGGAATCCAAAACTAGTGTCACAGGAATGGTTCAAAACATAGACAGCAGGAAGAGTCAGTCTTCTTATACTTAAGTCGTCTTTGTGCCTTGTGTATTTAATTCCATTGTAATTTCTGTGTGTCATCGTCAATAAGAAGGTCCAAGGGATACAGTAAACCTGAAGTGAAGCATCAGAATCCATAACTAGTGTCACAGGAATGATTCAAAACATACACAATAAGAAGAGTCAGTCTTCTTATACTTTAGTAGGCATTGTGCGTTTTCTATTTAATTCCGATGCAATTTCTGTGTTTCATCGTCAATAAGAAGGTCAGAGGGATACAGTAAACCTGAAGTGAAGCATCGGAATCTATAACTAGTGTCACAGGAATGGTTCAAAACATAGTCAGTAAGAAGAGTCAGTCTTCTTGTCCTTAAGTCGGCATTGTGACTTTTGTAATTAATTCCGATGCAATTTCTGTGTTTCATCGTCAATAAGAGGGCCCGAGGGATACAGTTAACGTGGAGTGTAGGATCGGAATCTATAACTAGTGTCACAGGAATGGTTCAAAGCATAGACAGTACCTAAGTCGGCATTGTGCCTTTCGTATTTAATTCCGATGCAATTTCTGTGTTTCATCGTCAATAAGAAGGTCCAAGGGATATAGTAAACCTGAAGTGAAGCATCGGAATCTATAACTAGTGTAACAGGAATGGTTCAAAACATAGACAGTAGGAAGAGTCAGTCTTCTTGTACTTAAGTCGGCATTCTACCTTTTGTATTTAATTCCAATGCAATTTCTGTGTTTCATCGTCAATAAGATAGTCCAAGGGATACAGTAAACCTGAACTGAAGCATCAGAATCCATAACTAGTGTCACAGTAATGGTTCAAAACATACACAATAAGAAGAGTCAGTCTTCTTGTACTTTAGTCGGCATTGTGCCTTTTCTATTTAATTCCGATGCAATTTCTGTGTTTCATCGTCAATAAGAAGGTCAGAGGGATACAGTAACCCTGAAGTGAAGCTTCGGAATCTATAACTAGTGTCACAGGAATGGTTCAAAACATTGTCAATAAGAAGAGTAAGACTTCTTGTCCTTAAGTCGGCATTGTGACTTTTGTATTTAATTCCGTTGCAATTTCTGTGTTTCATCGTCAATAAGAAGGTCCAAGGGATACCGTAAACCTGGAGTGTAGGATCGGAATCTATAAGTAGTGTCACAGGAATGGTTCAAATCATAGACAGTACTTAAATCGGTATTGTGCCTTTTGTATTTAATTCCGAAGCAATTTCTGTGTTTCATCGTCAATAAGGTCAGAGGGATACAGTAAACCTGAAGTGAAGCATCGGAATCTATAACTAGTGTCACAGGAATGGTTCAAAACATAGATAATAGGAAGAGTCAGTCTTCTTGTACTTAAGTCGGCATTCTGCCTTTTGTATTTAATTCCGATGCAATTTCTGTGTTTCATCGTCAATAAGAAAGTCAGAGGGATACTGTAAACCTGAAGTGAAGCATCGGAATCCAAAACTAGTGTCACAGGAATGGTTCAAAACATAGACAGCAGGAAGAGTCAGTCTTCTTATACTTAAGTCGTCTTTGTGCCTTGTGTATTTAATTCCATTGCAATTTCTGTGTGTCATCGTCAATAAGAAGGTCCAAGGGATACAGTAAACCTGAAGTGAAGCATCAGAATCCATAACTAGTGTCACAGGAATGATTCAAAACATACACAATAAGAAGAGTCAGTCTTCTTATACTTTAGTAGGCATTGTGCGTTTTCTATTTAATTCCGATGCAATTTCTGTGTTTCATCGTCAATAAGAAGGTCAGAGGGATACAGTAAACCTGAAGTGAAGCATCGGAATCTATAACTAGTGTCACAGGAATGGTTCAAAACATAGTCAGTAAGAAGAGTCAGTCTTCTTGTCCTTAAGTCGGCATTGTGACTTTTGTAATTAATTCCGATGCAATTTCTGTGTTTCATCGTCAATAAGAGGGCCCGAGGGATACAGTTAACGTGGAGTGTAGGATCGGAATCTATAACTAGTGTCACAGGAATGGTTCAAAGCATAGACAGTACCTAAGTCGGCATTGTGCCTTTCGTATTTAATTCCGATGCAATTTCTGTGTTTCATCGTCAATAAGAAGGTCCAAGGGATATAGTAAACCTGAAGTGAAGCATCGGAATCTATAACTAGTGTCACAGGAATGGTTCAAAACATAGTCAGTAAGAAGAGTCGGTCTTCATGTACTCATGTCGGTATTGTGCCTTTTGTATTTAATTCCGATGAAATTTCTGTATTTCATCGTCAATAAGGTCAGAGGGACACAGTAAACCGGAAGTGAAGCATCGGAATCTATAACTAGTGTCACAGGAATGGTTCAAAACATAGATAGTAGGAAGAGTCAGTCTTCTTGTACTTATGTCGGCATTCTGCCTTTTGTATTTAATTCCGATGCAATTTCTGTGTTTCTTCGTCAACAAGAAAGTCAGAGGGATACAGTAAACCTGAAGTGAAGCATCGGAATCCAAAACTAGTGTCTCAGGAATGGTACAAAACATAGACAGCAGGAAGAGTCAGTCTTCTTATGCTTAAGTCTGCATTGTGCCTTGTGTATTTAATTCCGTTGCAATTTCTGTGTTTCATCGTCAATAAGAAGGTCCAAGTGATACAGTAAACCTGGAGTGAAGCATCGGAATCTATAACTACTGTCCCAGGAATGGTTCAAAGCATAGACAGTAAGAAGAAACAGTCGTCTTGTACTTAAGTCAGCATTGTGTCTTTTGTATTTAATTCTGATGCAATTTCTGTGTTTCATCGTCAACACGAAGGTCAGAGGGATACAGTAAACCTGAAGTGAAGCATCGGAATCTATAACTAGTGTCACAGGAATGGTTCAAAACATAGATAGTAGGAAGAGTCAGACTTCTTGTACTTAAGTCGGCATTGTGCCTTTTGTATTTAATTCCGATGCAATTTCTGTGTTTCATCGTCAATATGAAAGTCAGAGGGATACAGTAAACCTGAAGTGGGGCATCGGAATCCAAAACTACTGTCACAGGAATGGTTCAAAACATAGACAGCAGGAAGGGTCAGTCTTCTTTTACTTAAGTCGGCATTGTGCCTTGTGTATTTAATTCCGTTGCAATTTCTGTGTTTCATCGTCAATAAGAAAGTCCAAGGGATACAGTAAACCTGAAGTGAAGCATCGGAATCTATAACTAGTGTCACAGGAATGGTTCAAAACATAGCCAGTAAGAAGAGTCAGTCTTCTTGTACTTAAGTCGGCATTGTGCCTTTTTTAATTAATTCCGATGCAATTTCTGTGTTTCATCGTCAATAAGAAGGAACAAGGGATACAGTAAACCTGAAGTGAAGCATCGGAATCTATTACTAGTGTCACAGGAATGGTTCAAATCATAGACAGTAGGAAGAGACTGTGTTCTTGTACTTAAGTCGGCATTGTGCCTTTTGTATTTAATTCCGATACAATTTCTGTGTTTCATCGTGAATAGGAAGGTCCAAGGGATACAGTAAACCTGGAGTGGAGCAACGGAATCTATAACTAGTGTCAATGGAACGATTCAAAACATAGACAGTAAGAAGAGTCAGTCTTCTTGTACTTAAGTCATCATTGTGCCTTTTGTATTTAATTTCGATGCAATTTCTGAGTTTCATCGTGAATAAGAAGGTCAGAGGGATACAGTATGCCTGAAGTTAAGCATCGGAATCTGTAACTAGTGTCACAGGAATGGTTCAAATCATAGTCAGTAAGAAGTGTCAGTTTTCTTGTCCTTAAGTCGGCATTGTGCATTTTGTATTTAATTCCGATGCAATTTCTGTGTTTCATCGTCAATAAGAAGGTCCAAGGGATATAGTAAACATGGAGTGAAGCATCGGAATCAATAACTAGTGTCCCAGGAATGGTTCAAAACATAGAAAGTAAGAAGAATCAGTCTCCTTGTACTTAAGTTGGTATTGTGCCTTTTGTGTTTAGTTCCGATGCAATTTCTGTGTTTCATTGTCAATAAGGTCAGAGGGATACAGTAAACCTGGAGTGTAGGATCGGAATCTATAGCTAGTGTCACAGGAATGGTTCAAAACATAGACAGTACTTAAGTCGGCATTGTGCCTTCTGTATTTAATTCCGATGCAATTTCTGTGTTTCATCGTCAATAAGAAGGTCCAAGGGATACAGTAAACCTGAAGTGAAGCATCGGAATCTATAACTAGTGTCACAGGAATGGTTCAAAACATAGTCAGTAAGAAGAGTCGGTCTACATGTACTTATGACGGCACTGTGCCTTTTGTATTTAATTCCGATGCAATTTCTGTGTTTCATCGTCAATACGAAGGTCCAAGGGATACAGCAAACCTGAAGTGAAGCATCGGAATCTATAACTAGTGTCACAGGAATGGTTCAAAACATTGACAGTAGGAAGAGTCAGTCTTCTTGTACTTAAGTCGGCACTGTACCTTTTGTATTTAATTCCAATGCAATTTCTGTGTTTCATCGTCATTAAGAAAGTCCAAGGGATACAGTATACCTGACGTGAAGCATCGGAATCCATAACTAGTGTCACAGTAATGGTTCATAACATATACAATAAGAACAGTCAGTCTTCTTCTACTTTAGTCGGCATTGTGCCTATTCTATTTAATTCCGATGCAATTTCTGTGTTTCATCGTCAATAAGAAAGTCAGAGGGATACAGTAAACCTGAAGTAAAGCATCGGAATCCAAAACTAGTGTCACAGGAATGGTTCAAATCATAGACAGTAGGAAGAGTCTGTCTTCTTATACATAAGTCGGCCTTGTGCCTTGTGTATTTAATTCCGTTGCAATTTCTGTGTGTCATCGTCAATAAGAAGGTCCAAGGGATTCAGTAAACCTGAAGTGAAGCATCGGTATCCATAACTAGTGTCACAGGAGTGGTTCAAAACATAGACAGTACTTAAGTCGGCATTGTGCCATTCGTATTTAATTCCGATGTAATTTCTGTGTTTCGTCGTCAATAAGAAGGTCCAAGGGATACAGTAAACCTGAAGTGAAGCATCGGAATCTATAACCAGTGTCACAGGAATGGTTCAAAACATAGTCAGTAAGAAGAGTCGGTCTTCATGTACTTATGTCGGCATTGTGCCTTTTGTATTTAATTCCGATGCAATTTCTGTGTTTCATCGTCAATACGCAAGACCAAGGGATACAGTAAACCTGAAGTGAAGCGTCGGAATCTATAACTAGTGTCACAGGAATGGTTCAAAACATAGACAGTAGGAAGAATCAGTCTTCTTGTACTTAAGTCGGCATTGTACCTTTTGTATTTAATTCGAATGCAATTTCTGTGTTTCATTGTCAATAAGAAAGTCCAAGGGATACAGTAAACCTGAAGTCAAGCATCGGAATCTATAACTAGTGTCACAATAATGGTACAAAACATACACAATAAGAAGAGTCAGTCTTCTTGTACTTTAGTCGGCATTGTGCCTTGTCTATTTAATTCCGATGCAATTTCTGTGTTTCATCGTCAATAAGAAGGTCAGAGGGATACAGTAAACCTGAAGTGAAGCTTCGGAATCTATAACTAGTGCCACAGGAATGGTTCAAAACATAGTCAGTAAGAAGAGTCGGTCTTCATGTACTTATGTCGGTATTGTGCCTTTTGTAATTAATTCCGATGCAACTTCTGTGATTCATCGTCAATAAGGTCAGAGGGATACAGTAAACCTGAAGTGAAGCATCGGAATCTATAACTAGTGTCAAAGGAATGGTTCAAAACATAGATAGTAGGAAGAGTCAGTCTTCTTGTACTTAAGTCGGCATTGTGCCTTTTGTATTTAATTCCGATGCAATTTCTGTGTTTCATCGTCAATAAGAAGGTCCAAGGGATACGGTAAACCTGGGGTGAAGCATCGGAATCTATAACTAGTGTCAATGGAATGGTTCAAAACATAGACAGTAAGAAGAGTCAGTCTCCTTGTACTTAAGTCGGCATTCTGCCTTTTGTATTTAATTCCGGTGCAATTTCTATGTTTCATCGTCAATACGAAGGTCAGAGGGATACAGTAAACCTGAAGTGAAGCATCGGAATCTATAAATATTGTCACAGGAATGGTTCAAAGCGTAGTCAGTAAGAAGAGTCAGTCTGCTTGTCCCTAAGTCGGCATTGTGCCTTTTGTATTTAATTCCGATGCAATTTCTGTGTTTCATCGTCAATAAATAGGTCCAAGTGATACAGTAATCCTGGAGTGAAGCATCGGAATCTATATTTAGTGTCACAGGAATGGTTCAAAACATAGACAGTAAGAAGAAACAGTCTTCTTGTACTTAAGTCGGCATTGTGTCTTTTGTATTTAATTCCAATGCAATTTCAGTGTTTCATCGTCAAACGAAGGTCAGAGGGATACAGTAAATCTGAAGTGAAGCATCGGAATCTATAACTAGTCTCACAGGAATGGTTCAAAACATAGTCAGCAAGAAGAGTCAGTCTTCTCGTCCTTATGTCGGCATTGTGACTTTTGTATTTAATTCCGATGCAATTTCTGTGTTTCATCGTCAATAAGAAAGTCCCAGGGATACAGTAAACCTGGGGTGTAGGATCGGAATCTATAACTAGTGTCACAGGAATATTTCAAAACATAGACAGTACTTAAGTCGGCATTGTGCCTTTTGTATTTAATTCCGATGCAATTACTGTGTTTCATCGTCAATAAGAAGGTCCAAGGGATACAGTTAACCTGAAGTGAAGCATCGGAATCTATAACTAGTGTCACAGGAACGGTTCAAAACATAGTCAGTAAGAAGAGTCGGTCTTCATGTACTTATGTCGGCATTGTGCCTTTTGTATTTAATTCCGATGCAATTTCTGTGTTTCATCGTCAATACGCAGGTCCAAGGGATACAGTAAACCTGAAGTGAAGCGTCGGAATCTATAACTAGTGTCACAGGAATGGTTCAAAACATAGACAGTAGGAAGAGTCAGTCTTCTTGTACTTAAGTCGGCATTGTACCTTCTGTATTTAATTCCAATGCAATTTCTGTGTTTCATTGTCAATAAGAAAGTCCAAGGGATACAGTAAACCTGAAGACAAGCATCGGAATCTATAACTAGTGTCACAATAATGGTTCAAAGCATACACAATAAGAAGAGTCAGTCTTCTTGTACTTTAGTCGGCATTGTGCCTTGTCTATTTAATTCCGATGCAATTTCTGTGTTTCATCGTCAATAAGAAGGTCAGAGGGATACAGTAAACCTGAAGTGAAGCTTCGGAATCTATAACTAGCGCCACAGGAATGGTTCAAAACATAGTCAGTAAGAAGAGTCGGTCTTCATGTACTTATGTCGGTATTGTGCCTTTTGTAGTTAATTCCGATGCAATTTCTGTGATTCATCGTCAATAAGGTCAGAGGGATACAGTAAACCTGAAGTGAAGCATCGGAATCTATAACTAGTGTCAAAGGAATGGTTCAAAACATAGATAGTAGGAAGAGTCAGTCTTCTTGTACTTAAGTCGGCATTGTGCCTTTTGTATTTAATTCCGATGCAATTTCTGTGTTTCATCGTCAATAAGAAGGTCCAAGGGATACGGTAAACCTGGGGTGAAGCATCGGAATCTATAACTAGTGTCAATGGAATGGTTCAGAACATAGACAGTAAGAAGAGTCAGTCTCCTTGTACTTAAGTCGGCATTCTGCCTTTTGTATTTAATTCCGGTGCAATTTCTATGTTTCATCGTCAATACGAAGGTCGGAGGGATACAGTAAACCTGAAGTGAAGCATCGGAATCTATAAATATTGTCACAGGAATGGTTCAAAGCGTAGTCAGTAAGAAGAGTCAGTCTGCTTGTCCCTAAGTCGGCATTGTGCCTTTTGTATTTAATTCCGATGCAATTTCTGTGTTTCATCGTTAATAAATAGGTCCAAGTGATACAGTAATCCTGGAGTGAAGCATCGGAATCTATATTTAGTGTCACAGGAATGGTTCAAAACATAGACAGTAAGAAGAAACAGTCTTCTTGTACTTAAGTCGGCATTGTGTCTTTTGTATTTAATTCCAATGCAATTTCAGTGTTTCATCGTCAAACGAAGGTCAGAGGGATACAGTAAATCTGAAGTGAAGCATCGGAATCTATAACTAGTGTCACAGGAATGGTTCAAAACATAGTCAGTAAGAAGAGTCAGTCTTCTCGTCCTTATGTCGGCATTGTGACTTTTGTATTTAATTCCGATGCAATTTCTGTGTTTCATCGTCAATAAGAAAGTCCGAGGGATACAGTAAACCTGGGGTGTAGGATCGGAATCTATAACTAGTGTCACAGGAATATTTCAAAACATAGACAGTACTTAAGTCGGCATTGTGCCTTTTGTATTTAATTCCGATGCAATTACTGTGTTTCATCGTCAATAAGAAGGTCCAAGGGATACAGTTAACCTGAAGTGAAGCATCGGAATCTATAACTAGTGTCACAGGAACGGTTCAAAACATAGTCAGTAAGAAGAGTCGGTCTTCATGTACTTATGTCGGCATTGTCCCTTTTGTATTTAATTCCGATGCAATTTCTGTGTTTCATCGTCAATACGAAGGTCCAATGGATACAGCAAACCTGAAGTGAAGCATCGGAATCTATAACTAGTGTCACAGGAATGGTTCAAAACATAGACAGTAGGAAGAGTCAGTCTTCTTGTACTTAAGTCGGCATTGTACCTTCTGTATTTAATTCCAATGCAATTTCTGTGTTTCATTGTCAATAAGAAAGTCCAAGGGATACAGTAAACCTGAAGTCAAGCATCGGAATCTATAACTAGTGTCACAATAATGGTACAAAACATACACAATAAGAAGAGTCAGTCTTCTTGTACTTTAGTCGGCATTGTGCCTTGTCTATTTAATTCCGATGCAATTTCTGTGTTTCATCGTCAATAAGAAGGTCAGAGGGATACAGTAAACCTGAAGTGAAGCTTCGGAATCTATAACTAGTGCCACAGGAATGGTTCAAAACATAGTCAGTAAGAAGAGTCGGTCTTCATGTACTTATGTCGGTATTGTGCCTTTTGTAATTAATTCCGATGCAACTTCTGTGATTCATCGTCAATAAGGTCAGAGGGATACAGTAAACCTGAAGTGAAGCATCGGAATCTATAACTAGTGTCAAAGGAATGGTTCAAAACATAGATAGTAGGAAGAGTCAGTCTTCTTGTACTTAAGTCGGCATTGTACCTTCTGTATTTAATTCCAATGCAATTTCTGTGTTTCATTGTCAATAAGAAAGTCCAAGGGATACAGTAAACCTGAAGACAAGCATCGGAATCTATAACTAGTGTCACAATAATGGTTCAAAGCATACACAATAAGAAGAGTCAGTCTTCTTGTACTTTAGTCGGCATTGTGCCTTGTCTATTTAATTCCGATGCAATTTCTGTGTTTCATCGTCAATAAGAAGGTCAGAGGGATACAGTAAACCTGAAGTGAAGCTTCGGAATCTATAACTAGCGCCACAGGAATGGTTCAAAACATAGTCAGTAAGAAGAGTCGGTCTTCATGTACTTATGTCGGTATTGTGCCTTTTGTAATTAATTCCGATGCAATTTCTGTGATTCATCGTCAATAAGGTCAGAGGGATACAGTAAACCTGAAGTGAAGCATCGGAATCTATAACTAGTGTCAAAGGAATGGTTCAAAACATAGATAGTAGGAAGAGTCAGTCTTCTTGTACTTAAGTCGGCATTGTGCCTTTTGTATTTAATTCCGATGCAATTTCTGTGTTTCATCGTCAATAAGAAGGTCCAAGGGATACGGTAAACCTGGGGTGAAGCATCGGAATCTATAACTAGTGTCAATGGAATGGTTCAGAACATAGACAGTAAGAAGAGTCAGTCTCCTTGTACTTAAGTCGGCATTCTGCCTTTTGTATTTAATTCCGGTGCAATTTCTATGTTTCATCGTCAATACGAAGGTCGGAGGGATACAGTAAACCTGAAGTGAAGCATCGGAATCTATAAATATTGTCACAGGAATGGTTCAAAGCGTAGTCAGTAAGAAGAGTCAGTCTGCTTGTCCCTAAGTCGGCATTGTGCCTTTTGTATTTAATTCCGATGCAATTTCTGTGTTTCATCGTCAATAAATAGGTCCAAGTGATACAGTAATCCTGGAGTGAAGCATCGGAATCTATATTTAGTGTCACAGGAATGGTTCAAAACATAGACAGTAAGAAGAAACAGTCTTCTTGTACTTAAGTCGGCATTGTGTCTTTTGTATTTAATTCCAATGCAATTTCAGTGTTTCATCGTCAAACGAAGGTCAGAGGGATACAGTAAATCTGAAGTGAAGCATCGGAATCTATAACTAGTGTCACAGGAATGGTTCAAAACATAGTCAGTAAGAAGAGTCAGTCTTCTCGTCCTTATGTCGGCATTGTGACTTTTGTATTTAATTCCGATGCAATTTCTGTGTTTCATCGTCAATAAGAAAGTCCGAGGGATACAGTAAACCTGGGGTGTAGGATCGGAATCTATAACTAGTGTCACAGGAATATTTCAAAACATAGACAGTACTTAAGTCGGCATTGTGCCTTTTGTATTTAATTCCGATGCAATTACTGTGTTTCATCGTCAATAAGAAGGTCCAAGGGATACAGTTAACCTGAAGTGAAGCATCGGAATCTATAACTAGTGTCACAGGAACGGTTCAAAACATAGTCAGTAAGAAGAGTCGGTCTTCATGTACTTATGTCGGCATTGTCCCTTTTGTATTTAATTCCGATGCAATTTCTGTGTTTCATCGTCAATACGAAGGTCCAATGGATACAGCAAACCTGAAGTGAAGCATCGGAATCTATAACTAGTGTCACAGGAATGGTTCAAAACATAGACAGTAGGAAGAGTCAGTCTTCTTGTACTTAAGTCGGCATTGTACCTTCTGTATTTAATTCCAATGCAATTTCTGTGTTTCATTGTCAATAAGAAAGTCCAAGGGATACAGTAAACCTGAAGTCAAGCATCGGAATCTATAACTAGTGTCACAATAATGGTACAAAACATACACAATAAGAAGAGTCAGTCTTCTTGTACTTTAGTCGGCATTGTGCCTTGTCTATTTAATTCCGATGCAATTTCTGTGTTTCATCGTCAATAAGAAGGTCAGAGGGATACAGTAAACCTGAAGTGAAGCTTCGGAATCTATAACTAGTGCCACAGGAATGGTTCAAAACATAGTCAGTAAGAAGAGTCGGTCTTCATGTACTTATGTCGGTATTGTGCCTTTTGTAATTAATTCCGATGCAACTTCTGTGATTCATCGTCAATAAGGTCAGAGGGATACAGTAAACCTGAAGTGAAGCATCGGAATCTATAACTAGTGTCAAAGGAATGGTTCAAAACATAGATAGTAGGAAGAGTCAGTCTTCTTGTACTTAAGTCGGCATTGTACCTTCTGTATTTAATTCCAATGCAATTTCTGTGTTTCATTGTCAATAAGAAAGTCCAAGGGATACAGTAAACCTGAAGACAAGCATCGGAATCTATAACTAGTGTCACAATAATGGTTCAAAGCATACACAATAAGAAGAGTCAGTCTTCTTGTACTTTAGTCGGCATTGTGCCTTGTCTATTTAATTCCGATGCAATTTCTGTGTTTCATCGTCAATAAGAAGGTCAGAGGGATACAGTAAACCTGAAGTGAAGCTTCGGAATCTATAACTAGTGCCACAGGAACGGTTCAAAACTTAGTCAGTAAGAAGAGTCGGTCTTCATGTACTTATGTCGGTATTGTGCCTTTTGTAATTAATTCCGATGCAATTTCTGTGATTCATCGTCAATAAGGTCAGAGGGATACAGTAAACCTGAAGTGAAGCATCGGAATCTATAACTAGTGTCAAAGGAATGGTTCAAAACATCGATAGTAGGAAGAGTCAGTCTTCTTGTACTTAAGTCGGCATTGTGCCTTTTGTATTTAATTCCGATGCAATTTCTGTGTTTCATCGTCAATAAGAAGGTCCAAGGGATACGGTAAACCTGGAGTGAAGCATCGGAATCTATAATTAGTGTCAATGGAATAGTTCAAAACATAGACAGTAAGAAGAGTCAGTCTCCTTGTACTTAAGTCGGCATTCTGCTTTTTGTATTTAATTCCGGTGCAATTTCTATGTCCCATCGTCAATACGAAGGTCGGAGGGATACAGTAAACCTGAAGTGAAGCATCGGAATCTATAAATATTGTCACAGGAATGGTTCAAAGCGTAGTCAGTAAGAAGAGTCAGTCTGCTTGTCCCTAAGTCGGCATTGTGCCTTTTGTATTTAATTCCGATGCAATTTCTGTGTTTCATCGTCAATAAATAGGTCCAAGGGATACAGTAATCCTGGAGTGAAGCATCGGAATCTATATTTAGTGTCACAGGAATGGTTCAAAACATAGACAGTAAGAAGAAACAGTCTTCTTGTACTTAAGTCGGCATTGTGTCTTTTGTATTTAATTCCAATGCAATTTCAGTGTTTCATCGTCAAACGAAGGACAGAGGGATACAGTAAATCTGAAGTGAAGCATCGGAATCTATAACTAGTGTCACAGGAATGGTTCAAAACATAGTCAGTAAGAAGAGTCAGTCTTCTCGTCCTTATGTCGGCATTGTGACTTTTGTATTTAATTCCGATGCAATTTCTGTGTTTCATCGTCAATAAGAAAGTCCGAGGGATACAGTAAACCTGGGGTGTAGGATCGGAATCTATAACTAGTGTCACAGGAATATTTCAAAACATAGACAGTACTTAAGTCGGCATTGTGCCTTTTGTATTTAATTCCGATGCAATTACTGTGTTTCATCGTCAATAAGAAGGTCCAAGGGATACAGTTAACCTGAAGTGAAGCATCGGAATCTGTAACTAGTGTCACAGGAACGGTTCAAAACATAGTCAGTAAGAAGAGTCGGTCTTCATGTACTTATGTGGGCATTGTGACTTTTCTATTTAATTCCGATGCAATTTCTGTGTTTCATCGTCAATAAGAAGGTCAGAGTGATAAAGTAAACCTGAAGCGAAGCTTCGGAATCTATAACTAGTGTCACAGGAATGGTTCAAATCATAGATAGTAGGAAGAGTCAGTCTTCTTGTACTTAAGTCGGCATTCTGCCTTTTGTATTTAATAAAGATGCAATTTCTGTGTTTCATCGTCAATAAGACAGTCAGAGGGATACAGTAAACCTGAAGTGAAGCATCGGAATCTATTACTAGTGTCACAGGAATGGTTCAAAGCATAGTCAGTAATAAGAGTCAGTCTTCTTGTACTTAAGTCGGCATTGTGCCTTTTGTATTTAATTCCGATGCAATTTCTGTGTTTCATCGTCAATACGAAGGTCGGAGGGTTACAGTAAACCTGATGTGAAGCATCGGAATCTATAACTAGTATCACAGGATTGGTTCAAAGCATAGTCAGTAAGAAGAGTCAGTCTTCATGTACTTATGTCGGTATTGTGCCTTTTGTATTTAATTCCGATGCAATTTCTGTGTTTCACCGTCAATAAGGTCAGAGGGATACAGTAAACCTGAAGTGAAGCATCGGAAACTATAACTAGTGTCAAAGGAATGGTTCAAAACATAGATAGTAGGAAGAGTCAGTCTTCTTGTACTTAAGTCGGCATTGTGCCTTTAGTATTTAATTCCGGTGCAATTTCTGTGTTTCATCGTCAATACGATGGTCGGAGGGATACAGTAAACCTGAAGTGAAGCATCGGAATCTATAACAAGTGTCACAGGAATGGTTCAAAACATAGTCAGTAAGAAGAGTCAGTCTTCTCGTCCTTATGTCGGCATTGTGACTTTTGTATTTAATTCCGATGCAATTTCTGTGTTTCATCGTCAATAAGAAAGTCCGAGGGATACAGTAAACCTGGGGTGTAGGATCGGAATCTATAACTAGTGTCTCAGGAATATTTCAAAACATAGACAGTACTTAAGTCGGCATTGTGCCTTTTGTATTTAATTCCGGTGCAATTTCTGTGTTTCATCGTCAATACGAAGGTCGGAGGGATACAGTAAACCTGAAGTGAAGCATCGGAATCTATAACAAGTGTCACAGGAATGGTTCAAAGCATAGTCAGTAAGAAGAGTTAGTCTTCTTGTCCCTAAGTCGGCATTGTGCCTTTTGTATTTAATTCCGATGCAATTTCTGTGTTTCATCGTCAATAAGTAGGTCCAAGGGATACAGTAAACCTGGAGTGAAGCATCGGAATCTATAACTAGTGTCACAGGAATGGTTCAAAACATAGACAGTAAGAAGATACAGTCTTCTTGTACTTAAGTCGGCATTGTGTCTTTTGTATTTAATTCCGATGCAATTTCAGTGTTTCATCGTCAATACGAAGGTCAGAGGGATACAGTAAATCTGAAGTGAAGCATCGGAATCTATAACTAGTGTCACAGGAATGGTTCAAAACATAGTCAGTAAGAAGAGCCACTCTTCTTGTCCTTAAGTCGGCATTGTGACTTTTGTATTTAATTCCGATGCAATTTCTGTGTTTCATCGTCAATAAGAAGGTCCGAGGGATACAGTAAACCTGGAGTGTAGGATCGGAACCTATAACTAGTGTCACAGGTATGGTTCAAAACATAGACGGTACTTAAGTCGGCATTGTGCCTTTTGTATTTAATTCCGATGCAATTTCTGTGTTTCATCGTCAATAAGAAGGTCCAAGGGATACAGTAAACCTGAAGTGAAGCATCGGAATCTATAACTAGTGTCACAGGAATGGTTCAAAACATAATCAGTAAGAGGAGTCGGTCTTCATGTACTTATGTCGGCATTGTGCCTTTTGTATTTAATTCCGATGCAATTTCTGTGTTTCATCGTCAATACGAAGGTCCAAGGGATACAGCAAACCTGAAGTGAAGCATCGGAATCTATAACTAGTGTCACAGGAATGGTTCAAAACATAGACAGTAGGAAGAGTCAGTCGTCTTGTACTTAATTTGGCATTGTACCTTTTGTATTTAATTCCAATGCAATTTCTGTGTTTCATCGTCAATTAGAAATTCCAAGGGATTCAGTAAACCTGAAGTGAAGCATCGGAATCCATAACTAGCGTCACAGTAATGGTCCATAACATATACAATAAGAAGAGTCAGACTTCTTGTACTTTAGTCGGCATTGTGCCTTTTCTATTTAATTCCGATGCAATTTCTGTGTTTCATCGTCAATAAGATGGTCAGAGTGATACAGTAAACCTGAAGTGAAGCATCGGAATCTATAACTAGTGTCACAGGAATGGTTCAAAACATAATCAGTAAGAAGAGTCGGTCTTCATGTACTTATGTCGGCATTGTGCCTTTTGTATTTAATTCCGATGGAATTTATGTGTTTCATCGTCAATACGAAGGTCCAAGGGATACAGCAAACCTGAAGTGAAGCATCGGAATCTATAACTAGTGTCACAGGAATGGTTCAAAACATAGACAGTAGGAAGAGACAGTTTTCTTGTACTTAAGTCGGCATTGTACCGTTTGTATTTAATTCCGATGCAATTTCTGTGTTTCATCGTCAATAAGAAAGTCCAAGGGATACAGTAAACCTGAAGTGAAGCATCGGAATCCAAAACTAGTGTCACAGGAATGGTTCAAATCATAGACAGCAGGAAGAGTCAGTCTTCTTGTACTTAAGTCGGCATTGTGCCTTGTGTATTTAATTCCGTTGCAATTTCTGTGTGTCATAGTCAATAAGAAGGTCCAAGGGATACAGTGAACCTGAAGTGAAACATCGGAATCCATAACTAGTGTCACAGGAATGGTTCAAAACATACACAAAAAGAAGAGTCAGTCTTCTTGTACTTTAGTCGGCATAGTGCCTTTTCTATTTAATTCCGATGCAATTTCTGTGTTTCATCGTCAATAAGAAGGTCAAAGGGATACAGTAAACCTGAAGTGAAGCTCCGGAATCTATAACTAGTGTCACAGGAATGGTTCAGAGCATAGTCAGTAATAAGAGTCAGTCTTCTTGTACTTAAGTCGGCATTGTGCCTTTTGTATTTAATTCCGATGCAATTTCTGTGTTTCATCGTCAATACGAAGTTCGGAGGGATACATTAAACCTGAAGTGAAGCATCGGAATCTATAACTAGTATCACAGGAATGGTTCAAAGCAGAGTCAGTAAGAAGAGTCAGTCTTCTTGTCCCTAAGTCGGAATTGTGCCTTTTGCATTTAATTCCGATGCAATTTCTGTGTTTCATCGTCAATAAGAAGGTCCGAGGGATACAGTAAACCTGGAGTGTAGGATTGAATCTATAACTAGTGTCACAGGAATGGTTCAAAACATAGACAGAAGTTAAGTCGGCTTTGTGCCTTTCGTATTTCATTCTGATGCAATTTCTGTGTTTCATCGTCAATAAGAAGGTCCAAGGGATAGAGTAAACCTGAAGTGAAGCATCGGAATCTATAACTAGTGTCACAGGAATGGTTCAAAACATAGTCAGTAAGAAGAGTCGGTTTTCATGTACTTATGTCGGCATTGTGCCTTTGGTATTTAATTCCGATGCAATTTCTGTGTTTCATCGTCAATACGAAAGTCCAAGGGATACAGTAAACCTGAAGTGAAGCATCGGAATCTATAACTAGTGTCACAGGAATGGTTCAAAACATAGACAGTAGCAAGAGTCAGTCTTCTTGTACTTAAGTCGGCATTGTACCGTTTGTATTTAAGTCCAATGCAATTTCTGTGTTTCATCGTCAATAAGAAAGTCCAAGGGATACAGTAAACCTGAAGTCAAGCATCGGAATCCATAACTAGTGTCACAGTAATGGTTCAAAACATACACAATAAGGAGCGTCAGTCTTCTTGTACTTTAGTCGGCATTGTGCCTTTTCTATTTAATTACGATGCAATTTCAGTGTTTCGTCGTCAATAAGATGGTCCAAGGGATATGGTAAACCTGCAGTGAAGCATCGGAATCTATAACTAGTGTCAATGGAATGGTTCAAAACATAGACAGTAAGAAGAGTCAGTCTTCTTGTACTTAAGTCGGCATTGTGCCTTTTTTATTTAATTCCGGTGCAATGTCTGTGTTTCATCGTCAATACGAAGGTCGATGGAATACAGTAAACCTGAAGTGAAGCATCGGAATCTATAACTAGTGTCACAGGAATGGTTCAAAGCATAGTCAGTAAGAAGAGTCAGTCTTCTCGTCCTTATGTCGGCATTGTGACTTTTGTATTTAATTCCGATGCAATTTCTGTGTTTCATCGTCAATAAGAAAGTCCGAGGGATACAGTAAACCTGGGGTGTAGGATCGGAATCTATAACTAGTGTCTCAGGAATATTTCAAAACATAGACAGTACTTAAGTCGGCATTGTGCCTTTTGTATTTAATTCCGGTGCAATTTCTGTGTTTCATCGTCAATACGAAGGTCGGAGGGATACAGTAAACCTGAAGTGAAGCATCGGAATCTATAACAAGTGTCACAGGAATGGTTCAAAGCATAGTCAGTAAGAAGAGTTAGTCTTCTTGTCCCTAAGTCGGCATTGTGCCTTTTGTATTTAATTCCGATGCAATTTCTGTGTTTCATCGTCAATAAGTAGGTCCAAGGGATACAGTAAACCTGGAGTGAAGCATCGGAATCTATAACTAGTGTCACAGGAATGGTTCAAAACATAGACAGTAAGAAGATACAGTCTTCTTGTACTTAAGTCGGCATTGTGTCTTTTGTATTTAATTCCGATGCAATTTCAGTGTTTCATCGTCAATACGAAGGTCAGAGGGATACAGTAAATCTGAAGTGAAGCATCGGAATCTATAACTAGTGTCACAGGAATGGTTCAAAACATAGTCAGTAAGAAGAGCCACTCTTCTTGTCCTTAAGTCGGCATTGTGACTTTTGTATTTAATTCCGATGCAATTTCTGTGTTTCATCGTCAATAAGAAGGTCCGAGGGATACAGTAAACCTGGAGTGTAGGATCGGAACCTATAACTAGTGTCACAGGTATGGTTCAAAACATAGACGGTACTTAAGTCGGCATTGTACCTTTTGTATTTAATTCCGATGCAATTTCTGTGTTTCATCGTCAATAAGAAGGTCCAAGGGATACAGTAAACCTGAAGTGAAGCATCGGAATCTATAACTAGTGTCACAGGAATGGTTCAAAACATAATCAGTAAGAGGAGTCGGTCTTCATGTACTTATGTCGGCATTGTGCCTTTTGTATTTAATTCCGATGCAATTTCTGTGTTTCATCGTCAATACGAAGGTCCAAGGGATACAGCAAACCTGAAGTGAAGCATCGGAATCTATAACTAGTGTCACAGGAATGGTTCAAAACATAGACAGTAGGAAGAGTCAGTCGTCTTGTACTTAATTTGGCATTGTACCTTTTGTATTTAATTCCAATGCAATTTCTGTGTTTCATCGTCAATTAGAAATTCCAAGGGATTCAGTAAACCTGAAGTGAAGCATCGGAATCCATAACTAGCGTCACAGTAATGGTCCATAACATATACAATAAGAAGAGTCAGACTTCTTGTACTTTAGTCGGTATTGTGCCTTTTCTAATTAATTCCGATGCAATTTCTGTGTTTCATCGTCAATAAGATGGTCAGAGTGATACAGTAAACCTGAAGTGAAGCATCGGAATCTATAACTAGTGTCACAGGAATGGTTCAAAACATAATCAGTAAGAAGAGTCGGTCTTCATGTACTTATGTCGGCATTGTGCCTTTTGTATTTAATTCCGATGGAATTTCTGTGTTTCATCGTCAATACGAAGGTCCAAGGGATACAGCAAACCTGAAGTGAAGCATCGGAATCTATAACTAGTGTCACAGGAATGGTTCAAAACATAGACAGTAGGAAGAGTCAGTTTTCTTGTACTTAAGTCGGCATTGTACCGTTTGTATTTAATTCCGATGCAATTTCTGTGTTTCATCGTCAATAAGAAAGTCCAAGGGATACAGTAAACCTGAAGTGAAGCATCGGAATCCAAAACTATTGTCACAGGAATGGTTCAAATCATAGACAGCAGGAAGAGTCAGTCTTCTTGTACTTAAGTCGGCATTGTGCCTTGTGTATTTAATTCCGTTGCAATTTCTGTGTGTCATAGTCAATAAGAAGGTCCAAGGGATACAGTGAACCTGAAGTGAAACATCGGAATCCATAACTAGTGTCACAGGAATGGTTCAAAACATACACAAAAAGAAGAGTCAGTCTTCTTGTACTTTAGTCGGCATTGTGCCTTTTCTATTTAATTCCGATGCAATTTCTGTGTTTCATCGTCAATAAGAAGGTCAAAGGGATACAGTAAACCTGAAGTGAAGCTCCGGAATCTATAACTAGTGTCACAGGAATGGTTCAAAGCATAGTCAGTAATAAGAGTCAGTCTTCTTGTACTTAAGTCGGCATTGTGCCTTTTGTATTTAATTCCGATGCAATTTCTGTGTTTCATCGTCAATACGAAGGTCGGAGGGATACATTAAACCTGAAGTGAAGCATCGGAATCTATAACTAGTATCACAGGAATGGTTCAAAGCAGAGTCAGTAAGAAGAGTCAGTCTTCTTGTCCCTAAGTCGGAATTGTGCCTTTTGCATTTAATTCCGATGCAATTTCTGTGTTTCATCGTCAATAAGAAGGTCCGAGGGATACAGTAAACCTGGAGTGTAGGATTGAATCTATAACTAGTGTCACAGGAATGGTTCAAAACATAGACAGAAGTTAAGTCGGCTTTGTGCCTTTCGTATTTCATTCTGATGCAATTTCTGTGTTTCATCGTCAATAAGAAGGTCCAAGGGATAGAGTAAACCTGAAGTGAAGCATCGGAATCTATAACTAGTGTCACAGGAATGGTTCAAAACATAGTCAGTAAGAAGAGTCGGTTTTCATGTACTTATGTCGGCATTGTGCCTTTGGTATTTAATTCCGATGCAATTTCTGTGTTTCATCGTCAATACGAAGGTCCAAGGGATACAGTAAACCTGAAGTGAAGCATCGGAATCTATAACAAGTGTCACAGGAATGGTTCAAAACATAGACAGTAGCAAGAGTCAGTCTTCTTGTACTTAAGTCGGCATTGTACCGTTTGTATTGAAGTCCAATGCAATTTCTGTGTTTCATCGTCAATAAGAAAGTCCAAGGGATACAGTAAACCTGAAGTCAAGCATCGGAATCCATAACTAGTGTCACAGTAATGGTTCAAAACATACACAATAAGGAGCGTCAGTCTTCTTGTACTTTAGTCGGCATTGTGCCTTTTCTATTTAATTACGATGCAATTTCAGTGTTTCGTCGTCAATAAGATGGTCCAAGGGATATGGTAAACCTGCAGTGAAGCATCGGAATCTATAACTAGTGTCAATGGAATGGTTCAAAACATAGACAGTAAGAAGAGTCAGTCTTCTTGTACTTAAGTCGGCATTGTGCCTTTTTTATTTAATTCCGGTGCAATGTCTGTGTTTCATCGTCAATACGAAGGTCGGAGGAATACAGTAAACCTGAAGTGAATTATCGGAATCTATAACTAGTGTCACAGGAATGGTTCAAAGCATAGTCAGTAAGAAGAGTCAGTCTTCTTGTCCCTAAGTCGGCATTGTGCCTTTTGTATTTAATTCCGGTGCAATTTCTGTGTTTCATCGTCAATACTAAGGTCGGAGGGATACAGTAAACCTGAAGTGAAGCTTCGGAATCTATAACTAGTGTCACAGGAATGGTTCAAAGCATAGTCAGTAAGAAGAGTCCGTCTTCATCTACTTATGTCGGTATTGCGCCTTTTGTATTTAATTCCGATGCAATTTCTGTGTTTCATCGTCAATAAGGTCAGAGGGATACAGTAAACCTGAAGTGAAGCATCGGAATCTATAACTAGTGTCACAGGAATGGTTCAAAACATAGATAGTAGGAAGAGTCAGTCTTCTTGTACTTAAGTCGGCATTCAGCGTTTTGTATTTAATACCGATGCAATTTCTGTGTTTCATCGTCAATAAGAAAGTCAGAGGGATACAGTAAACCTGAAGTGTAGCATCGGAATCCAAAACTAGTGTCACAGGAATGGTTCAAATCATAGACAGCAGGAGGAGTCAGTCTTCTTGTACTTAAGTCGGCATTGTGACTTTTGTATTTAATTCCGATGAAATTTCTGTGTTTCATCGTCAATAAGAAGGTCCGAGGGAAACAGTAAACCTGGAGAGTAGGATCGGAATCTATAACTAGTGTCACAGAAATGGTTCAAAACATAGACAGTACATAAGTCGGCATTGTGCCTTTTGTATTTAATTCCGATGAAATTTCTGTGTTTCATCGTCAATAAGAAGGTCCAAGGTATACAGTAAACCTGAAGTGAAGCATCGGAATCTATAACTAGTGTCACAGGAATGGTTCAAAACATAGTCAGTAAGAAGAGTCGGTATTTTTGTACTTATGTCGGTATTGTGCCTTTTGTATTTAATTCCGATGCAATTTCTGCGTTTCATCGTCAATAAGGTCAGAGGGGTACAGTAAACTTGAAGTGAAGCATCGGAATCAATAACTAGTGTCAAAGGAATGGTTCAAAACATAGATAGTAGGAAGAGTTAGTCTTCTTGTACTTAAGTCGGCATTGTGCCTATTGTATTTAATTCCGATGCAATTTCTGTGTTTCATCGCCAATAAGAAAGTCAGAGGGATACAGTAAACCTGAAGTGAAGCTTCGGAATCTATAACTAGTGTCACAGGAATGGTTCAAAACATAGTCCGTAAGAAGAATCCGTCTTCTTGTCCTTAAGTCGGCATTGTTACTTTTGTATTTAATTCCGACGCAATTTCGGTGTTTCATCGTCAATAAGAAGGTCCAAGGGAAACAGTAAACCTGGAGAGTAGGATCGGAATCTATAACTAGTGTCACAGAAATGGTTCAAAACATAGACAGTACATAAGTCGGCATTGTGCCTTTTGTATTTAATTCCGATGAAATTTCTGTGTTTCATCGTCAATAAGAAGGTCCAAGGTATACAGTAAACCTGAAGTGAAGCATTGGAATCTATAACTAGTGTCACAGGAATGGTTCAAAACATAGTCAGTAAGAAGAGTCGGTATTTTTGTACTTATGTCGGTATTGTGCCTTTTGTATTTAATTCCGATGCAATTTCTGCGTTTCATCGTCAATAAGGTCAGAGGGGTACAGTAAACTTGAAGTGAAGCATCGGAATCAATAACTAGTGTCAAAGGAATGGTTCAAAACATAGATAGTAGGAAGAGTTAGTCTTCTTGTACTTAAGTCGGCATTGTGCCTATTGTATTTAATTCCGATGCAATTTCTGTGTTTCATCGCCAATAAGAAAGTCAGAGGGATACAGTAAACCTGAAGTGAAGCATCGGAATCCAAAACTAGTGTCACAGGAATGGTTCAAATCATAGACAGCAGGAAGAGTCAGTCTTCTTATACTTAAGTCGGCATTGTGCCTTGTGTATTTAATTCCGTGGCAATTTCTGTGTGTCATCGTCAGTAAGGACGTCCAAGGGGTACAGTAAACCTGAAGTGAAGCATCGGAATCCATAACTAGTGTCACAGGAATTGTTCAAAGCATACACAAAAAGAACAGTCAGTCTTCTTGTACTTTAGTCGTCATTGTGCCTTTTCTATTTAATTCCGATGCAATTTCTGTGTTTCATCGTCAATAAGAAGGTCAGAGGGATACAGTAAACCCGAAGTGAAGCTTCGGAATCTATAACTAGTGTCACAGGAATGGTTCAAAGCATAGTCAGTAATAAGAGTCAGTCTTCTTGTACGTAAGTCGAAATTGTGCCTTTTGTATTTAATTCCGATGAAATTTCTTTGTTTCATCATCAATACGAGGTCGGAGGGATACAGTAAACCTGAAGTGAAGCATCGGAATCTATAACTATTGTCACAGGAATGGTTCAAAGCATAGTCAGTAAGAAGAGTCAGTCTTCTTGTCCTTAAGTCGGCATTGTGCCTTTTGTATTTAATTCCAATGCAATTTCTGTGTTTCATCGTGAATAAGTAGTTCCAAGGGATACAGTAAACCTGGAGTGAAGCATCGGAATCTATAACTAGTGTCACAGGAATGGTTCAAAGCATAGACAGTAAGAAGAAACAGTCGTCTTGTACTTAAGTCGGCATTGTGACTTTTGTATTTAATTCGATGCAATTTCTGTGTTTCATTGTCAATAAGAAGGTTCAAGGGATACAGTAAACCTGGAATGTAGGATGGGAATCTATAATCAGTGTCACAGGAATGGTTCAAAACTTAGACAGTACTTAAGTCGTCATTGTGCCTTTTGTATTTAATTCCGATGCAATTTCTGTGTTTCATCGTCAATAAGAAGATCCAAGGGATACAATAAACCTGAAGTGAAGCATCGGAATCTATAACTAGTGTCACAGGAATGGTTCAAAACATAGTCAGTAAGAAGAGTCGGTCTTCATGTACTTATGTCGGTATTGAGCCTTTTGTATTTAATTCCAATGCAATTTCTGTGTATCATCGTCAATAAGGTCAGAGGGATACTGTAAACCTGAAGTGAACCATCGGAATCTATAACTAGTGTCACAGGAATGGTTCAAAACATAGATAGTAGGAAGAATCAGTCTTCTTGTACTTAAGTCGGCATTGTGCCTTTTGTATTTAATTCCGATGCAATTTCTGTGTTTCATCGTCAATAAGAAAGTCGGAGGGATAGAGTAAACCTGAAGTGAAGCATCGGAATCCAAAACTAGTGTCACAGGAATGGGTCAAAACATAGACAGCAGGAAGAGTCAGTCTTCTTATACTTAAGTCGGCATTGTGCCTTGTGTATTTAATTCCGTTGCAATTTCTGTGTTTCATCGTCAATTAGAAGGTCCAAGGGATACAGTAAACCTGAAGTGAAGCATCGGAATCTATAACTAGTGTCACAGGAAAGGTTCAAAGCATAGCCAGTAAGAAGAGTCAGTCTTCTTGTACTTAAGTCGGCATTGTGCCTATTTAATTAATTCCGATGCAATTTCTGTGTTTCATCGTCAATAAGAAGGTACAAGGGATACAGTAAACCTGAAGTGAAGCATCGGAATCTATTACTAGTTTCACAGGAATGGTTCAAATCATAGACTGTAGGAAGAGACTGTGTTCTTGTACTTAAGTCGGCATTGTGCCTTTTGTATTTCATTCCGATGCAATTTCTGTGTTTCATCGTCAAGAAGAAGGTCCAAGGGATGCAGTAAACCTGAAGTGAAGCATCGGAATCTATAACCAGTGTCACAGGATTGGTTCAAAACATTGGGAGTAAGAAGAGTCAGTCTTCTTGTACTTAAGTCTGCATTGTGCATTTTGTATTTAATTCCGATGCAATTTCTGTGTTTCATCGTCAATAAGTAGGTCCAAGGGATACAGTACACCTGAAGTGAAGCATCGGAATCTATAACTAGTGTCACGGGAGTGGTTCAAACATATACATTAAGAGGAGTCAGTCTCTTGTACTTAAGTCGGCATTGTGCCTTTTCTACTTAATTCCGATGCAAATTCTGTGTTTCATCGTCAATAAGAACGTCAGAGGGATACAGTAAACCTGAAGTGAAGCATCGGAATCCACAACTAGTGTCACAGGAGTGGTTCAAAGCATAGACAGCAGGAAGAGTCAGTCATCTTGTACTTAAGTCGGCATAGTGCCTTGTGTATTTAATTCCGTTGCAATTACTGTGTTTCATCGTCAATAAGAAGGTCCAAGGGTTACAGTAAACCTGAAGTGAAGCATCGGAATCTATAACTAGTGTCACAGGAATGGTTTAAAACACAGCCAGTAAGAAGAGTCTGTCTTCTTGTACTTAAGTCGACATTGTGCCTTTTTAACTTATTTCCGATGCAATTTCTGTGTTTCATCGTCAATAAGAAGGTACAAGGGATACAGTAAACCTGAAGTGAAGCATCGGAATCTATAACTAGTGTCACAGGAATGGTTCAAAACATAGTCAGTAAGAAGAGTCAGTCTTCTTGTACTTAAGTCTGCATTGTGCATTTTGTATTTAATTCCGATGCAATTTCTGTGTTTCATCGTCAATAAGAACGTCAGAGGGATACAGTAAACGTGAAGTGAAGCATCGGAATCCACAACTAGTGTCACAGGAGTGGTTCAAAGCATAGACAGCAGGAAGAGTCAGTCATCTTGTACATAAGTCGGCATAGTGCCTTGTGTATTTAATTCCGTTGCAATTACTGTGTTTCATCGTCAATAAGAAGGTCCAAGGGATACAGTAAACCTGAAGTGAAGCATCGGAATCTATAACTAGTGTCACAGGAATGGTTCAAAACACACCCAGTAAGAAGAGTCTGTCTTCTTGTACTTAAGTCGACATTGTGCCTTTTTTACTTATTTCCGATGCAATTTCTGTGTTTCATCGTCAATAAGAAGGTAGAAGGAATACAGTGAACCTGTAGTGAAGCATCGGAATCTATAACTAGTGTTACAGGAATGGTTCAAAACACAGCCAGTAAGAAGGGTCTGTCTTCTTGTACTTAAGTCGACGTTGTGCCTTTTTTACTTATTTCCGATGCAATTTCTGTGTTTCATCGTCAATAAGAAGGTACAAGGGATACAGTAAACCTGAAGTGAAGCATCGGAATCTATAACTAGTGTCACTGGAATGGTTCAAAACATAGACAGTACGAAGTGTCAGTCTTCTTTCACTGAAGTCTTCATTGTGCCTTTTCTATTTAATTCCGATGACATTTCTGTGCTTCGTCGTCAATAAGAAGATGAGAGGGATACAGTAAACCTGAAGTGAAGCATCGGAACCTATAACTAGTGTCACAGGAATGGATCAAAACAGAGTCAGTAAAAGAGTCAGTCTTCTTGTACTTAAGTCGGCATTCTGCCTTTTGTATTTAATTCCGATGCAATTTCTATGATTTATCGCCAATAAGAAGGTCCAAGGGACACAGTAAACCTGGAGTGTAGCATCGGAATCTATAACTAGTGTCACAGGAATGGTTCAAAACATAGACAGTAAGAAGAGTCAGTCTTCTTGTACTTAAGTCGGCATTGTGCCTTTTCTATTTAATTCCGATGCAATTTCTGTGTTTCATCGTCAATAACAAAGTCCAAGGGATACAGTAAACCTGGAGGGTAGCATCGGAATCTATAACTAGTGTCAATGGAATGGTTTAAAACATAGACAGTAAGAAGAGTTAGTCTTTTTGTACTTAAGTCGGCTATGTGCCTTGTATATTTAATTCCGATGCAATTTCTGAGTTTCATCGTCAATATGGTCAGAGAGTTACAGTAAACCGTAAGTGAAGCATCGGAATCAATAACTAGTGTCGCAGGAATGGTTCAATACATAGTCAGCAAGAAGAGTCAGTCTTCTTGTCCTTAAGTGGCATTGTGCATTTTGTATTTAATTCCGATGCAATTTCTGTGTTTCATCGTCAATAAGAAGGTCCAAGGGATATAGTAAACCCGGAGTGAAGCATCGGAATCTATAACTAGTGTCACAGGAATGGTTCAAAACATAGACAGTAGGAAGAGTCAGTCTTCTTGTACTTAAGTCGGCATTGTGCCTTTTGTACTTAATTCCGAAGCAATTCCTGTGTTTCATCGTCAATAAGAATGTCCAAGGGATACAGTAAACCTGAAGTGATGCATCAGAATCTATAACTAGTGTCACAGTAATGGTTCAATCATTTTCAATAAGAAGAGTCGGTCTTCATGTACTTAAGTCGCCATTGTGCATTTTGTATTTAATTCCGATTCAATTTCTGTGTTTCATCGTCAATAAGAGGGTACAAGGGATACAGTAAACCTGAAGTGAATCATCGGAATCTATATCTAGTGTTACAGGAATGGTTCAAAACGTAGACTGTAGGAAGAGTCAGTGTTCTTGTACTTAAGTCGGCATTGTGCCTTTTGTATTTAATTTCGATGCAATTTCTGTGTTTCATCGTCAATAAGAAGGTCCAAGGGATACAGTAAACCTGAAGTGAAGCATCGGAATCGACAACTAGTTTCACAGGAGTGGTTCGAAACATAGACAGTAAGAAGAGTCAGTCTTCTTGTACTTAAGTTGGTTTTGTGCCTTTTCTATTTAACTCCGATGCAATTTCTGTGTTTCATCGTCAATGAGAAGGTCAGAGGGATACAGTAAACTTGAAGTGAAGCTTTGGAATCTATAACTAGTGTCACAGGAATGGTTCAAAACATAGTCAGTAAGAAGAGTCAGTCTTCTTGTACTTAAGTCGGCATCGTGCCTTTTGTATTTAATTCCGATGCAATTTCTGTGTTTCATCGTCAATAAGAAGGTCCAAAGGATACAGTAAACCTGAAGTGAAGTATTATAATCTATAACTAGTCTCACTGGAATGTTTCAAAATATAGACGGTAAGAAGAGTCAGTCTTCTTGTACTTAAGTCGGCATTGTGCCTTTTGTATTTAATTCCGATGCGATTTCTGTGATTCATCGTCAATAAAAAGTTCCAAGGGATACAGTAAACCTAAAGTGAAGCATCGAACTCTATTACTAGTGTCACAGAAATAATTGAAAACATAGACAGTAGGAAGAGTCAGTCTTCTTGTACTTAAGTCGGCATTGTGCCTTTTGTATTTAATTCCGATGCAATTTCTGTGTTTCATTGTCAACAAGAAGGTCCAAGGGAAACATTAAATCTGAAGTGAAGCATCGGAATCTATAACTAGTGTCACAGTAATGGTTCAAATTATAGTCAGTAAGATGAGTCAGTCTTCTTGTACTTAACTCGGCAATGTGCCTTTTCTATTTAATTCCGATGCAATTTCTGTGTTTCATCGTCAATAAGAATGTCCAAGGGATACAGTAAACCTGAAGTGAAGCATCGGAAACTATAACTAGTGTCACTGGAATGGTTTAAAGTATAGACAGTAAGAAGAGTCAGTCTTCTTGTACTTAAGTCTGCATTGTGCATTTTCTATTTAATTCCGATGTAATTTCAGTGATTCATCGTCAATAAGAAGCTCCAAGAAATACAGTAAACCTGAAGTGAAGCATCGGACTCTATAACTAGTGTCACAGTAATGGTTCAAACATACACAATAAGTAGAGTCAGTCTTCTTGTACTTTAGTCGGCATTCTGCCTTTTCTATTTAATTCCGATGCAATTTCTGTGTTCCATCGTCAATAAGAAGGTCAGAGGGATACAGTAAACCTGAAGTGAAGCTTCGGAATCTATAACTAGTGTCACAGGAATGTTTCAAAACGTAGTCCGTAAGAAGAATCAGTCTTCTTGTCCTTAAGTCGGCATTGTTACTTTTGAATTTAATTCCGATGCAATTTCGGTGTTCCATCGTCAATAAGAAGGTCCAAGGGAAACAGTAAACCTGGAGAGTAGGATCGGAATCTATAACTAGTGTCACAGAAATGGTTCAAAACATAGACAGTACTTAAGTCGGCATTGTGCCTTTTGTATTTAATTCCGATGCAATTTCTGTGTTTCATCGTCAATAAGAAGGTCCAAGGTATACAGTAAACCTGAAGTGAAGCATCGGAATCTATAACTAGTGTCACAGGAATGGTTAAAAACATAGTCAGTAAGAAGAGTCAGTATTTTTGTACTTATGTCGGTATTGTGCCTTTTGTATTTAATTCCGATGCAATTTCTGTGTTTCATCGTCAATAAGGTCAGAGGGGTACAGTAAACTTGAAGTGAAGCATCGGAATCAATAACTAGTGTCAAAGGAATGGTTCAAAACATAGATAGTAGGAAGAGTTAGTCTTCTTGTACTTAAGTCGGCATTGTGCCCTTTGTATTTAATTATGATGCAATTTCTGTGTTTCATCGCCAATAAGAAAGTCAGAGGGATACAGTAAACCTGAAGTGAAGCATCGGAATCCAAAACTAGTGTCACAGGAATGGTTCAAATCATAGACAGCAGGAAGAGTCAGTCTTCTTATACTTAAGTCGGCATTGTGCCTTGTGTATTTAATTCCGTGGCAATTTCTGTGTGTCATCGTCAGTAAGAAGGTCCAAGGGATACAGTAAACCTGAAGTGAAGCATCGGAATCCATAACTAGTGTCACAGGATTTGTTCAAAGCATACACAAAAAGAAGAGTCAGTCTTCTTGTACTTTAGTCGTCATTGTGCCTTTTCTATTTAATTCCGATGCAATTTCTGTGTTTCATCGTCAATAAGAAGGTCAGAGGGATACAATAAACCTGAAGTGAAGCTTCGGAATCTGTAACTAGTGTCACAGGAATGGTTCAAAGCATAGTCAGTAATAAGAGTCAGTCTTCTTGTACTTAAGTCGGCATTGTGCCTTTTGTATTTTATTCCGATGAAATTTCTGTGTTTCATCGTCAATACGAAGGTCGGAGGGATACAGTAAACCTGAAGTGAAGCATCGGAATCTATAACTAGTGTCACAGGAATGGTTCAAAGCATAGTCAGTAAGAAGAGTCAGTCTTCTTGTCCTTAAGTCGGCATTGTGCCTTTTGTATTTAATTCCAATGCAATTTCTGTGTTTCATCGTCAATAAGTAGTTCCAAGGGATACAGTAAACCTGGAGTGAAGCATCGGAATCTATAACTAGTGTCACAGGAATGGTTCAAAGCATAGACAGTAAGAAGAAACAGTCGTCTTGTACTTAAGTCGGCATTGTGACTTTTGTATTTAATTCGATGCAATTTCTGTGTTTCATTGTCAATACGAAGGTTCAAGGGATACAGTAAACCTGGAATGTAGGATCGGAATCTATAACCAGTGTCACAGGAATGGTTCAAAACTTAGACAGTACTTAAGTCGTCATTGTGCCTTTTGTATTAAATTCCGATGCAATTTCTGTGTTTCATCGTCAATAAGAAGATCCAAGGGATACAATAAACCTGAAGTGAAGCATCGGAATCTATAACTAGTGTCACTGGAATGGTTCAAAACATAGTCAGTAAGAAGAGTCGGTCTTCATGTACTTATGTCGGAATTGAGCCTTTTGTATTTAATTCCAATGCAATTTCTGTGTATCATCGTCAATAAGGTCAGAGGGATACTGTAAACCTGAAGTGAACCATCGGAATCTATAACTAGTGTCACAGGAATGGTTCAAAACATAGATAGTAGGAAGAATCAGTCTTCTTGTACTTAAGTCGGCATTGTGCCTTTTGTATTTAATTCCGATGCAATTTCTGTGTTTCATCGTCAATAAGAAAGTCGGAGGGATAGAGTAAACCTGAAGTGAAGCATCGGAATAAAAAACTAGTGTCACAGGAATGGGTCAAAACATAGACAGCAGGAAGAGTCAGTCTTCTTATACTTAAGTCGGCATTGTGCCTTGTGTATTTAATTCCGTTGCAATTTCTGTGTTTCATCGTCAATTAGAAGGTCCAAGGGATACAGTAAACCTGAAGTGAAGCATCGGAATCTATAACTAGTGTCACAGGAAAGGTTCAAAACATAGCCAGTAAGAAGAGTCAGTCTTCTTGTACTTAAGTCGGCATTGTGCCTATTTAATTAATTCCGATGCAATTTCTGTGCTTCATCGTCAATAAGAAGGTACAAGGGATACAGTAAACCTGAAGTGAAGCATCGGAATCTATTACTAGTTTCACAGGAATGGTTCAAATCATAGACTGTAGGAAGAGACTGTGTTCTTGTACTTAAGTCGGCATTGTGCCTTTTGTATTTCATTCCGATGCAATTTCTGTGTTTCATCGTCAAGAAGAAGGTCCAAGGGATGCAGTAAACCTGAAGTGAAGTATCGGAATCTATAACCAGTGTCACAGGATTGGTTCAAAACATTGGGAGTAAGAAGAGTCAGTTTTCTTGTACTTAAGTCGGCATTGTGCCTTTTGTATTTAGTTCCGATGTAATTTCTGTGTTTCATCGTCAATAAGTAGGTCCAAGGGATACAGTACACCTGAAGTGAAGCATCGGAATCTATAACTAGTGTCACGGAAGTGGTTCAAACATAGACATTAAGAGGAGTCAGTCGCTTGTACTTAAGTCGGCATTGTGCCTTTTCTACTTAATTCCGATGCAAATTCTGTGTTTCATCATCAATAAGAACGTCAGAGGGATACAGTAAACGTGAAGTGAAGCATCGGAATCCACAACTAGTGTCACAGGAGTGGTTCAAAGCATAGACAGCAGGAAGAGTCAGTCATCTTGTACTTAAGTCGGCATAGTGCCTTGTGTATTTAATTCCGTTGCAATTACTGTGTTTCATCGTCAATAAGAAGGTCCAAGGGATACAGTAAACCTGAAGTGAAGCATCGGAATCTATAACTAGTGTCACAGGAATGGTTCAAAACACAGCCAGTAAGAAGAGTCTGTCTTCTTGTACTTAAGTCGACATTGTGCCTTTTTTACTTATTTCCGATGCAATTTCTGTGTTTCATCGTCAATAAGAAGGTACAAGGGATACAGTAAACCTGAAGTGAAGCATCGGAATCTATAACTAGTGTCACAGGAATGGTTCAAAACATAGTCAGTAAGAAGAGTCAGTCTTGTTGTACTTAAGTCTGCATTGTGCATTTTGTATTTAATTCCGATGCAATTTCTGTGTTTCATCGTCAATAAGAACGTCAGAGGGATACAGTAAACGTGAAGTGAAGCATCGGAATCCACAACTAGTGTCACAGGAGTGGTTCAAAGCATAGACAGCAGGAAGAGTCAGTCATCTTGTACTTAAGTCGGCATAGTGCCTTGTGTATTTAATTCCGTTGCAATTACTGTGTTCATCGTCAATAAGAAGGTCCAAGGGATACAGTAAACCTGAAGTGAAGCATCGGAATCTATAACTAGTGTCACAGGAATGGTTCAAAACACAGCCAGTAAGAAGAGTCTGTCTTCTTGTACTTAAGTCGACATTGTGCCTATTTTACCTATTTCCGATGCAACTTCTGTGTTTCATCGTCAATAAAAAGGTACAAGGAATACAGTAAACTTGTAGTGAAGCATCGGAATCTATAACTAGTGTCACAGGAATGGTTCAAAACACAGCCAGTAAGAAGAGTCTGTCTTCTTGTACTTAAGTCGACGTTGTGCCTTTTTTACTTATTTCCGATGCAATTTCTGTGTTTCATCGTCAATAAGAAGGTACAAGGGATACAGTAAACCTGAAGTGAAGCATCGGAATCTATAACTAGTGTCACTGGAATGGTTCAAAACATAGACAGTACGAAGTGTCAGTCTTCTTTCACTGAAGTCTTCATTGTGCCTTTTCTATTTAATTCCGATGACATTTCTGTGCTTCGTCGTCAATAAGAAGATGAGAGGGATACAGTAAACCTGAAGTGAAGCATCGGAACCTATAACTAGTGTCACAGGAATGGATCAAAACAGAGTCAGTAAAAGAGTCAGTCTTCTTGTACTTAAGTCGGCATTCTGCCTTTTGTATTTAATTCCGATGCAATTTCTATGATTTATCGCCAATAAGAAGGTCCAAGGGACACAGTAAACCTGGAGTGTAGCATCGGAATCTATAACTAGTGTCACAGGAATGGTTCAAAACATAGACAGTAAG
Organism: Schistocerca piceifrons; assembly: GCF_021461385.2. Taxonomy (NCBI): domain Eukaryota; kingdom Metazoa; phylum Arthropoda; class Insecta; order Orthoptera; family Acrididae; genus Schistocerca; species Schistocerca piceifrons. The sequence goes on along the minus strand of NC_060146.1, from coordinate 8,497,235 downwards.
AAGAGTCAGTCTTCTTGTACTTAAGTCGGCATTGTGCCTTTTCTATTTAATTCCGATGCAATTTCTGTGTTTCATCGTCAATAACAAAGTCCAAGGGATACAGTAAACCTGGAGGGTAGCATCGGAATCTATAACTAGTGTCAATGGAATGGTTTAAAACATAGACAGTAAGAAGAGTTAGTCTTTTTGTACTTAAGTCGGCTATGTGCCTTGTATATTTAATTCCGATGCAATTTCTGAGTTTCATCGTCAATATGGTCAGAGAGTTACAGTAAACCGTAAGTGAAGCATCGGAATCAATAACTAGTGTCGCAGGAATGGTTCAATACATAGTCAGCAAGAAGAGTCAGTCTTCTTGTCCTTAAGTGGCATTGTGCATTTTGTATTTAATTCCGATGCAATTTCTGTGTTTCATCGTCAATAAGAAGGTCCAAGGGATATAGTAAACCCGGAGTGAAGCATCGGAATCTATAACTAGTGTCACAGGAATGGTTCAAAACATAGACAGTAGGAAGAGTCAGTCTTCTTGTACTTAAGTCGGCATTGTGCCTTTTGTACTTAATTCCGAAGCAATTCCTGTGTTTCATCGTCAATAAGAATGTCCAAGGGATACAGTAAACCTGAAGTGATGCATCAGAATCTATAACTAGTGTCACAGTAATGGTTCAATCATTTTCAATAAGAAGAGTCGGTCTTCATGTACTTAAGTCGCCATTGTGCATTTTGTATTTAATTCCGATTCAATTTCTGTGTTTCATCGTCAATAAGAGGGTACAAGGGATACAGTAAACCTGAAGTGAATCATCGGAATCTATATCTAGTGTTACAGGAATGGTTCAAAACGTAGACTGTAGGAAGAGTCAGTGTTCTTGTACTTAAGTCGGCATTGTGCCTTTTGTATTTAATTTCGATGCAATTTCTGTGTTTCATCGTCAATAAGAAGGTCCAAGGGATACAGTAAACCTGAAGTGAAGCATCGGAATCGACAACTAGTTTCACAGGAGTGGTTCGAAACATAGACAGTAAGAAGAGTCAGTCTTCTTGTACTTAAGTTGGTTTTGTGCCTTTTCTATTTAACTCCGATGCAATTTCTGTGTTTCATCGTCAATGAGAAGGTCAGAGGGATACAGTAAACCTGAAGTGCTATGTTAATGTGTTCTCTTATTTTTGCTCTTCAAATTGTGCTTTTCTGTGTTGTCGTGTGAAATATTGTGACAATTATGGCGTGTGAAAAACGTAACACTAGGCTCCAAAGTAAATTGAGAAATGATAGTGACGACGAGCGTAGCTTGCCAGCACCACTGGGTAATGAATTAACTATTGTTCAAAGTAGTAATTTGGTAATTGCGCATAGGGAAATGGAGCGGGCGGCAAACAATGGTGTAGACAGTGAAACAGGTAGTGAACAGGGAAGCGTTATCGATCGATTGGTCGGCAACAGCTCGCCTCAGGAATCCGAAATGACAGGACACAATTTCGCAAATACTGTAGATTCAGGTTTTGGGTCATCATCGTTTTCTCAAATAAGTCAAGACACATTTTCTGCTTGTCAAAATGTGAATGTTGTCGGTGCAAATGCACTGCCGAAAAGCGTAGAGAAACAGATTCCAGACACTAATACATTATTATTGCAATTAATGCAACAAATGGAACAAAATCAGAGACAAACACAGCAAAAGCTTGAAAAGTTAGACACAATGGAACAACACCAGAGACAAACACAGCAACAGTTAGACACAGTGGAACAAAATCTCAAAAAGTTAGACACAGTGGAACAAAATCTCAAAAAGTTAGACACAATGGAACAAAATCTTCAAAAGTTAGACACCACACTTGAACAAACACGTGAAGATTTAACTAGTGAGTTACATAACATTGAATCGAAATGTCAAAAAGTCTGTAATGACGTAAAATCACAAATTTGTGAGCATTTCCAACCTATTTTTTCGCGGCATGAAAATGCATTACAGAATCATGAAGCAGCCATAAAAGAACTGCAAACTATTTTTCATGAAAATCACAACACCTTGCAAGCTAAAATTGACTCAGTTGCATCTACCGATTCGGTTACGCAACTTGCATAAACTCAGGAAAACTTAAAGGTCACAGTAGACACGATTGCAACACAAATGGACACTCTGAAACTTGGTTCAGAAAAACATACAGAGGAAATGATTTCACTATCGGATAAAGTAGCCGAACTTTCAGATCAGTTCACTAACTTATCTACAAAGGTAGATGATGATCTGAATGACACAACACCTGTAGCCTTCACTGACACAGAAGAGTATGAACAAATTAGAAAATTCAAACAAAATCAAAATCAAATCAATACACAGTACAAAAGAGAAATCCGGGAAGTGCAAGATCAGTTGGCACAAGTAGTACAAGAATTACGTATTTCAGAGGACACTCGCGCCCCAATACGGGAAGAGGGACATACAAATACGGAACAGACACAAAATAACAACACAGGGCACTTCGGAAATTGTGAAAGAAGTTGGCAAGGTACGCCGAATTTTGAGATGGAACCGCCGAAACGACGTAACTATGACCGAGATGCTACTCGCCGACATGATGATTTTGACTATAAGCTGTTCATTACTACACGTAAATTCAAAACATTTAAGAATTCTGGCAACGACATTCATCCACAAGCGTGGCTCCATCAATTCTCTCATTGTTTTCCTCCCAACTGGTCGTTGGAACACAGGTTAGAATTTATGTGTGGCTACTTAGAGAATGAACCAGCTGTAAGAATGCGATCGGTAATTCGCGATTGCCACAGTGAAGGAGAGTTTTACCATGCCTTCCTCTCAGCATATTGGTCTCAAGCCACACAAGACCGTGTAAAACATAGCATCATAATGATGAAACGTTTCGAACAATCTGAATTTTCCAGTCTTATGAAATATTTTGAAGACATGTTGCATAAGAATCAGTATCTTTCAAACCCATACAGCCCCTCAGAACTCATCCGCATTTGCTTAATCAAACTGCCTGAACATTTACGACATATTATTTTGGCAGGACGTTGCAAAGACGACATTGAAGCATTTCAGGGACTCTTACAAGAATTAGAAATTGACACTGACAATCGCGGAACGCGAAACCAGGAACACAGCAATTACAGGTCACATCCGTCGCAATTCCGCGATGAAAGAAGTAATAACTTTACACGACAAGGCTATTCTTACAACGCAAACCGTGACCAAAACAGACACCACCCATATGACAACCACTGGCAGAGTAATAATAGTTACAGAGAAAGATCGCATTTCCGTAGTAATGAATATGACAGAGATAACCACAGAAACAGACAATATGGGAACCAAAACAATTATTACCAGGGGAGACAGAATAACTTCAGACGCAACAGTTCAGCGCGGAGTTACGATTCAGGGAGAAATTCTCCACCACGTGACCGACAAGGAAGAAACTACGGATTCTACCGAAATGACGACAGACGATATGATCATAACGACAGACGTCAATTGCATCAGAACTGGCGGGATTCAAACAGAGCAGGGCCCTCTCGGCAAGGCGAATTTGTAGAAGTTAGGTCTCCTAATCCCAATAACGACGCGCGCCAACAAAGAGACAGACAATGACTCGCACAGCAGGCAGCCGCGTGCGCCAGGTGGCTCAGAGAAAAATAACTTAGACGCTAACCTTGAGAAATACTCCAGTATTCTTTAGCGACGTATACCGCCTGACAATTGCATTCAAGTTCAAACTCTGAGTACTATGAAGAGTAAAGGTTTACACCACATTCCACATGTAAAACCGTTTATTGAGAGATAATCTGCTTTTACCTTTGTCTTTGCCATATAACTTTTCACTTTACGTTGCTAGTATGCTTTGTCAGACTTAGAATCTGTTAACATGTAACAATGTTTGAAGTGAAATATCCAGTCAAGAACCAAGAGAACTTATTTAAACAGAAATTACGAATGCATTGTTATTGCGAACAGACGACACAGTGTAATTGTGTGTGTACATTCTTGCTTGTTAGTTGTACGATTAGAACATTTACCAGTACTGCTAATGAGATTTTAATGCAACATTTTGGTTTACTTGAAAATACATTCCGGATTTAAAGTACTTTCTGAGAGATACCAGATGACACAGAGGTTAGTTTATGTGACAGCTACACGATTTTTATCACGACGCTACTAATGAGTGACAATTTACAATGTTGCTTTTGCAGTGTATCTGTTTTATATCTGCACAGTTTTCTGAATTCTTCTAGGAAGAAAAACATGTTTTAGTAGTAACTTTTGTGGTATAGCAACAATGAGACAGCCTTTTTCGTGGCATAACAATACGTTATTGTACAGTACTTTCCTCATCACGGCAATAAGCGTAATAACTAAGATATCTATACGCAAAGCATTTCACTTTTGTGTATCATGAGGTAAGTACATTGACTTTAGCAGAACTTTGCTTACAGAGGACGATAACTACGACAGTTCCACAGAATTATCTTACAGCAAGACGCGCATTGAGCGCTACAGGACACGCATTTGAGAGCTTTGAATGATGTATTTGGTATGAGATCATGATTTTTAAAATACGTTTGAGGCAGATGACACTTTTGACATGAGCAGAGAATTTTTTTAATTATTGGAGGAAGTTACGACGATTTTGAGATTTGACTGAGGTGTTATGATGTTATTTTTACGACGACGATGTGTATTATGCTGCTGAGGTATGTTTAAGATTAATAAGCTGATGCTATATGAGGAATCTGATTATGCTATGTAGCTATTATGATGAAATATTGAAAACGTGTTGATGAATATGAATATGTATATGTGTAATAAGGTAAGGAGTAATGAATAGTGGGTAGGGACTCTTGACTTGTGAAAAAGGATGTTGGAAACCAAGAATCGTACTTTAAGAGTTATGACATGTGTGAATCATGTGTGAATGTATCACAATGCCACTGAACATTTTTTGGACACTGTTATATCAATAGCATTTTGTTTCTACAGATTTGCAACGCTAATTCTTGACCTGTGAAATATTTTTATGTGAGGCTGTCACTGTAGCGGTAAATATTTCCGTAAGAAAGTTAAGTGACCACCTGCACGTAATGATTCGCGGGCACCCAGCTGTGTCAGACGCCTGGAGAAAAAGCCATTATTGCGAGCCCTTTTCAGCGGCACAGGTAGAAAAAAAAGGGGACGTGGGACGTGTCAAACACCTGGAGAACAAGCCATTAGGGTGTGCCTTTCATCGCTAATGCGACACCCTCGTTACTTGAAAACACATGATTACTCGCACTTTGTGCTAATTACTGAAATGCTTATGAATTGATGGGAAATATTCGTACATCTGCACACCTGATTATGACAAGTGTCTTTCTACGAGAGTTGAGAGAATTTCTACTAACTTATGAAATGTCACATGACTACTGAATGATATTTTTATGCTTTGCTTTTCATAGTTGCTTATTTCATTTGATACCTGTTTTCCAGCTGTGTTGCAGCATTGCTTTTATAAAATAAAATGCATTTGCTAATGTGAACACTTTCTGTCAACAGATCTATTAAATAATTATTTTATGATCCACATTCTTTAAAAAAGGAGCACTTGGAAAGGAAAGAACAATAAGAAGGAACTAGTAACTGCATTCATAATTTTCTTTTCAAGTAATTGGTAACTTTTTGGTAGAATAACTTCTTGTGGTGCACCACTTTAATTACATAGACATTAAGATGTGATTATACATTTCCCTTATCTGCATTGTCATCTCTAGTGTACTATTTTTTCTGCTTGCGCTATGTCATGTTTAGGTATAAGTTGCTGCTGTTTGCCAGGCATAGTGTTATTGAATTTGACTTTTGCTAATTTATACTGTAGCTTGCTTTGCAATTTTCCATTTTTTTCATTGCTGTTTATAATAATTGTTTTACGTGCTGCTGCATCGCCTCGTCCCTTAGTTTAGCATCTGAGCTCAGTAGATTTAAGTTAGCTTAAGAGGGGGTAGCCTCTAAGAGAATGAGTTGCGATGAATTGGAAGAAATGCATTGAGAAAACAGGTTTAGGTAGGATTTTCTTGGAAATAAATGTTGAGGTAAGAAATGTGTGAACATATAAATACAGAAAGCATGCTTAGATAGAATTTTTTTGGTGGAAACAAAGGATGAAATAAGAGGAAAGATATATGAAGTTTTGGGTTGGACTGCAGTACCAAATGTTACACTGAAAACGAACCCTGTCCTTTCCTATTGGTGTTATCCCACTATGTGTTTGTGTACCCTTGAGTATTTGTTTTCTTCCTGTCTCTGTGTAGTTTCATAGAATTTTTTCTTCTTTTAATATTAAGATACATTCACTATGATGAGGAATACTGTTATCCTCAAATATAATTGGCATTAATTATATGTTATTTACTTTGTAAAGATGTTAGACATTATTCATTCTGTTTAAATGCTCATGTGTGAAGTTGATGTTTCAATAATTATTCTGATCTTCTATGTATGTACTCATGTCATAATTCCTGTAACACTGACGTATATGTCTATTTCTATTCTTTTGTAAAGCCCCTATTACTACAAATGTTATCTATATTGTTATGTTTTTAATGATGTATTGTGTACCTTTGTTATTGTATTCTCATGTTATAAAATTGTAATTGTTACCAGTTCTTCAAATTAAGTAACATTTCACTGCACACGTTTCTGTTGGTCATAGTATATGGACAATATGTGAGAAGTAGGGACTGATAGTGTTTGCACGTGTGTTAATAATTCAGCAAGGGACTGGATAACAGCATTGCTGGTTCTAAGGACAATTCCAAAAACGTTGTGAGTGCACAAGTGGTGGTTTATGGACTTGCAATTTTCTCTGCAAGACTCTTCGATGGTGATTGTGCACCTGCACATTTGCAACAGATGGCTGCTGGCCGTCTCTACAAGGACTACAGTGGGTCTACATATTTGATGGCCCACCAATACCGTAATCTCTACCAGGACTACAGTGGGTCTGCTCTGTGATGACCTACCTACCAATATTCATCAAAACTTCGACTGACTCTGCTGTGGGTTTGCTCTGTTGTGGACCAGTACTTGTCTGCATGTCAAGAGTCAGCACTGTCTTTCCGCTGGAAGGCCAACACTACTTCTTCAAGACTGCATGGAAATCCACTACTTCTGTGTGCATTTTCTTTTACTGCTCAGACTTTGAGAAAAATACTGCTATTCTCCTGTTATGTACGATTAGGACTGTCTTTATGGACTGTGAGACAATTTGAGCTTTTGACCAACATAATATCAATAAGTGTGTGCGTTTGATTTCTTTGTTATTGTAATTATGAAAAATTTTATCAAATCATTATTGGCCACTGCCCAAAAAAATTTGTAAAATTTTTTGTGGGGAGCATGGGGGCTATGTAAGTGGGCTGTTTATGTTTTCTCTATGTAAGTAGGCTGTTTATGTTTTCTCAGGCTGTTTATGTTTTCTCTATGTAAGTAGGCTGTTTATGTTTTCTTATTGGCAACGTTACGTAGCGCTCAATATGAAAATCACTGGCTGTGCTGTGTGCAGTCTGTGGCTAGTTTGCATTGTTGTCTGCCATTGTAGTGTTGGGCAGCGGCAGCTGGATGTGAACAGCGCGTAGCGTTGCGCAGTTGGAGGTGAGCCGCCAGCAGTGGTGGATGTGGGGAGAGAGATGGCGGAGGTTTGTAATGTGTCATGAACTGATATATATATTATGACTTGTGATGATATCAAGGTAAATACATTGTTCGTTCTCTATTAATATCTTTCATTTGCTAACTATCCCTATCAGTAGTTAGTGCCTTCCATAGTTTGAATCTTTTATTTAGCTGGCAGTAGTGGCGCTCGCTGTATTGCAGTAGCTTGAGCAGCGAAGATTTTTGTGAGGTAAGTGATTTGTGAAAGGTATAGTTTAATGTTAGTCAGGGCCATTCTTTTGTAGGGAATTTTGAAAGTCAGATTGCGTTGCGCTAAAAATATTGTATGTCAGTTTAAGCACAGTCCTGTATAATTGTTCAAAAGGGGACGTTTCAACAGTAATAAGAGTCAGTTATCTTGTCCTTAAGTCGGCATTGTGCCTTTTGTATTTAATTCCGATGCAATTTCTGTGTTTCGGCGTCAAAAAGAGTGTCCAAGGGATACAGTAATCCTGAAGTGAAGCGTCGGAATCTAAAACCGGTCTCACAGGAAAGGTTCAAAACGTAGACAGTGAGAAGAGCGAGTCTTCTTGTACTTGAGTCGGCATTGTGCCTTTTGTATTTAATTCTGAGGCAATTTCTGTGTTTCATCGTCAATAAGAAGGTCAGAGGGATACAGTAAACCTGAAGTGAAGCATCGGAATCTATTACTAGTGTCACAGGAATGGTTCAAACAAAGACAGTAAGAAGAGTCAGTTTTCTTGTACTTAAGTCGGCATTGGGCCTTTTGTATTTGATTCTGATGAAATTTCTGTGTTTCATCGTCAATAAGAAGGTCAGAGGGATACAGTAAAACTGATGTGAAGCATCGGAATCTATAACTAGTGTCACAGGACTGGTTCAAAACATGGACAGTAAGAAGAGTCAGTTTTCTTGTACTTAAGTCGGCATTGTGCCTTTTGTATTTAATTCCGATGAAATTTCTGTGTTTCATCGTCAATATGAAGGTGAGAGGGATACAGTAAACCTGAAGTGAAGCATCAGAATCTATAACTAGTGTCACAGGAATGGTTCAAAACATAGACAGTAAGATGTGTCAGTTTTCTTGTACTTAAGTCGGCATTGTGCCTTTTGTATTCAATTCCGATGCAATTTCTGCTTTTCGTCGTCAATAAGGAGGTTCACGGGATACAGTAAACCTTAAGTGAAGCATCGGAATCTAAAACCGGTCTCACAGGAGAGGTTCAAAGCATAGACAGTGAGAAGAGCACTCTTCTTGAACTTGAGTCGGCATTGTGCCTTTTGTATTAAATTCCGATGCAATTTCTGTGTTTCATCGTCAATAAGAAGGCAGAGGGATACAGTAAACCTGAAGTGAAGCAACGGATTCTATAACTAGTGTCACAGGAATATTTCAAAACATAGAGAGTAAGAAGAGTCAGTCTTCTTGTACTTAAGTCGGCATTGTTCCTATTGCATTTAATTCCGATGCTATTTCTGTGTTTCATCGTCAATAAGAAAGTCAGAGGCATACAGTACACCTGAAGTGAAGCATCGGAAACTATAACTAGTGTCACAGGAATGGTTCAAAACAGAAACAGTAAGAAGAGTCAGTTTTCTTGTTACATGAGTCGGCATTGTGCCTTTTGTATTTAATTCCGATGCAATTTTTGTGTTTCATCGTCAATAAGAAGGTCAGAGGGATACAGTAAAACTGATGTGAAACATCGGAATCTATTACTAGTGTCACAGGAATGGTTGAACGGAAAGACAGTAAGAAGAGTCAGTTTTCTTGTACTTAAGTCGGCATTGTGCCTTTTGTATTTGATTCCGATGAAATTTCTGTGTTTCATCGTCAAAATAAGAAGGTCAGAGAGATACAGTAAAACTGATGTGAAGCATCGGAATCTATATCTAGTGTCACAGGAATGGTTCAAAACATAGACAGTAAGATGTGTCAGTTTTCTTGTACTTATGTCGGCATTGTGCCTTTTGTATTCAATTCCGATGCAATTTCTGCTTTTCGTCGTCAATAAGAAGGTTCACGGGATACAGTAAACCTAAAGTGAAGCATCGGAATCTAAAACCGGTCTCACAGGAGAGGTTCAAATCATAGACAGTAAGAAGAGCCAGTCTTCTTAAACTTTAGTCGGCATTGTGCCTTTTGTATTTAATTCCGATACAATTTCTGAGTTTCATCGTCAATAAGAAGGTCAGAGGGATACAGTAAACCTGAAGTGAAGAATCGGAATCTATAACTAGAGTCACAGGAATGGTTCAAAACATAGACAGTAAAAAGAGTCACTATTCTTGTACTTAAGCCGGCATTGCGCCTTTTCTATTTAATTCCGATGCAATTTCTGTGTTTCATCGTCAATAAGAAGGTCAGAGGGATACAGTAAACCAGAAGTGGAGCATCCGAATCTTTAACTAGTGTCACAGGAGTGGTTCAAAACATAGACAGTATGAATTGTCAGTTTTCTTGTCCTTCAGTCGGCATTGTGCCTTTTGAATTGAATTCCGATGCTATATCTGTGTTTCATAGTCAATAAGAAGGTCACAGGGATGCAGTAAACCTGAAGTGAAGCATCAGAATCTATAACTCGTGTCACAGGAATGGTTCAAATCATAAACAGTACGATGAGTCAGTTTATTTGTACTTAAGTCAGCATTGTGCCTTTTGTATTTAATTCCGATGAAATTTCTGTGTTTCATCGTCAATATGAAGGTCAGAGGGGTACAGTAAACCTGAAGTGAAGCATCGGAATCTATAACTAGTGTCACAGGAATGGTTCAAAACATAGACAGTAAGAAGAGTCAGTCTTCTTGTACTTAAGTCGGCATTGTTCCAATTGCATTTAATTCCGAAGCTATTTCTGTGTTTCATCGTCAAAAGAAAGTCAGAGGCATACAGTAAACCTGAAGCGAAGCATCGGAATCTATAACTAGTGTCACAGGAATGGTTCAAAACATAGACAGTAAGATGAGTCTGTTTTCTTGTACTTAAGTCGGCATTGTGATTTTTGTATTTGATTCCGATGCAATTTCTGTGTTTCATTGTCAATAAGAAGGTCGGAGGGATACAGTAAACCTGAAGTGAAGCATCGGAATCTATATCTAGTGTCACAGGAATGGTTCAAAACATAGACAGTAAGATGTGTCAGTTTTCTTGTACTTAAGTCGGCATTGTGCCTTTTGTATTCAATTCAGATGCAATTTCTGCTTTTCGTCGTCAATAAGAAGGTTCACGGGATACAGTAAACCTGAAGTGAAGCATCGGAATCTAAAACCGGTCTCACAGGAGAGGTTCAAATCATAGACAGTAAGAAGAGCCAGTCTTCTTAAACTTTAGTCGGCATTGTGCATTTTGTATTTAATTCCGATACAATTTCTGAGTTTCATCGTCAATAAGAAGGTCAGGGGGATACAGTAAACCTGAAGTGAAGCATCGGAATCTATAACTAGAGTCACAGGAATGGTTCAAAACATAGACAGTAAGAAGAGTCAGTTTTCTTGTACTTAAGCCGGCATTGCGCCTTTTCTATTTAATTCCGATGCAATTTCTGTGTTTCATCGTCAATAAGAAGGTCAGAGGGATACAGTAAACCAGAAGTGGAGCATCCGAATCTTTAACTAGTGTCACAGGAGTGGTTCAAAACATAGACAGTATGAATTGTCAGTCTTCTTGTCCTTCAGTCGGCATTGTGCCTTTTGAATTGAATTCCGATGCTATTTCTGTGTTTCATAGTCAATAAGAAGGTCAGAGGGATGCAGTAAACCTGAAGTGAAGCATCGAAAACTAAACCTAGTGTCACAGGAATGGTTCAAAACATAAACCGTAAGAAAAGTCAGTTTTCTTGTACTTCAGTCGGCATTGTGCCTTTTCCATTTAATTCCGAAGCAATTTCTGTGTTTCATCGTCAACAAGAAGGTCAGAGGGAAACAGTAAACCTGAAGTGAAGCAACAGAATCTATAACTAGTGTCACAGGAATGGTTCAAAGCATAGACAGTAAGATGAGCCAGCCTTCTTGTTACTTGAGTCGGCATTGTGCCTTTTTGTATTTAATTCCGTTGCATTTTCTGTGTTTCATCGCCAATAAGGAGGTCAGAGTAATAAAGTGAACCTGAAGTGAAGCATCAGAAGCTATAACTAGTGTCACAGGAATGGTTCAAAACATAGACAGTGAGAAGAGCCACTCTTCTTGAACTTGAGTCGGCACTGTGCCTTTTGTATTAAATTCCGGATCAATTTCTGTGTTTCATCGTCAATAAGAAGGTCAGATGGATACAGTAAACCAGAAGTGAAGCATCGGAATCTATAACTAGTGTAACAGGAATGGTTCAAAACATAGACAGTAAGAAGAGTCAGTTTTCTTGTACTTAAGTCGGCATTGTGATTTTTGTATTTAATTCCGATGCAATTTCTGTGTTTCATCGTCAATAAGAAGGTCAGAGGGATGCAGTAAACCTGAAGTGAGGCATCGGAATCTATAACTAGTGTCACAGGAATGGTTCAAAACATAGACAGTAAAAAGAGTCTGTTTTCTTGTACTTAAGTCGGCATTGTGATTTTTGTATTTAATTCCGATGCAATTTCTGTGTTTCTTCGTCAATAAGATGGTCAGAGGGATACAGTAAACCTGAAGTGAAAGATCGGAATCTATAACTAGAGTCACAGGAGTGGATCAAAACATAGACTGTAAGAAGAGTTAGTTTTCTTGTTTTTAAGTCGGCATTGAGCCTTTTGTATATCATTCCGATGCAATTTCTGTGTGTCATCGTCATTAAGAAGGTCAGAGGGATACAGTAAACCTGAAGTGAAGCACCGGATACTATAACTAGTGTCACAGGAGTTGTTCACAACATAGACAGTAATAAGAGTCAGTTTTCTTGTTCTTAAGCGGCATTTTGCCCTTTGTATTTAATTCCGATGCAATTTGTGTGTTTCGGCGTCGATAAGAAGGTCCAAGGGATACAGTAATCCTGAAGTGAAGCATCTGAATCTGAAACCGGTCTCACAGGAAAGGTTCAAAACGTAGAGAGTAAAAAGAGCGAGTCTTCTTGTACTTGAGTCGGCATTGTGATTTTTTGTATTGAATTGTGATGCAATTTCTGTGTTTCATCATCAATAAGATGGTCAGAGGGATACAGTAAACCTGAAGTGAAGCATCAGAATCTGTAACTAGTGCCACAGGAATGGTTCGAAACATAGACAGTAATAAGAGTCAGTTTTCTTGTACTTAAGTCGGCATTGTGCCTTTTGTATTTAATTCTGAGGCAATTTCTGTGTTTCATCGTCAATAAGAAGGTCAGAGGGATACAGTAAACCTGAAGTGAAGCTTTGGAATCTATTACTAGTGTCACAGGAATGGTTCAAACAAAGACAGTAAGAAGAGTCAGTTTCCTTGTACTTAAGTCGGCATTGTGCCTTTTGTATTTGATTCCGATGAAATTTCTGTGTTTCATCGTCAATAAGAAGGTCAGAGGGATACAGTAAAACTGATGTGATGCATCGGAATCTATAACTAGTGTCACAGGAATGGTTCAAAACATAGACAGTAAGAAGAGTCAGTTTTCTTGTACTTAAGTCGGCATTGTGCCTTTTGTATTTAATTCCGATGAAATTTCTGTCTTTCATCGTCAATATGAAGGTCAGAGTGATACAGTAAACCTGAAGTGAAGCATCAGAATCTATAACTAGTGTCACAGGAATGGTTCAAAACATAGACAGTAAGATGAGTCTGTTTTCTTGTACTTAAGTCGGCATTGTGATGTTAGTATTTAATTCCGATGCAATTTCTGTGTTTCATTGTCAATAAGAAGGTCAGAGGGATACAGTAAACCTGAAGTGAAGCATCGGAATCTATATCTAGTGTCACAGGAATGGTTCAAAACATAGACAGTAAGATGTGTCAGTTTCCTTGTACTTAAGTCGGCACTGTGCCTTTTGTATTAAATTCCGGATCAATTTCTGTGTTTCATCGTCAATAAGAAGGTCAGATGGATACAGTAAACCAGAAGTGAAGCATCGGAATCTATAACTAGTGTCACAGGAATGGTTCAAACCATAGACAGTAAGAAAAGTCAGTTTTCTTGTACTTAAGTCGGCATTGTGCCTTTTCCATTTAATTCCGATGCAATATCTGTGTTTCGTCGTCAATAAGAAGGTCAGAGGGATACAGTAAACCTGAAGTGAGGCATCGGAATCTATAACTAGTGTCACAGGAATGGTTCAAAACATAGACAGTAAGAAGAGTCTGATTTCTTGTACTTAAGTCGGCATTGTGATTTTTGTATTTAATTCCGATGCATTTTCTGTGTTTCATCGTCAATAAGAAGGTCAGAGGGATACAGTAAACCTGAAGTGAAGGATCGGAATCTATAACTAGTGTCACAGGAGTGGATCAAAACATAGACTCTAAGAAGAGTTAGTTTTCTTGTTCTTAAGTCGGCATTGTGCCTTTTGTATTTCATTCCGATGCAATTTCTTTGTGTCATCGTCATTAAGAAGGCCAGAGGGATACAGTAAACCTGAAGTGAAGCACCGGATACTATAACTAGTGTCACAGGAGTTGTTCACAACGTAGACAGTAATAAGAGTCAGTTTTCTTGTTCTTAAGCGGCATTGTGCCTTTTGTATTTAATTCCGATGCAATTTGTGTGTTTCGGCGTCAATAAGAAGGTCCAAGGGATACAGTAATCCTGAAGTGAAGCATCGGAATCTGAAACCGGTCTCACAGGAAAGGTTCAAAACGTAGACAGTAAGAAGAGCGAGTCTTCTTGTACTTGAGACGGCATTGTGATTTTTTGTATTCAATTGTGATACAATTTCTGTGTTTCATCATCAATAAGATGGTCAGAGGGATACAGTAAGCCTGAAGTGAAGCATCGGAATCTATAACTCGTGTCACAGGAATGGTTCAAAACATAGACAGTAAGAAGAGTCAGTTTTCTTGTACTTAAATCGGCATTGTGCCTTTTGTATTTAATTCCGATGCAATCTCTGTGTTTCATCGTCAATAAGAAGGTCAGAGGGATACAGGAAACCTGAAGTGAAGCATCGGAATCCATAACTAGTGTCACAGGAATGGTTCAAAACATAGACAGTAAGGAGAGTCAGTCTTCTTGTACTTAAGTCGGCATTGTTCCAATTGCATTTATTTCCGATGCAATTTTTGTGTTTCATCGTCAATAAGAAAGTGAGAGGGATACAGTAAACCTGAAGTGAAGCATCGGAATCTGTAACTAGTGCCACAGGAATGGTTCAAAACATAGACAGTAAAAAGTGTCAGTTTTCTTGTACTTAAGTCGGCATTGTGCCTTTTGTATTTAATTCTGAGGCAATTTCTGTGTTTCATCGTCAATAAGAAGGTCAGAGGGATACAGTAAACCAGAAGTGAAGCTTTGGAATCTATTACTAGTGTCACAGGAATGGTTCAAACAAAGACAGTAAGAAGAGTCAGTTTCGTTGTACTTAAGTCGGCATTGTGCATTTTATATTTGACTCCGATGAAATTTCTGTGTTTCATCGTCAATAAGAAGGTCAGAGGGATACAGTAAAACTGATGTGAAGCATCGGAATCTATAACTAGTGTCACAGGAATGGTTCAAAACATAGACAGTAAGAAAAGTCAGTTTTCTTGTACTTAAGTCGGCATTGTGCCTTTTGTATTTAACTCCGATGAAATTTCTGTCTTTCATCGTCAATATGAAGGTCAGAGGGATACAGTAAACCTGAAGTGAGGCATCAGAATCTATAACTAGAGTCACAGGAATGGTTCAAAACATAGACAGTAAGAAAAGTCAGTTTTCTTGTACTTAAGTCGGCATTGTGCTTTTTCCATTTAATTCCGATGCAATTTCTGTGTTTCATCGTCAATAAGAAGGTCAGAGGGATACAGTAAACCTGAATTGAAGCAACAGAATCTATAACTAGTGTCACAGGAATGGTTCAAAGCATAGACAGTAAGATGAGCCAGCCTTCTTGTTACTTGAGTCGGCATTGTGCCTTTTTGTATTTAATTCCGATGCATTTTCTGTGTTTCATCGCCAATAAGGAGGTCAGAGTAATAAAGTGAACCTGAAGTGAAGCATCGGAATCTATAACTAGTGTCACAGGAATGGTTTAAAACATAGACAGTTAGAAGAGCCACTCTTCTTGAACTTGAGTCGGCATTGTGCCTTTTGTATTAAATTCCGATGCAATTTCTGTGTTTCATCGTCAATAAGAAGGTCAGAGGGATACAGTAAACCTGAAGTGAAGCATCGGAATCTATAACTTCTGTCACAGGAATATTTCAAAACATACACAGTAAGAAGAGTCAGTCTTCTTGTACTTAAGTCGGCATTGTTCCTATTGCATTTAATTCCGATGCTATTTCTGTGTTTCATCGTCAATAGGAAAGTCAGAGGCATACAGTAAACCTGAAGTGAAGCATCGGAAACTATAACTAGTGTCACAGGAATGGTTCAAAACATAAACAGTAAGAAGAGTCAGTTTTCTTGTTACTTGAGTCGGCATTGTGCCTTTTGTATTTAATTCTGATGTAATTTCTGTGTTTCATCGTCAATAAGAAGGTCTGAGGGATACAGTAAAACTGATGTGAAGCATCGGAATCTATTACTAGTGTCACAGGAATGGTTCAACAGAAAGACAGTAAGAAGAGTCAGTTTTCTTGTACTTAAGTCGGCATTGTGCCTTTTGTATTTAATTCCGATGAAATTTCTGTGTTTCATCGTCAATATGAAGGTCAGAGTGATACAGTAAACCTGAAGTGAAGCATCGGAATCTATAACTAGTGTCACAGGAATGGTTCAAAACATAGACAGTAAGAAGAGTCAGTCTTCTTGTACTTAAGTCGGCATTGTTCCTATTGCATTTAATTCCGAAGCTATTTCTGTGTTTCATCGTCAAAAGAAAGTCAGGGGCATACAGTAAACCTGAAGTGAAGCATCGGAATCTATAACTAGTGTCACAGGAATGGTTCAAAACATAGACAGTAAGATGAGTCTGTTTTCTTGTACTTAAGTCGGCATTGTGATTTTTGTATTTAATTCCTATGCAATTTCTGTGTTTCATTGTCAATAAGAAGGTCAGAGGGATACAGTAAACCTGAAGTGCAGCATCGGAATCTGTATCTAGTGTCACAGGAATGGTTCAAACATAGACAGTAAGATGTGTCAGTTTTCTAGTACTTAAGTCGGCATTGGGCCTTTTGTATTCAATTCCGATGCAATTTCTGCTTTCGTCGTCAATAGGAAGGTTCACGGGATACAGTAAACCTGAAGTGAAGCATCGGATTCTAAAACCGGTCTCACAGGAGAGGTTCAAATCATAGACAGTAAGAAGAGCCAGTCTTCTTAAACTTTAGTCGGCATTGTGCCTTTTGAATTTAATTCCGATAAAATTTCTGAGTTTCATCGTCAATAAGAAGGTCAGAGGAATACAGTAATCCTGAAGTGAAGCATCGGAATCTATAACTAGAGTCACAGGAATGATTGAAAGCATAGACAGTAAGAAGAGTCAGTTTTCTTGTACTTAAGTCGGCATTGCGCCTTTTCTATTTAATTCCGATTCAATTTCTGTGTTTCATCGTCAATAAGAAGGTCAGAGGGATACAGTAAACCAGAAGTGAAGCATCCGAATCTTTAACTAGTGTCACAGGAGTGGTTCAAAACATAGACAGTAATAATTGTCAGTTTTCTTGTTCTTAAGTCGGCATTGTGCCTTTTGAATTTAATTCCGATGCTATTTCTGTGTTTCATCGTCAATAGGAAGGTCAGAGGGATGCAGTAAACCTGAAGTGAAGCATCGAAAACTAAAACTAGTGTCACAGGAATGGTTCAAAACATAGACAGTTAGAAAAGTCAGTTTTCTTGTACTTAAGTCGGCATTGTGCCTGTTCCATATTATTTCGAAGCAGTTTCTGTGTTTCATCGTCAATAAGAAGGTCAGAGGAATACAGTAAACCTGAAGTGAAGCAACAGAATCTATAACTAGTGTCACAGGAATGGTTCAAAGCATAGACAGTAAGATGGGCCAGCCTTCTTGTTACTTGAGTCGGCATTGTGCCTTTTTGTATTTAATTCCGATGCATTTTCTGTGTTTCATCGCCAATAAGGAGGTCAGAGTAATAAAGTGAACCTGAAGTGAAGCATCGGAATCTATAACTAGTGTCACAGGAATGGTTCGAAACATAGACAGTGAGAAGAGCCACTCTTCTTGATCTTGAGTCGGCATTGTGCCTTTTGTATTAAATTCCGATGCAATTTCTGTGTTTCATCGCCAATAAGAAGGTCACAGGGATACAGTAAACCTTAAGTGAAGCATCGGAATCTATAACTAGTGTCATAGGAATGGTTCAAAAGATAGACAGTAAGAAGAGTCAGTCTTCTTGTACTTAAGTCGGCATTGTTCCTATTGCATTAAATTCCGATGCTATTTCTGTGTTTCATCGTCAATACGAAAGTCAGAGG